>NC_058022.1:23055525-23655525 GCF_019176455.1 Solea senegalensis | reverse complement strand
TTTTGGAGTTTGTGGAACTTTGGGAGTCTGTGGAGCTTCTAGACACACTGTGTTTAAATCTGGTTTGCTGCTGAGCTGAAACAGCTGATAGCTAAAACCCGGTGTTGGAAGTGTACAACAGAAACCCGGAGACCAGAGCCTTGGTGTCGGACACGGTAATCAATGAGCCACTGGTGTGTTTTAAGTCCACTTGGAGCCGAAATCTGCGGCTAACAGCTGAGCGGCTAACAGCTGAGCGGCTAACAGTTGGCAGTTGCCGCTAATAACAACTAGCGACAGCAAACGCATTATGTCACCAACTCAACTTTTATTTCGTAATAACGAGTAACAAAGATGTATCAGAGTAAAAGTACACATTTTATTTAGGAAATGTAGTGGAGTAAACGTTGTCAGAAATATAAATAACGAAGTACAGTCACAAAGTATTCATGCTGTGTGTGCGTGCAATACAACTGTGTTGCTTTTATTTTGAAAAGCCTGGTGTTTTTTATTATTTACGTATGGACGCACAAGTGACACCCTCTGTCCTTAGGGAGGAAGCTCACTGCTCACTCGCCAACACCAAACTCCATAGAAAAAAATCAATGATTTTACATCACTGCTGCTTCAGTACAAATGTCTTATTTCGTTGGTGTGGTGTTTGAAATCCAATGTTCAGATTTACCTTGGTGACATAAACAAGGCACCAGTAGAACAGCAGCTCTTGTGTCCCTGCGAGCTAAAATCACTGATATTCTCTATGGACTTTGGTATGGGGAGAGTGAGATGTACAATTTCCCTTTGTTTAATGTTTTTTTGTTTTTTTCGGGCAGCTATGTTTTCCGTAAACCTCTTTGTTTTCTTGCTCTGTTTTCAGGTGAAGCACTTTTAGTTTTGTTGTACAGTACAATGACAATAAAGCATTCCATTCACACTTTAAAAATCCAAATATTTGCTTTGAACATGACGCACTGACTGTCGGCGACCCCTCTGGTCATGTAAAACGACACACAAAACAAAAGCTTTGGTAAGAATATTGCTGTCAATTAGAACAGTGAAGAAGTTGAATTTCACACAGGATAAAGACAATCGTCAAAAAAGTGGTTGGAGAAAACAACTAAAAAATAACACATGAGCGGGAGGAAAAGCAAGAGCGACAGGAAATGTGAACAATTGGCAGCTACTGCTGAGATAAGAGAGCAGAGTGTAGGAATACTGAAAGGAAATGGTTGTGGCTGGAAATGGAAAGGTTTCCATGGTGACTGAGTTTCCTTCATGTTTTTCTTGGCCATATTTTCTGTCCGTCTGTGTGTTTACAAAGTGCATTTACACATCTCTAAGTACTCTCTAAAATACAGGACTGTGTCTTTTGTTTATTTTCACGTAGAAAAATGGATGTTTCTGGACTCTACATGCATGTCTGTGTAAACCCAATGTGGACTGTCTGCGATGTTTGCTTTCATCCCTTGGCTGTTCATCATGTCCCAGCATCTCGTTCCCTCTTTGTATGTGTGTGTGTGTGTGTGTGTGTGTGTTGGGAGTGGGGGATGTTGGGGTGGTGGGGGTGGTGGTGCCAATCAAATGCTGGAGCCTTTCACGCTGGCAGGCTTGCCCAGGTCAGGCGTATCCCAAAGATCCCATACATGCTATTACCGCTCTCCAAACACCAGCCGCGGGCAAACAGAAACTAACACACACACACCCACGCATGCACACACGCACACACATTGTGTGCATAATTAAGTCTGAATCTCAGCACAGGGTCATACCATTCAAAAGAAGAAAAAAGGAGAAAGAACTCAGCCTCCTCTCCCTTAGGTGTTTTTGTGAGTAGACAGAGAACGCTGTCAAAAAACAGTGAGGTCAGACTGAGCAGCCTGTGGATCTGGCTGCTTTTCAAAATGGACTTACAGGCTGATGCACTTGTTTGATTTTGAATGATAACAAGCAGAATATATATTTTAAAAAACTAATCCAAACCCATGACTGCAGGGTAAAGAGTGGAGTTTTATGGGTAATTGGCACAGCTCTCTGCTATTTATGAACACTTGTCTATGAATATATTGGAGAAAATTGTGGTTATCTGTCTTTGCTTCCTTTATCTCCAGTCCTTTATCATTTATGAATCTGTCGGCGTGTATCTTTCTTTCATCTGAAACCGAGCACATTAAAGAAGGTCTCAGAGGTAAATGAAGGAGACAAAAGGAATCACATGTGTGCCAATGTCAGGGTTCAACAAGAGTTGCCTTGGCCGTAAGAGGGGAATTTCCATTCATGGTGCCTGAGGCAAGAAGAGTGTTTGGAGTTGATCTAGTGTCATAGTTGTGGCAATAACGCTCCTGCACTACCCTCATAATGTTAGCCCCTGTAACAGTGCCACTACAAAGGCAGAGCAAGAAAGAGGTCTTTGATAAAACACTGAGTGTGTTAAATGGCCTTGTTGCCACCTGAGACATATGACACACTGATATAAACATCTAAGATTTGCACAACACAGTGGTTTGATGTTAAGGTGCTTTTCAGTGCCTCGCCTGATTTCATTAGTCACATTTTTACCTCCCAAGGAGTCTATATTTTCATGAGTGTGGCTTTATCTGTCAGTTCCCTCCTCTACAGTTTTTGATGGATCATTCTGAATCTTTTTTTTAAGGGTAGGTGATCACCCAGTTATGTTCCTGTCACATTTTGGTAAGAATCTACCCACTGGAAAAAACAAAACAAAAACTGTCTTTTAAAGGGAAAAATGATGAATCACATCATATCTCTGTCAAAATGATATTTTGTATGTGTATGCAGGATCAGACACTTTACCTTTATATTCATCCCAATTTGATCTAGATTACAAATGTGGCATCAATATGCTAATAGCTATAAGCAGATGAAGTTCTATACAGATCCAGAAAATCTTGACCCAGTCGTCGAAGAAATCAAGTGTCATATGTGAAACACAGATGACAAGTCTTGTGCTCTCTGAGTGCTCTTGTTGTCTTTGCCAAAACCTGCATTATCCAATGTGATCTGGTGTGATCTTATAGCTGTCATCTGAAAATGCAGAGTGCCCAGGTCAGTATGAGTCTGTCTCTGGTCCTACTGAAGGTATGCATGCAGTAATAGCTCATCTCCCAAATCCAAACACACCTAGCATTATCTGGATGTTTGTCTGACTTTGAGGAATTTAATTTAGTAGAATATCAGCTGGACTAACATGTTTACATTAATACAAGTCCAGTTTCAGTCAGACTTGTACAGCTTTTACAATGTAATGAAAACATACTGAGCACAGTCTCCTTGTATATACTGTAGCTCATGTTTTACACATTTAATGCCCAACTCCAATTCATGGCACCTTTAAACACACTCTGTAAAAAAAGACCTCAATATTAATTTGCAGATTGTTGATCTGTTGTTTAAATATGTGGTGTGTTCCATTGGCGGGGTCTAACTACCCAGTGAAGAAAATTAAAAGTATTCATTCATTCATTCATTCAAATACTGATATTGTTGAAAGAGTAATTCAAGAGTAACTTATGAGTAGTTGAAAATAAAATATATCATATACACAGTAATAACTGGTAATATTTTGGTTTGGTGGAGTACATGGCTGTTTTTTTAATGAATACTTCATGATAACATATTGCATGGCAGCTGAAGACAAACTAAACCTGAAGATTCCACACCACAGTGATATTCAGCTGTCATTCCCTCAAAGAGTCAGTTCTTATTTCCCTGTTACAGACAGAAAATGTTCCAATCAGTGAGTTAATTTGAACTGTGCTGCCAGCCACAGTGGAAGCAGCACGCATGGACAGAGGAGGACTTTCAGTTCACCACACATCGTAATGGGAGCACAGAGAACACAGCAATCAACATAAACAGAGAAAGGAAGTATAGTGTAACTTCAATTTGTGTCTGGGGGTGGAGTGGCTCAGTGGTTAAGACCCTACCTTGTGTACCAAAGACATCATGGTCGCAAGTTCGATTCCACCCCTGGCTAATTGTACTTGATTCCATTGTAAGTCGCTTTGGATAAAAGCGTCTGCTAAATGACATGTAATGTAATGTAATGTGTCTGCTGCAGGAAGATTATTAAGGAGCTGATCATGCCTACAAACCAAGACAATTGTAGAAATTGCTAATTCAACCCTGCAGTCAACTACTGCCTACTCTTGTCCTGACCATAGTTAATTTATGTGAGTTGTTAGTGTGCTGCCCTCCTCCTGTTCATGTTTGGGCCACACTGGTGTGTGTACATGGCAAAATGTCACTTCTAAGTCCACACATAGTCATTCCAAAAAACTGGGTCCAGACTCACAGATGAGTAACAGAAGATTTTCTTAGGGTAGGCAAAAAATGTGTTGAAATTATTTTGCTGTCTTTTACATAAGATTCATTAAAATTAAGTATTTGTTCATTTGTCAAACATACAGTAACCATCTTGGAAATGATCGGTTCGCATATTCAAAATAGGTGTTACAGCAATGATAGTGAAAATAGTGAGAAATGCTACACTGTATAATATGCACACATTTGTGAATTTGGTTATGATAATGTGTCATCTTTAAACGGATGAAAAGAACTGTAGGACATACATCATGCCATAAAGTATACTTGTCTTTTTCGCTTCAGTTGGGACTGAACAAATACTATTTTCAAATTCAAGCCCAACAATAAACAGCTGATGGGAATATAGTTCACCAGACGCTATCGCTTATACTTCAGTTTCCTAGGATAAACTAGTAGCATTTAGCTGAATACTAAAGAGGAGAAAAAAGCTATAGTCCTAGCTTTTTTTTCTCCTCTTTAGTATTCCTCGCCTATTCAGCAGAGGCGAGGCAGCCAGTCCTTCTCCCTTCTCATTTTTTTTTTTCCTGGCAAAATGAACACAAATAGTACAAAAGCAGAACAAGATAGAATAAAAGAAAAATAACTACAACATACAGTATATGCCACAGTCTGTGCCCATTACTCCTTTTTCTCTGCACTGAGCCACTTGCTCAAACAGACCGTGAAGTCTGTTTACATTTTCAGATGACAGGGCAGCTTGCTTCTTCTGAACAACATGCCCAGACAGTGAAAATAACCTTTCACATGATACAGATGTGGCAGGTGCTGCCAAGTACTTGCCTGCAAGACAGGCCGTCTCACTGTGTGACTCTTCATGTTTGGAGCACCACTGCTGGGGACTGTCCTCCCCAGCACTGCCCTGTAGGACACATTTTTCAACAGCGTCCTCCTCATCAGATGTCTACCACGTCTTAAAACACACCCACTTTGATTAATAAACCATATGTAGTTTATCAATAGTTTATCACTAGTCATGAAATGGCTCACGACCTTGCTGCATTTTGTAATTGTGCTGTCAAAACAGGCTGTTATGGGGAAAATTGTATAGAAAACTATATAGAAATTGGTGTTGAAAGTTTGTTGTTTGTTTGTCCATCCATCTCTGATGTAAATAATCCCTCGTGGTCTACCTTGAGGCTGGGGACGGCTCTCCACATCAGCTGTATGCTTGGCGAGCAAGTGGTATTTCAGACTCGACGTACTCCAGTGATAACTCAATTCACATGGACAATAAACGCAAGTAACTTTTGTCTTGTCGGGTGAGCCATATGGCAGTACTCTGAATTTAAGAGACTCTTTTCAGCTACAATACTGCACTGAACTCTCAGGCTTCCAGACCTCTGGTAGAAGCTTGGAGACACAGTGATACATGATGGGAATGGTATGTTAAATAGTTTGCTCTTCACAAGAGTTAAAAGATTCACCCATTCACTCACATATATATATATATATAGCGCGTTGTGCAGTGCATTTTCGAACACACATTTTTCATACTTATTCACACACTGCCGACACAGCCATCAGGAACAACATGGGGGTTAAGTGTCTTGCCCAACAGCACAGGCCAGGAATCAAACCCACAATATATAAATGATCTTGCTTAGGTATCTAAATACGTATTCCCTTTGCTTGTTGCAGATGACACCAGCCTTGTTGTCTTATGGAATGAAAACATTAATTCATTTGATTCTTCTGCCTCATTGTTTGTATACAGAGAGTACAAAATGCTCTACTGTCAAAGGCAATTAGTTCAAACTAAAAGTGTTCTTGTTTGCATGTTTATTTATTTTTTTTAAATTTAATTTTAACCCCATATATATGCCCTACACGTAGATTGTTTTGTTATAGATTTAAACCTATGTATTTGATTGATTTGTATATTTGTGTATTTTATTTTATTGTTTGTGTCTGTTGTATTTTCATATTCAAATGTTTTTTGGGTGTAGTTTTCATATAAGCCTCTACAGTTTTCTGCTTCACCCTCACATGTACTTGTATGCATTATTTTATATTCTTTATATGTGAAATAAAACGGAAACTAAAACTAAACCCTCCAGTTAAAAGACAACTGACTCTCAGCTATATTCTACTTTTCAACACTTACACTGCCCTATCATTAGTACACAGGCCTATTTTATTCCTTTTTTTCAAAGGAAAACTTGTTTAAAACGTAGCTCCACAGCAGGCACGCAGCAGCAATCTCCCTGTGTGAGAAGCAGCAGATCAGCAATGCAGCCGACACGCGTGTGGCCTGAGTGTTGCTGTGCGTGGAGAGAGCTAATATGCTTAAGCAGTAGTTAAATGCAAACAGGTGCCGAGCGTCTACTCGCAGTGATTCAGCTGCACACTGTATGGGCTAAGACTTCACAGAGTCATGTTTACGCTAATTTTGGGGGTAAACACATTGTAGTACGAGTGTTCATCTGGGGCTTTTCTGCTAGGCCTGGAGCGGACTGCATGCTGCACACACACACAGGCCAGAGCAGCAGACTGCTGATGAAAATGCCGATGTGCCAGGTGCTCAGCAGCATGCTGCTTGATCAGCTCATAAAAGGGCATGTACAACAAAAAAACCATTGTATCTCAGTGAGCAACCCAGCAATTAAGTGTGTAGTGTTTAACTGTGGTCCCCATCGACATCGCCCCATTGTTGTAATCGCACAATACATTTAACGACATACATCCTATAATATATTGGGCACTGGCCAGAATGGGGAGGGCATTGTGATTGACAGGTGTGCTCAGTCCAGCTTCTTTGCAGTAGTCTGACTGTGTGCCAGGGAGATGGAGGAGGGGAGTGGTGGTATGTGAAAATAAATCAACAAAGAAGGGGATGTATCTATCTATCCGTTGATCTGACCGTCTGTCTATCCATCCATCTATCTCCATTAAATTGGTATGTAGTTAGTTTAATGAGTTATTGACGTGATTAAGTTCTTGAGTATACTGTACCTATAGATCATAATGTCAAGTTTTTCTTTGATGCAGCGCTTGCCCAAACTTAAAAAAAGTTTGGCTCAAGACTCAATGACAACTCAAAGATCTTCTTTTATTTTGAAGAAGTTTTCAGGTTGATAACCTTATTGAATTGAATGTACACTTTAAATTAAACATTGCATCAATATCCCAGCCATTTATGTCAAACAAACTGATAGCAGCTTGTGGCTAACCTGTTCCGAAAAACAACCGGCCCATTGAGATGAATGATTACGGACAGTTTTTTTTTTTTTTACATTTTTTGTTTTTTTATTTGGTTAGAGGGAAGATAGAAAATAAGTTAGCGAAACAAGTTTAAATCATATGGCATTATTATCTTTCAACTTTCTTGGTCTGAGAAAGTGAGAAAATGGTAGAAATATCTAACGTTCATTCAGTCTCCAACCTCAAGAGGGATTGAACTTGATATTCTCATATCAAAATGCACATATGGCAAATCTTGGCAATGAAAACACTGGGTTTCTTCATGGTAAGCAGGTTAAAGGGAGGTGGGAGATGGCAGATAGAAAATGTGGTTTGTCCTGAGTGTGGATGGTGGTTGGGGGGGTGGTTAAATAGGGTTTGACTGGTAGATTGAGGGTCATTAGGAGGAGAGGCGATGGTTTATTTTACACATTTTCCAATGGATTAGGGCCCCCCATGCATATGTCAGAGCATAATTATTCAACATCATGAATGACTGATAACATACTAAGATCACACACATCATTATATCACAATCACCTCTCAAGAGCAAAACAAGGGGGAGTTGGGCATCAGGAACCAAGAGAAAAGAAAACGAAGATAAATAATTCATTAATAACAAATATAATATGAGTGTAGCCCAGAGGGAAGTAGTGGGAAATTGAAGAGAATAAAAAGAAGGAACGATGGAGTCCATGTTGGCTTCTGATTATGTAAAGCACATCCAGGTGTGGAGAGTGTTGAGAGACAGTCACCCCATATCATCGCAAGTAACTAGGCTCTGATTCTATTGGGACTTTAGTAAATCCATCCATTTTGCTGCTGCTCATCCAGCAATTTCGAGCTGAAGCAGAATAACAAAGGTCGTCCAGAGGCCCATCATCTCAGCAACAATTTCCTGCTTATCCTGGGGTGTTCCAACACCAGCTTGGACACCCATGGGCGAATTCTACATTGTCTAGATTTATGGAGTAAAAACAAATAAATGTTCTTCAAATGCTACATTTTACTCCACAAACTTATACGTATTGGTGGGAACCAGGAAAAAAGATCTCTTCACTCCAGTCCTGGTCTCTTTTTAGATTTTTGCAGCAGCTGATCATAACTGTCTGTCTGTCTGTTTTTGACAGCGCATTATAGATGTTAATTTATTTTTTTATATTCAGCCTTCTTTTCTTTTGTACGATGTTTCATGAATTCCATAGCTATTTTTTTCTTTTTACAAGCTTTTTCCAGACCCTTTGTTAACCATGGTTTTCTCTTTTTACTTGAGTTGTGACTTAATATTTTCAATGGACAATGTTGATCATAAAGTGTCAGAAATATATTGTCAGCATAAACTATCTGCCAATCATTATCTTTAAGTTCTGTTTTAAGAGCTCTAATTGCTCCTGGTGTTTTGTATCCTTTAAGATGGAGTTGTTTTTCATTTCTAATACAAACAGCCACATGATCACTTACATCAGTTACTAGAAGACCACCATGTGTCTTTACATTCAATGTATTTATAAAAATATTAAAAATGAAAGATTCTTAGGATCATTTGATTTCAATAAGTCAATATTAAAGTCAACACAAACCAATTTCACTTTTTATAAAATTGATTAATGCATGATCCTGGGGTTCAATCAATGCAACTAATTAATATGTTTGTTTTTTTGTTTTTTTTTCAACAGTTATACATTCCATCAAGCTCTCAATAACAGTTGTCCTGTTACTGACAACTTTGCATTTAATGCTAGACATCACAATTTGTTAACCCATTTGTTTCAAAGCCCTCTAGTCCATGTAGTTGTTCAATCATCACTCAACCATGTCTCTGAACCTGCTCAGTTTTTCCTGAAACTGGTCTAGGTAATCTTTCATTTTGGAGAAGTTAACTTGTCCAAAAGTTTAAATTGTCTTCAGAGTAATATTCTCATATAACTCATATGATCCTGAAAATCAAAAGACTTAAATTGTGTATATTCACACTGTTTCTATGTAAGATAAATCACCCACAAATAATATTTGCCCATTTATCACAACACAAGAATGTATGTATGACAATGACTTCATTTATATTGATTAAGAGCTCTGTGATATCTCTGAATTACTCCTGGTCCCTTTTCTCTCTTTGTAAATGTGATGGTTTGTTTGTAATCTGCTGAACTTTTTTCTGTTCATGAGACACATGGGAGAGGGATCCCTCCCTTTTTTTGTTGTATAGACTGTAAAGCCCTTTAAAAATAAAAATCATTTGACTTCACTAAACAATAATGAGAGCTGCTATGATGTATGGCTTGGCACTGTCTAAAAGACTGGCGGTGGCAGAGCTGAAGATGCTGAGACTTTTATTGGGAGTAACCAGGATGGACAGGATTAGAAATGAGAGACAGTTCAGTTTAAATGGTTTGGAAATAAAGTCAGAGAGAGGCAAGGTTGAAATGGTTTGGCAATGTGCAGAGGAGGGATAGTGATTATATTGGACAAAGTATGCTGACGATGGAGCATCCGGGCAAGAGGAAAACAGGAAGACGACAGAGAAGGTTCATGGATGATATGAAAAAGACATGAGGACAGTTGGTGTAACAACAGAGGACATGGAGGAGTAGGGTTGGATGGAGGCAGATGATACGCTGTGATGACCCATAAAGGGAGAAGAAAGAAGATACATATCATGTAGAAGACATCCTGAATACATAGCCTTCATAAATGTAGAGTTAACATGTTGTTCCTGTCCCAGACCTTGACCCAGCAGTAATAAATGTAGCTTTGGGAAACAGTGGGAAAAAACACATGTCCAGTGTATCTTTGGACCAAAAAGGAGACATAAATTATTAAATGAAGTTATTTTGGTCTATGATGTAATAGATGAACTGGACAATACCTAATGCTAACCAGCTAACAAGCTGGTGTATCAGAATCAGACACACTTCATTCAATAAATTCATTTCCTGCCAGTGTTTGTATACTGGGACAAGGGACAGTAGTCCAATTAAATGGCATTGGAACACAACAAACATAGGTCAACTTCAAACCTACTGACAGAAAAGAGGTGTGGTGTCATATTAGTGCTCATTTTTCTGATTTCATGTGAAGCAGAGGGTTCAACTTCTTGGCCCCAAACTTACTTGTTAAGGTAGGCCAAGATCTTATGTTAAAATTTAAAACCCAAGTAACTGTTACAACCTGAAAATATAAATTCTTAACAGGCAGGGGATATGACTCCAGAAAACTTTCCACAAACTGCTGCTTGAAATTTCTGTCAAAACTACCATTTAAGACATTCCTTGATTTTTTTTTTTGAAGGACATTGGGCTAGACCATTGAAATCGCTCATCCCTTCACGCCCGTCCCTCCCCTCCCCAGGTTGTCAAATTTGACAAAGTCATATGAGAACATCATGATTTCCAGGTTTGTTAGAGTGATAGACATGTTTTCAACATTTAACTATTTATGGACAAAAGAATAGCAAGTGAGTAGTAAAAGAGCATATCAATTCTTTAACATGGTTACTCTCTTTCATGTAGGCTACTGCGCTTTATTTTACTTTTTGAAACATGTCATGTGCCTCTGTATATCATTTGAATAATCATGGTGGGCCGCCATGGCCAAAAATGCCAGGGCCATTTTTTGGTCCCAGCATGTAGACACTGATCCGGATGTAGCTACTGGTGTTTTGCCACATTCAAAAATGACCACAGTCATGCTTGCAATGTAAATGGTGGCTCTTCTTTTGGGCTGCTTATCAGGGCACAAGGCACCCAAGGCAGTTACATTGTAGATAACCGAGGAGAAAAAAGACAAAGGGGTACATTTAAAGTTTTTGCAATGAAACGTTATGTTAAATTATGTTAGATGTTCACAGAATAAGATGAGATGGCAGACTTCATCCCATTCATGCAACAAGCCTTGGCCTGTGAGTGTAACAGACTCTGTGGCGCAACGGTAGCATCTGACTCCAGATCAGAAGGTTGTGTGTCCGAATCCATGTCAGGGTCAAAATTATTGGGCAACATCGGCCAATTTTGCTCATATTGCAAGTAAGTGTGAAAGCACAGACAGAGTCACAAAAAACAATACTATGAAATAACAAGCATTATTGTTTATCACAATTGAGTAAAAATGGGTCTCCTGGGTAAAAAGTAGGATACAATAGCAACAGTCTATAAATTAAGTTATCATTTCTCTAAACAAGCCATAGGGGACCACTTTAAACACAAATGGTGTTGTTTTTCTATTGCCATCACACCATGCAATCCTCCTTTAACATCATAATGACCATTTTTAGCCACAGAAGGTCTATTGTGGTCTTAAGACAGAAACTGTTGAAGTTGAGACATGATCTGGAAGAACAAGAAAAATTGCTGCAGGGCAGAAAAGCAAAGGAAACCCCCCTATCACTTCAGAGGATCTGCAAGAATGTTCAACTGACACCTATCTGCCGTGCAGCATTGATACACCAACAGCCCGTTCGTGGAAGAGTCATTAGAAAGAAACCTGACCTGCAACTTATTACAAAAGTCAACATGAGAAGTATGCAAAGCAACATCTGGATAAACCTCAGTCGTTTAGGAAATAAATGCTGTTCAGATTAAGTTGAATCTCAACCCCTTGGCAGCAATCACCAAAGGAGTGTTCGGGGATGGACTGGAAATGTAACGCTTCGAGGCTGGAAATATTGAATGATTAGAACAAAGAATGAATTACACTAAATGTCAATCAGTTATAGATGTGAGTGTGTTTCAGGGGCTGGCTTCCACAACCACACAATGATACAAAGCAGACCTAAACTCAACCATGAACTAGCTCAATAAATTTAGTATGAAGGTTTGGTAACGTCCTATGACCTGAACATCATTGAAAATCTGGGGCTTCATTGTAAAATGGGGTTTTATGAGGAGCTTGAAAGTATTACATTTGGATAATTTCACTTTGAACATTACCTGATCATGAGAAACCAGGAGTGTGTGTGGCTGCAAGTTTATTGAAACAATGCTGCAACCAACCCTTGTGTGCTGTGTTGTAAAATCAATAATTTCCTCTGTTATTTTAGTGCAGGGAGTGAGTGGTTTACAAAGAGACATAAACTTCATAATGTATAATATAGCATGACATGCAAAGTCAGTTGAACCAGGATCCAAACTGGTGACTTCTTGATGTGAGGCAACATTGTTAGCCTTGTGGCCCCAGATCAACTACACTAAAACAGACTATTGTCCCAGTATAAAACATGGATGTATTATAAGAACTGGATATGATAAGGAAAGCATCAAAAGCAAAAAAGACCAGAATAAACTGCAGAGTTAAGTGAAGACAGTAAGCAAAATGATTGGATGTAGTCAGACATCAGTCACAGAGCTATGGTCAGCTCTTATTATGTCTTATATCTTATAGCTGAGCAGATACTTAGAGACTATGGACTAGGACTTTGCTATTCATCTTGCCATTAGACCACCTTTTCCAACAATAAACTGAGGTTTATGACACTTTATAAACCAATAGCCCCCTCACATCAGATTTTGTTGACAAAAACAACAATTTTAACTTGCAGGGCACAGTTAAGAGACAGTAAAGAGATTTCACAGTTTTCTTACATGTAGATCATTTTTGCAGTGTTATTACTGGAGGTAATGCCAAAAAAATAATTCTTGTACAAGCTGGAATTATTACTATTTTAGTAAATAATGATTAATAATTTCCTTGGTCTCGTTATCCCTACTCATATCCCATTCTTACCTGTACATACACAAAACAAAAGGATTCCATGTAGTGCTGTGCACACCTCACCACAGGGAAATTTGACTCCTGTTGTGGTTTGTATCCCTTCGGACAAAGAGAGTAACTGTGATTCAAACAGAGGGACACAAGTGTATTGGTGGAAGCTGACACCACACACAGACTGGGTGGAGATACTTGTGTGTGTCCATAGTGATGCGTCTCTCACACACACACACACACACACACACTGTAGCTAACGCACAGACATGGGGGGGCCATGCTCTGCCACGCAGCCGATCATTTTTCAGCCCTCAGGACTCTGGGAATAGCAGGAGATAGTGTTTTTTTGGGAAAGCACCCAGTGGGAAAGAATAGCATGGAAGTGTGGGAGTGTGCTAATGTTATGGGTATTTATTGTGAGACTTAAGTCGATTGTACTGTAGTCAATGGAATCTGAGCTGAGGGAGAAGAGTGGAGAGGAACACACACACACACACACACACACACACGCACACACACAGGTATATGCAGCTATTTGTCTTAGTACAGTAAAGTATTACAATAAACGTAACCAGTTAATGCCTAATTCTAGAACATTACATTACATTACATGTCCTTTAGCAGACACTTTTATCCAAAGTGACTTACAATGGAATTGAGTACAATCAGCCAGGGGTGGAGTCGAACTTGCGACCACGAAGTCTTTTGCACACAAGGCATCGGTCTACAGTCAGTAGAACCTACAGTCACCACCATTTAAATCTCAGCCCTTAACCAGTTACTCAGAAATTAGGTTATGCCTCATTAGGACCAGGCTTTGGTCTCCTTGAGGACTACTGGCTGTGACAGGGTCAGGGTTTATGCCAGGAAAGATCCCAGGCAAAAATAAATACACACACACACACACACACACACACAAACACAATTGCATATTCATAAATGTTATAGTTTAAACATAGAGCCACAGTGGATATACTTATGTGTACACAAAGCCGATCACAGTGTCCGGTGTGTGTTAGACAGACACACATACACACACTGCACTCAGCAAAATAAAAATCTCATTATGCTCATGAACCTGAAGGTATGAGAGCAGTCTCTCATCTCAACCCATGGCCTGGAATATTAAAAGGCTTTCTGCTTCTCTCCAACTCCCCAGCTCCCCTCTCCGTCTCTCTGCCTCTGCATACATATGACTGCATCTCTCCATTTCCACACTCGCTCGCCTTTGGGATCAAAAGCACTCATGGTACCCCAGGGGCCCGGGTTTTGAAATGAATTTGCAATTACAGCCCTCTTTTTCCCACAGCTTTTTCTTATTATTTCATTGGTGTCTTCCCTTTTTTCTCCCAATTTCTTCTTTTATTGTCTTCCTCGGCTCTTGTTGGACCTGTGTGCTGCTACATATAAAGGTGTGTGTGTGTTTATGTGTATTCTTTAAACATAGTGGAATGTGTGCTTAGGATTGAAAGTTCTATCTATCTATCTATCTATATATCTATATATAGCTATATATATATATATATATATATATATATATATATATATATACATACATATATATATACATATATATATATGTCTTTAACCAACTACACTGTGAGGCAGAAGACAAATTATTAATGAGTTAACACTTGGGATGCAACTATCAAAATTTCACTGCGATAACAAGTCAGGTCAAGTCAGTTCTATCATAAGCACAAATTGCCTCAAAGGGCTTCACAGTCGGTATGGCAAGTGATACCTTCTATCCTTAGAACCTCACATTGAGTGAGGAAAAACTCCAGATATAGGACAAACCTCAGGAAGAGCCACAGAGGAGGGATTCCTTTCACAGGACAGACAGACATGTATTTGGTGTCAAAGAAACACATTCAGCAGATTACAAAAAAACATCACATTTACAAAGAGAGGAAAGAGAAGAAGTCATCAATTGTATAACAAATAACAATATTATTAACAAATTATCATCACTGTTATCTTCATCATTTTCTCCAAGGTGTGACATCATGCCTTTTGCCCCAATGCCATCCTCATGTGACCCTCAGAAAAGGACAAGCTGGTGATGAAAGATGGATGAGGATAATATTAACATAAGTAGCTACACTGCCTGGCCAAAAAATAAGTTGCCACCTGGATTTAAATAAAGCAAATAGGCAAGAGCCTCCTATTGGATAATTACTAGATGGGTGATTATATTTCAGCTGGCAACAAGTAATCAAGTTATTTAACCCCAACTGATGCAATGATTAGCTTCTCATTTCTTAAACAACCATGTCAAAAGATACATCCCGTTGTCGTGGAAAAGATCTTAGTCTGTTTGAGAAGGGTATAATCATTGGCCTGCATCAAGCAGAGAAAACATCTAAGGAGATTGCAGAAACTACAGAAACTTGGGTTAAGAACTGTCCAGCGCATTATTAAAAACTGGAAGGATAGTGGGAAACCATCATCTTCGAGGAAGAAATGTGGAAAACAATCCTAAGTAGAAAGGGCTATGTAGTAAGCGCATATCCACACGCACAATACGAAGGGAACTCAAGGGATTGGGACTGAACAGCTGTGTAGCCCTAAGAAAACCACTAATCAGTGAGGCTAATCGGTAAAAAAGGGCTTCAGTTTACTAGGGAGCATAAAGATTGGACTCTGGAGCAGTAGGTCATGTGGTCTGATGAGTCCAGATTTACTCTGTTCCAGATTGATGGGTGCATCAGCGTAAGAAAGAAGAGGCAGATGAAGTGAAGCACCCATCATGCCTAGTACCTACTGTACAAGCCTGTGGGGGATCTGGGGTTGCTGCAGTTGGTCAGGTCTAGGTTCATGAGCATTATGTGCCCAAAGAATGAGGTCAGCTGACTATGTCAATATACTGAATGACAAGATTATTCCATATAATATGTAGTAACAGTTATTGTTGTAATATTTGAGCCGTGGTGTTGGAGCTTTAACCCCAGCGTCTGCCATTTCATATTGTAGATCTGTAGAGGCAGCATGATGGAGATGGAGCTGCAGGGCAGGAGAAAAAGAGAAAGATCACAGAAAAGGTTCATGGATGTTGTGAAGGAGGACATGAGGACTGGTGGTGTAACACAAGAGGACACAAGGGAGAGGACAAGATGGATGCAGACGATTCGCTGTGGGGACCCCTGAAGGGAAAATTCGAAAGAAGAAGAAGAGGCAGCAAGGAGAGTGCATAATACATTGGGTGCACATGGGTTAGTGGTCTATGTCGTTCTCATCTCCGTCCAGTCTGATTCTCAGCAACTCAAACCAATTTATAGTTTTTGACCAGAAGATCTATGGTTTGATATCATTGCAACGTTATGAAGACAACTAGACAATCTTGTGTTGTTGCATATAAATAGCAAAGTGGACTGATAATTATTTATTTATTTTTACTTTTAAGCCTTAAGTTACATATTATGCAACGTACAGCTACATCATTTTACCTTAGGGTAGTGCTGAATGGATACATATCATTACTGACACAATATACTGTAGGGTGGGGTTGCACTCATATTAGTGTGTGCACATGTATCATTCTTTCTCTCACTCTCTTCCTTCTTCTTCTTCTTCTTCTTCTCCTCTGTGTGTGTGTATGTATGTGTTTTTGTGTGTGGAGAGGATAGGGGGCATATTGATCCTAAAAGACGACGTTTGGGCACTCTGATCTCAGCTGGACCACTTGTCTCCCCATGGAGAAATCTGCAGTCATGACCCGTCCTCATGGCAACCGGTGTCACTGTGTGTGCTCTTTTGTACCCTGGCTACATTTTTGCCCTTAAAAGACCTAGCGACGGTGATTTTGCTCATTCAGTTTGATAATTATTTGGACAAATTGAAATGTTAGAGAGTGAAGACATTAGTGAAAAGTCACAAGATTTTAGTCAAGGTTGACACAATGCACTGAGATATATGCCAAAAAATAAGATGATATAATATAGTTATATATATTATATTATGATATTGCTGTGTCGCTGAGTCTGTTTGCTCACTTCATAAATTCTTACTCCATGAGTTGTGTATTCCTCACTGACAATGATGATAAATGGCTACATAAACAATAGACATCAGTAAATATTGAGTATTTTTTGCTTTTTGCCAGTTTATTACTCTCCTTCTTTATCAAAACTGTGGGTGTGGTTTGATCCTGAAACTCAATCTCGACAAGACTGAATTTCTTTTTCTCCCAGGAAAGGGCTCTCCCACCACAGATCTAACCATCACCCTCGACAACTCTGTGGTAACTCCTTCTCACACCGCAAGGAACCTGGGTGTGACACTTGACGACCATCTCTCCCTCACTGCCAACATTGCTGCAACAGCTAGATCTTGCAGATACATGTTGCACAACATCCGAAGGATTCGGCCTCTCCTAACCCAGAAGGCGGCACAGGTTCTGGTCCAGGCTCTTGTCATCTCACGCTTGGATTACTGCAACTCCCTCCTGGCTGGTCTTCCTGCATGCGCTATACGACCTCTGCAACTCATCCAGAATGCGGCAGCTCGACTGGTCTTCAATTTACCAAAATTCTCCCACACTACACCGCTCCTCCGCTCCCTTCACTGGCTTCCTGTAGCTGCTCGCATCCGCTTCAAGACTCTAGTGCTTGCGTTCCATGCTACAAACGGATCCGGTCCAGCCTACATCCAGGACATGATCAAAACCTACACCCCAGCCCGCCCACTCCGCTCTGCATCGACAAACCGGCTTGCTGCTCCCTCACTGAGAGGATCGCAGAGGCACTCGCAGAACTCGAGACTGTTCACTGTCCTCGCTCCCAAATGGTGGAACGATCTCCCCATCGACATCCGGACAGCTGAAAGCCTCCACATCTTCCGACGCCGACTAAAAACACATTTGTTCCGACTCTACCTCGACTAAGACGACAAAAAAAAAATAAAAAAAAAATATATATATATATTGCACTTATGACTAGCACTTCATAGTTTGTTCTACTTGAAGCTCTTACTTACTTCTAGCTCTTATTTGTACCCAAATGTTTAAATGCACTTTTGTAAGTCGCTTTGGATAAAAGCGTCTGCTAAATGACATGTAATGTAATGTAATCAGAAATTACTGACTAAGTGGCCACTGGAAAAACTAGCCCTTCTCAAAATCAGCAAAGTATCCATAAATTGTTACCTTAAATTGATTTAAATGTTTATTTTAAACTCGGCAAAGGAGAAGCTCACTAACACAGATTTGGACAGATTTGTGAACAATATTTGAGAGAAATGGTGATTTTGTGTATATAGAAAATGTTTTAGATCTTTGAGTTCAGCTCGTGAAAAACGGGAGCAAAACAAAAGTGTTGCATTTATATTTTTGTTCAGTGTATTAGTTTTATAGTGCAAATCTTGCTGGCCAGAACGTGCAAGAACATTTCCCCAGAAATTAAGCTTGTGATTAAATTGATAAAATTAAACTGGTGTGGACACACTGCCCTGTCTCTAATATTGGTAGGGGCAATCTGGCTTTCTCCAAATATTGGTGCTCCATCGTCCATACGCAAACTTATACCCTTGCACTGCATTATAATTCCTACCAAAGTTGTCCTTAGGTGATCACTGTTGTGTTTATGTTTCGTTATGTAAGAACAGACCATAATGATTAGGTGTTATTAAGGGAGAATAACTATTCTTGTGATACTACCATCTTATAAAGTCCATACTACACAAAGCATATTGAGATCATAATTCATATACAACGACTTCCTTACTTATTACTAATAAGGAATAATTCTGAGGTTATTGAGGGAAAACTCTTAGTTAATGGCTTACTGGTTGTATAATAAGGCCATGCAGAATAAGGCATTAATGAGTACTTATTAAGGACTAATCAAGAGCCAATATGTTACTAATTTGCATGCTAATAAGCAGCTAATTCATAGTGAATGTGTTCCCTAATTCCCTAAGTGTTACCAAAATTGTATTTAAATCAGCAGGGGCTTTAAAAACAAAACAAACATTAAAATCAATTCCAGAATGCACGGGTAGCCAGTGGAGACAAAAAAAGATTGGAGTGATGCGCCCCCGTCTAGTTGAGTTTATTAAAAGGCGAGCAGCCACATTTTGCAGAGAAGACTGAGCGACACCAACATAATGTGAATTACAATAGTCCAGTCTTGAACTAATGAAGCGTGTATGGCTACCTCGAGGTTGTGGCAAGTTCGACATGGCTTTGATTTGGCCAGCATCCGCAATTGATATAAACCTGACTTGACAACATTAAAATTCAAATTACTGTCAAGGAAAACACCAAGGTTTCTTACAGTTGAGCTGAACTGTGAAGACCAAGCTGTATAGCGGCTCCAGTAACTCCAAAACCAATGTTCTGATAATTTTGGCTCAGCCACTGCTTGATGTCAGAAATGCAGTCAAGTAAAATGCTTTGTGAGACACAGGATAAAGGTGACATCATCAGCATAACAATGAAACAACAAGTTGTACCTAGATTATAATTGAACCAAGTGGCAGTAAGTAGAGAGAATAGGGCCAAGAATGGGACCTTGAGGAACCCCCGCAGGACACAGGTGCACTTGATGAACACAAGTTGCCAATCATAACAGAAAAACTTATGATAGCCAGGTAAGACTCAAACCATTTGAGTGCAGCACCACAAATGCCAACAAAGTTGACAGGAGGACAGCATAGTCCAACAGGACAATTTGTATCCATGGACAGAGTGATGTCATTGTGCACTTTCAACAAGGCACACTCAAACTCTAACTGAAAAACTCTTTTTTCTAAAACAAAAAAAAAAAAAAAAAACATTAATAAGAATGGCAAGTGAGAGACAGGTTTAAAATTAGATAAAACTGAAGGGTGTAAATTGTTTTTTTTCACAGGCCTAACCACAGCATGTTTGAAAGCAGATAGACCATGAAGTAAGGCAGCTGTTAATAAAAACCAAAATCGCAGCCCCTACAGTATTAAAAACCTTCTTTAAAACATCCAGTGGGGATAACATCCAGTGGGCAATTTGTGGGCTTCAGAGATTTTACTCTGTCAGCCAGGGAGGAGAAAGAAACCAGCTCAAACTGCTCAAACACAGCAGAATGAGCTAGGGCAGCAGACAAGTCCTTATCACCATCATATCATAAAGCCGGCCTGACCTGCAGGTTGTGGGTTGACCTCGCATCACCTACAGACTCCATCCCTCCCTTATGTAAACATACTGCAACAGTCAAAAAAAGAAGATACTTAAGATGCTAAGATGTTTTTTTTTCCACTTCTGTGGCAGTTCTATGATTCTGTATATTTTTCCATAGACAAACATTGAAGTTACCCCTGGTGGCTAACAGCTACTTCACTCTACTTCTACGTGTCTATCTGTGTTTCCGCCTGCAAGCTTGTTGTCTGCCTGTCTCTTCCTGACTGTCTGTGTTCTGATTATGAATTTATGAATCTGGAATAAGCATATAAACATCTAAACCACATGTAATGCCATGGACTGTGTCACCGGTATGTGAGAGGATCATTTATTTGTGAAAGCTGAAAATAAAGAGAAAGATATTGTGTTCATTCCTTTCCAGTAATGAGCCAATGAGAGTCTGGTAAAACCCTAAACATAGATGATGATGGAACAAAGAGAGGATTATTTCAGGGAAGATGTGTGTTTTCCTGACAGTAATATAATGAGACAGATGAATGTATGTGTCATATTTGAGCACTGAGGTTACTGAGGTAGCATCAGGTCGTACACATGCTTGTATTGATGGTTTCCTCGGTGTGTGCATTCAAAGAAATCCATCCAACATAACTAATTGCAGACTCCAGAGCCTTCTTCACAGGTCTCCAAACCCTTGATAACACTAAACTCCACTAGTTGTATGGCTCACCATTTACATACAGAATCATTACAATGAGCTGGAATACATACACACAAGGAACAGTGAGAATGATGGGCAGAAAAAAGTAACATAGAGTAAAAAATGAGGATAAAAGACGGAGAGTGCAGGAAGTGTCTGACCTTGTCCAATGCACATTGACACACAGATAGTGGTCATGTAAATTAGGTTAGATTAAATGTGATTACTTTCGATTGATCTAGAAGTTAAAACAACAAATAGTTAGACCGCAGGTTGAAACCCCTGATATGCAAAGCCAAGGACAAAAACACAGAGACATGCCAGATATTTGTAACCCCTGCCAAGGATTTATCAGTCCTGCCTGCCCAGCTGTCTGTCTGTGTGTCCATCGTCAGCAGGAGCATTCAAAGGCTATTGAACATAATTGTCTTTATTCTTGTACATTTTGAAGGCTTTCTGATTAAATACATTGTTGGACAGTCTCCTTTTTTTAATTACAGACACATTGCCAGTCATGTCCTCTCAGGATGTTTCCATACTTGGACGCCGGGGACATTATAAGGATCAGATATATTCAGTCTGTCAAGTTTTGCTTTGTATCAATCAATCTTCATTTAATTGATTTAATTTGTTTTATTCAACAATAATACAACCCTCCATTTACACCCTCTTAGGTCAGAAAGACGCAGGAAGAAGAAAGCTTATTATACCTGCCAATACTCAAAACTGATATCATCAAATAATGCACGGTTTTCCCATTTCCATTATATATCATGTCTGTAACAAGCTACAACATGACTTAAGACATCACTACATTTCACATTTCAAGAGACACAACTCCGTAATAACCCAACTCACCATTAGTGATAATGATACCAGTGCCATAACATAATTAGTCATTGAAAATAAAATAAATAAATAATAAAAAGGTTAGAAACCTTTTTACATGTGTAATTTACTCGACAACTTCATATTTAAAATTATATTTTCTTCTGTGATCCTGATCCATAGAACTAAAAACAGTACAAACTGTTACTGTGTAATTCTACAAGATATTTGTATTTGATTGATCCTGATTTAATAAACAGTGCATTTGCATGTTCTCTTGAATCTATATTATGAATGATCCTGATTGCTCTTTTTCGTAAAATAAACAAAGTTTTATTTTATATTAGACATATATGTATTGCCCCACACTTCCACACCATCACTAAATTAAGGCACAGTAATAGAACAATACAAAATATGCATTGCTTTGAGCTCCAACACATACTTTGCTCTATGTGAGATTTCCATGTTATGTGAGATTTCCATGTATCGCTTATCGTCCATGATTACACCCAAAAATATATATATTTTTTGTTTTTTTTCTGTTAGCTTGTTAACTTCTTTTCTCAGATTTAATAGACCATTACAATGTTATGGTCTATGGTGACAAATGCTTTTTGTAAATCAATAAAAAAACAACTACATCTTGTATATTTTTTATTCTCTATGCTGTTGAGATTTCTTCTATTACGTTCATTACTGCTAAGGCTGTGGCTGAGGCTAAGGGCTTGACCTAAATTATTTTTTTCAAGAAAAAAATCCAACTTTTGTACACACAGTTTTTCAAGCACTTCTAATCTAATTTCATTTTTCACACACAACACCCAGACACACAGAGTGCACCACTCCATTTCCTCCACTTCCTTCCTCCATTCCAGACTTTTCCTTTTTGCCCATTGTTTTTTTTCAATGGCATAAGCAAGATTAGGTCCAACATTAACACAAAAAAATAATTAAATTAATTTGCCACATTATTCTTATTGACTTTGACTTTATCACTGTCATTAATGAAATGACTGGGCAGTTCTGTGTACACAGACTTATAACCTATTATCTCATTTAAAATTGTACAGGTTCCTTTGATGTTGTGTTTATTTTCGTTTTATGCTTAGATACATTAAGAAGATATTTTATTTTCATTTAGCCCATCCAACAACTGTTCCAACCCATCATTAGATTAGAACGTTTCTACTATAGACCCTGATGTTCTGTAAACACACATAATAACAATGTTTTTCATGTTTTCCATTTCAATCTCCACCCTAATGCATTCCATTAGATCATCAATCATGGATGTCGTGTGTTCAACTGGCCTGCATTTCAAGTCACTGTCAACAAACACAGCCACACCCCCTCCCCTCTTATTGGCCTCGCTTGTGTAGTGTAGCTCTTAACCCTCCAGGTGAAAATGAACACCTTTCTCTTCATTTAACCAGGTCTCTGACTAGACAATGAACTTAAATGTACTTTTAAATGTGTTTAATCAACATCATATTCAAAATCATATAATCTGTGGTCTGTGCCATCCAATCTTGAGAGGAATCGGTTTTCGTGTGGCTCAGTCATTAGCTTCAAAATAGTTTTTATGCCCACAGGTAGACGTACTACTCTGTTTAAAGTTCTCCATTCATTTGATCTTTCTTCACCGTACCACTCCAGTGAATGAAGTAGTGTCTTCACTCCCAAAATCAGTTCTCCTGGTTGCACTCTCCTCCTGGGACGAGGCGTCTGCGTCTCCCAACCCGCTGCCTGCAACACCGATGACCTTTTCTGACTTTTAATTGTCCAATACCCTTACGTAATTCATTTATTTCCTTCTTAACTGCGCCAAAGCTCCCTGTGGTTTCTGAGCGGAAATCTCTGATTTCTTATAATATATCAGTGAGTCCCAAAACATCTTCCCCATCACCTGTTTTACTCTCCTCAGGTGGATTGTTTCCTCATCGCCTTGTGTTTCTTGCGTCTTTCTTCCCTTCCATGATCACATTTTGATATTCAACTTGCCTGCAGTGAAGCCCAGTTGTTCACTAAGTGTTCAGAATTCTTCCACGCAGATTTTGGACACAAATTGGAAGTAAGGCCAAAACAAAGTTGGAATTGTTTTCCATTTGCTTCAAATCCGCCATCCAATCTTCATGGATTTAAAGTGCGCAGTGAACTCTGACAGGTTGAATCCAGCACTCGTCCCAGTCATTGTTGCTGTATCTTAGGCTGCCTACATGGTGGTTCATAGAAACTGAGTCACAAGACGTCCAGAGTTCTATGACAGTGAGATACAGCATTGTTGGATGTGCTTTCATACCCATCTACCACTGTGGTCCTTCTCTACAGAAGAAAAGTCAAACCTGTGCATCATGACAGGAGGTAGATACGTATGATAACCAGGCAGAGACATACAGATAAGAAACCTAATACCTAAATCCTTTAATGCACAAATATTTTCTCTTATTTTTAAACATTCTGCCCTCGTAGCAGCCTTGACTGACCATGCTTCACACTCTTGCTGCACTAAAATATGAAACAAACACCAGTTGGCTCTCTCAGCCTCAGAGGCAGCTGAATGTGTCTGTGTCTGTCTCATGTTTTGAGTAACTTATGAACATAATTATGTTAGTGAAGAGCAACGGGGGAAGGTAAAACAGACGGTGTGCAAAATCTGATGTCCCAGTGAGGTTGTTTAGTACAGACACCTAAACTCTGTGCTGCTATCAGCCCCTCTTGAAGACTGCCGTACAGCTGCAGGGAACTGCAGGCTAAGGCACTGGACAGAGGGAAAGACTTTGTCAAGAAACAGCTCCAATATCTCAAGCTTCAGAGTCAGTATTCTCTTATAAGTGCAGTGTATTATTTGTGTTATGTGTGTGATTCTTTGTGTTGATTCTTATTATTCTGCCTCTGTTTGGTCTTTGTCAGCAGAAAGGTTGTAACATTATTTATATGCCGTGTCCATCTGAAAACAGGCTCTGTCAAGCAATACTATCAGACCTGACTGACGGAGCGTTTTTGTACACAGTTTACTAACAGCAACACAGAAATGAAACTGTCCCTATATGAACTTTTCTTTATCATTTAAAGAAATGCATTTATACCCACAAAGCTCCAAAAATACACCACAAGTGGAGAAGAAGAAGTTGAGCAAGCATGCATAAGGCTAGTGAGCTTGGAGAAATTTTGAGATCACAAAATCTGAACGTGAAATCAATAAATAATGCTGTCAAATCAGTAGAATATGCTCTTGAATTAAGATAGGAAATAACCCCATTCTATTTCACCTAAACGAGACAAGAAGTGTAGCTGTTTCATGTTGTTCTTTTGCACATAGTTAAACTTATACTTGCACATACAAAAAATAATAACATAAGGCACTGTATTACTTTTGGCAATAAATATAACTAAAACAATAATAGAATGTGTGAATGTAAAGTATATGCTGTCAAACCCACAGGGTTTATAACAACACAATTATTGTGCTCTTATTATTATTTACCTCAGTAGCAAAAACGAACCACATCCATAACCAGGAAATTTAACCACATGTGGTTAAAGCATTATCGCGATGACATGAATATTGTTTATTTACCCAATTTCCCCGCTGGGATTAATTAAGTATTCTGATTCTGAATCCAATTTATTATGAAGTCAGAAAAATGCATTCCACAATGTTGAGTGATCCGTTCTGTGTCCACACAATAACCAGGAAGTGTCTTTTCAAGGAAGAGGGTAAAACTGGACAGGCAGCGGTGTCTCCATGATACCCCACAAATTGAACTGACCTTTGAAAGGCAAACACAAATACAATTAAAAAACAATATAAAAAAAAAAAACATACGAGACAAAACATTCACATATTTTAGGAATTGGTTTGCAATTAAGTCTCTGTGGTTAGCTTTCTGTAACAGCAGATGTTCTTTAGAATCTAGAAATCAGGCTTCAACTGTGAAGTCCACACTTTACTGCACATAACCTTCTTTGTTTGTGTAGTGGAATTGGACAGAAATTATCCTCCGAGCAAATGTTTGCTGAACGCAGCCAAAAGTGTTTTATTTCAGTCTTGTGGTTTGATTTAATTTGTCATTTTCCATCACGTAACTCTTCTTCATGTGAAATTACTTTGGCAATATCTACTGCCATCTACACAGATGGGACAGTCAGTTTTATTGCAGCCTTATGTTGTGATTTGGGCAATGAACATAATACCTCACTGAAAGAAATGGAACTCGTCAAAATCCAAGAGGTGACAGATATGGTAATCAAGGCTTTCATTGTGCATGTTTTTTTTGTTTTTTTCCAGCAGATGAAAACGTTCAGGACATGAAGTTTAGACATTGTTTGATAAATGGCCATTTTGCAGAAAGTTGTAAGTAATGTAAAAGAGGAGTGATCATTTTGTATTCTGCTGTCATACATGGAAAGGTGCTAATTCACACAGAGAGAGAGAGAGAGAGAGAGAGAGACGTCCTCAGTGTTTTCGAAATGTTCTATACGAGGACCCACTTTTTAAAGATGGCCAAAAGTTGTCACCCAAATCACAATTTCTGAATATTTGCAGCCATACTTGTAACAACTTAGGTCATTTTGATTCAGCAAAAGAATAATTTCCAAGAAATGTTCATTGAAACTTAATTTCATGCATGTTATGTAAAGAAAATCTTGAGTAAAAAGTTTAGCAAAAATGTTTGAAAATCTCCCCATACCCATATGTGGGTCCTTACCAGTGTTTGGGAACCACTAGCTTTTGAAACTTCCTATGTGGTGGCACAAATCAGAGAGAGGAAAAATCAAGCTGAATCAGTATGGACTGACCCACCAAATGAATCCAGTTATTGCCAATGCTCAAGTATTTTACTTGGATAAGTATTTAGTTAAGATAAGATAGTCAAATTCTCCAGTGGACAAACCTTAATATAAGCTAAATAAAATGATAAAAACTGCCCAAAGATGAAACAACCAATCAAGAATCGACCACATATTCAGCCAAGACAAGTACATTCATCTGCCACTCCTTTCACAAATATGTGCATACTTTGCTGGCAGTGCAGCTTGGATCATTTGTTTACATCTGGCCTTAGCATGCACTCTCAAGTTTTGGAACCACTTCTCGAATGATTCAATTGTCTGAAGGGGTAAAAAAAACATATGGAGCTTGTGTCAAAGCGTATTTATTTTTCCCCTTGACATAACCGTCTCACAATTTTCCAAACAAACAAAATATTCACCTTTTTTTTCCATAACATGTTCAATTACCGTGTTGTTTTCTTCCTCTGTATGTAATAAAATGTGAAAAAATTCAACATGAAGAGAAAAAAGTTTAATATATACAGTACACACGCATGTTTGACTGGACACTGCACATACACATGTCTAGGTTGCCCCACAGCAGATACATTTGAAAACACACATCGGTCTCCACAGTGGAGGTCAAATATCCAAGTGAAGTATCAGGATGTGAGGTCAACAAAACATGTTGCTTCCTTTTAGTCATTATTCTTTCCTTTAATCCATGTCTGGTGCACAAAGTAAACTCTGTGTTTATTAATGTAAACATGACACTGAAGGTCATCTAAGGAAGTCCTAATCTCGTCCAAACCTCAACATTTCCCTTAACAAACTTGACAGCCATCTTGGTAACATCTCTGCTCAACAAAAATAACACCTAAACATATGGAATCAGCAGTCAGCAGCCTGGACATCCCTATAGTGTGCTGTAGAGATAATATCTCTACAGCCGGTCAAACACAACAATGAATTTATGTAAAATACAGTTCAACAACAAACTGAAATGTTATGTTTTTCTTCCTCCTTCAGTCTGTATATTTTCACACATCATTTTATACCATTATTGAAATTGAAATCTATTAATCTAATCTTTACTGCTAAATTACACTATCAACTTCCCTAAGATATTAATAAGAATAAGGACAAGTGATATCTGCAGTGGCATGTGATTACAACACACTGTCTATTGGCCCTTTTCCACTATGGTCCCGGCTCGCCTCGACACGGCACGACATGGCACGATTTAGATTGCATCTCCACTACAAAAATTACCTCCACAACGTGGGCGGAGTCATCAGTGCACGGCTGCATGAAACTTCCGTTTTACACGCAACACACACACACACAAACAAGTGACTAGTGACAACTAAAGCAGTTGTTTTCAGTGTAATCTAATCACTAGAATCACTTAATTAAAAATATTTGTTCAGTCGCTGGACTGAAATACAGCGGCAGGGTTTGTGATGCCGGTCACAATCAACAGTGCTGTTGCTAAATACACCAGATTCCTCTGTTCAATTTTAGAGATTTTAGACATTTCTCTGGTCGTTTTTGGAGATAAACCCACATTTTTAACTGATCTACAGTTTGGTATTGTTCGGCTTGGTTTTTGTGTTGGACCTGTCTTCCTGTGACTGTTGTGTTTCAACGAGAGGCTGCTTCGTGCCAAAGTTCAACCAGAGAGCAAGGCAGTGGGCGGTAGCACAACACCCTGAAGCGTTGAAGCTTTAGACTACACAATTTTGAATGCACATGCACACGACTTTGATCTTGACCTATACCACTCTCATGGACAGACCGTGTATTAGTGTCAGCATAGCTGCAAGACTATGCAAACACCAAAATACCTGCATGTGGGTTTATGTGTGTACATGATTTACAGAATGTTGATTATGTGTGTGTGTGTGTGTGTGTGAAAGAGAGAGAAGTGTGTGTACTTATATTTGTTATCTCTTTAGGGCTTATTCTGATATAAACACTGGCCTAGTCATGACCAGCAGTCCTCAAGAGACCACAACCTGGTCCTAATGAGGCAGAGCCTCATTTCTGAGGACCTGGTTATTTGAATTGTGGCTAGGTTAAGGTTAGGGATAAGGCTTTGTATAGACCGTCCAAATAAATGGAAGTCAAAGTAGTCCCAACAAAAAGCAGTGTAAACCTGTGTGTGTGTGTCCACATGTGTGTCTTATTTCCTGTGTACACTTTCATCCAATAAGGATACTGTTTGTGTGTATTTGTACTGTGCGAGGCAGCATTTATGTGACACTTAGTGCCTCAGCACATTGCTTGCCTGTTCTGTAAGCCTGTGCAAATAAGAGACTGTGAGGTGTTTCCAGAATTGTGACAAAATCTTGCATCATAGCATAGTTGAATTAACCTCATATTGTGTTATACGCGACACACAGAAACTCGTGACTAGTGAATTTAAAGCAGTTCTTCACGGTGTATTGTATTATAAGTGAGAATTAGTCAGTACTTCCTGCATGAGCAGACTCCATCTGACATAGTCACTAAACTGAAATATGGCAAAAGGGTTTTGTGACGCGGCCTGACGCTTTTGGCAGTGCGGTCGCTAAATACAACAGACTCCTCTGTTAAATATTAAGATTTTGTCTGTCGACATCACGTTTAGTATCGGCTCAGCTCCCATGGAACCTCGCCAGGGTAGGTGCTAAAAAAAAAGCACCAGGTACTAATGGAAAAGGAAAAAAAAAGGTGCCGAATCGGAGGTATGGCCTAACTATCTATTACCCTGAAGATGGTCAATCCAATTATACTCGACAGAATGAAAGAGGCTGTTAATGAATTAATAAGAGAACAACAAGGTTTGTAACGATCACGATACAAACCTTTTCTTTGAACAGTCAATCAAATGGAATTCTTCACTTTACATAGATTTCGAGACATAAAATGGGACTTACTACAGAGTACCAAACAAAATAATAACACTAAGTCCTCTTACAAGAATTGCTGTGCCAGATTATCCAACCCATGGTTTTGAAATCAGGAATCAAACAAGGATGCCTGTTATCACCACTCCCATTTGTAATAGTGATGGATTAGGTGATGACGAAGTGGACATTATGGCTGAAAGACCTGGACTATGCTGATGACCTAGCAATGGGAAAATAATGGAGCAAAAACCAAACCTGCTAGTAAAAACAGCTCAACAAACGGGCCAGAGAATAAACCAACAGAAGACAAAACTCCACTCAGGACGATGAAGGGTGAGATTGAAGAAAAGAAAAACTGATTTTGCAATGCTGGGAAAGATCTAGACTGCCAAAGGAATCAAAAATCAAACAAAAATAAAGATCTTGAACTCCATTGTCAAATGTGTGCTGATCTGCAATCTGAAGAACCACAGTAGCTATTTCAAGAGGACCACAGGTGTTCGGTAATGAACAATTATGGATTAAAACATGGAAAACATACAGATACAAGGAAACCTCAAGAAGCCGCAGCTATACATGCACTTCGCTGGAACCCACAGGGGAAACGGAGGAGAGGCAGACCACGCAACACTTGGAGAGGGGAGCTGGAGCAGGAGATGAGACAGATGGGCTACAATTGGAATGACATAGAGAAGATGGCGGAGGACAGAGTTTGTTGGAGGAACTTCATCGGTGGCCTAAATCCCAGTCGGGATTTAAAGGCTGAATGTGTGAGTGAGAATGTTTGCAGAGAGCTATATCTTCTGGTAGTATTCCAAACATTGCAAGAAGAAGGTGATTTTTCTTTTCCCCCAAAAGACCTGTGAGAACTTATTAAATACACAACCAATAATTGTCGAGATCTTGCATCTTCTGTAGAAAGATCAGCCCCCGGATAAATCCTAGCTTGAAAACAAAAATCCTATACCTTTATGCTCTGATTCACTTCAGACACATGTCCCATGAATGAACCTGGATATACTCTGACTGCCACTTCAGTCTAACTTAAACAGACAAAACCTCTCGTGATAATGAGTGATCAGTGATAATTCAATTACAGAAACAGATATTGCCAATATCTGTTGACATTGACTGGAATATTGCCTGAATAAAATTCACATGGAAAGACAAATAGAGTATGTCCCTCTACTAAGAGTGATATTGCCTTTCAATTTTACATATATGGCGATTTATTATTGTCACATGTATGGAATACTCGTCGAAATTCAATACATACACATTTTGCATATGGGAAGCATTATGTTAGCTGTAAGACGCACATTCCATGTGAACAACATCATTTGTAAATGGAATAAAGACATTTTGTGGAAGGGTCTAAGACTTTCAGTTAAGGACACATATTAAAAGTCACAGGTTAAAGGTGAAAGCTGTATTGTGATATACCATGCATTATTCCCCATAGTCTCTGTTTCCTGAACCCACCAGAACTAGATATGTCACTTTTGTTTTTCTATCCAGTTGAGTTTACTCCTAAAGTTTCTAATTCATTTGTTAGAAAAACAACTCAAGAGAAAAGACCAAAGTTGTTCCCTCTCCAAACACCCTGCCACCATACCCCCTATTTCCTCTCCTCCTCCCTTCCTGCCTTTTCTTTATCCCCTTTCCCAAACAATCTTAGAAAGCTGGTTTCCCTGACAGGACATCTAAAAATAGCTCACTCTTTGGGCAGTTTGTTCCTCTTCCGTGTCTGTTGGTAACTAGTAACTTTTTTTCCCTTTGATTTAAATTTCAAAACTGTAATTAGTGCAGGCAACACATCTTATAATTTGACCTGCAGGCCACATGATATTTTTCTCCCCTTCCATCACTGCAAGTCTGCAAGGTTTAAAATTGACACAATTATATTTCACACACTCACTTGTAATTCACAGCACCTCCATTGACATTTTGGGTAACACTTTAAAATGAGACCACACCACAGATGCAATGTGCTGGTGGCTCTGTGGTAGAGCAAGCTGTCTTTCAACTAGAAGGTTGTGAATTTGATTCCCGGCTCTGCTAGTATTGGGCAATATACTGAACCCCACGTCGCTCAGCTGTGCATAGCAAAACTTAAGTGTAAAGCAGCTTTGAGAAGGCTTTGTAACGTTATGTTGCTAATAGTCATAGTCATCAATGATGTGTAACAGTGAGTTGTTGCTTGCCAAATAGTGAGCCCATGTGTATCTGCACAGTGAAGCTTTGGAACTTTGGGGTTTTTCCTCATTGGTCTTTCATTTGCCTTCATCGATTGTATAATAACTAACTGCATTTATCCACCACTGGCATAATGCCTTCTCTATTGATTACAACTCTGTATTACCACCTTACAGTAAAATATATAAATTGTACTACCCATTATTAATGGTAATATGTTTTCCACTTTACATTAAGGCTTCATTTTGCCATTTCTAAATAGTCATAACACCGTAAAGTCACAGTCCTAAAGGACCACATGGAAGAGTAGTGGCTAGAACTGTTGCCTCACAGCAAGAAGGCTGTCAAATCCCGGTTCAACCAAGGTTGTCATGTTCTCCCTGTGTGGACACTCAAAATTGACCATAGGTGTGAATGTGAGCATGTGTTTGCCCTGTGATGGACTGGCAACCCTGCTGTGCGAAAAGTTTAAAGAAAACATGTTGTTGTTGTTTTGTAATGGTTTATAAAGTGTTAGCAAGCTAACTAACAACCTAATTATTAATTATATACTTTTTTTTTATTTTTCAGCCCTTGTCAGGCCAGTGACGAATGAGGCAAAATGCATTGCAGATGTCTTGTGCTATGTAAAGTGAGCTAAATCACAGGAGAATAATGCATCATGGGAAGTCAATTTATTATATGTAATATCTACCTGCAGCAGTAAAACATCGGGTTGAATTTTACAAGAGAACTTTTAATTGTATTCTCACGCCCACTCGAAATCCACTCCAGATTTTTTCTGCTCTCCTCTCACATTTCTTTTCATCCCTCTTGCGAACAAACTTTCACTCTCTGCTGTAAAACTAAATGCTCTTTGGCTCTTTGCTACATCTTAGCTCTTGCTTGGAATACAGTTCCACTGTATGTCAGAGTTAATCATTTTTCTTCAGCTGCACAAGGATACATTCAGCCTCATCTGGGATTTGAAACTTCATGTTTTTTTTCCTTCCTCCTTTGCAATGTAGCTTGTTCAGTAACTTTAAAGAGAGTGTGCCGCAGCTCTGTGAGTCACTGCTTTAAAAGCAATGCTGTCGGAAAATCAGGATTTTTAGGCAATATACTCTTTATGAAAAAAATGGTAACTCAAATCAAGAAGAAATAAAAAGGCTGTGACCCCCTGTGTATCTTTTGAGTAAATACCAAAGCAGTGTGATCTCTATCAGCGATGTTGTTAGCCCTGCGTGTCTGATGCAAATATTTCTGAAATGTACGTATTCATGCATTAACCTCACCGTCGTTGCGCCAATGGGACGTGCACTGTATCCATCCACCTTCATTGTCCCCCCCTACCGGCCTTTAGCATAGCAGATACAACTTTTTACATTATACTGCACTACTCTATGCGTCACTTCAAACTATGCAAAAAGGGAATAGCGGCTTTCAGTTCATATGTTAACAGCCCACAGGCTACAGTCTATGGGTCTAACTTCAGCAACTTTAGCCTGCTGGGAAAAGACGACTTCGACCAATCATTGTGCTCGTTTCCACCACGGTGTCAAACACAAGTGGAGAGCCGAAGAAACGCCAAATTGCAAGTGAAAAAATCAATTTATTCCTCTCAGTCCATTTTGATAGAGGGCGGCGCTGAACACCGGTCCAACGCTAAATAGACTATGTATGTCTGTAGTTAATAAACATGACGTCCAATGAGAATACTGAGAGGGAGAGAGAGGGCAGCAAACCGGAACAGAAGAGAATGTGTGCCCCTCAGAAATCTGTTTAAGAGACTATTAAGAGTTATTTAACTTTAAGAGTTATTTATGTCATGTTAAAGTCCTGTTGGAGGGACATCACATGTCCTTTGTGATTTTCAGTTAGCTTACGTGAAAAATATTACGACCTACATTTTAAGTGAATCAGTAGGAAGTGATTTGTAAGAATGTGAAAGATATGTATTAATTATGTGTGGTCAGCCAAGATGACAAACCAAAAGGTCATCAAAAATGGGATAATTTTTCCCTGGGACTCATCTGAAAGACCACCCTTGGGTCCTGGGACACATTACTTTCAAAACTTAGCAACATCACTGCTCTATGATTCTACAGTCACAGGAACTGGGAGTGAGGTAAGCCCACATTCCAGTTGAGAAGTGGCAAAAAACCATGTACGTATCCTGGTTTTGCTATTGTTAGCAATACTAGTCAATAACAATCCTCTACTTGTTTTTGACACGCACATAGAATGTAGCAACATATCCATGGATAGAAACGAAATAGTGCGATGTGTATGACTGATTCACTGTGAAACAATGAAGACAGAAATAGCTGTAAAAGTAGCAGTGTGTTTTTTTGGCAACAGCCAATTTGGAATCCTCTGTTGTCGTTGGTGAGGTTGCTCCGAGAGAGAGAAGAGAAAGAAGTGCTATTTTTAGGTTATATATAATAAACTTTATAATTTGTGAAACAATCGTGCCTGAGAATCGTGATCTCAATTCTAAGCAAAACAATTGTGATTACTATTTTTTTCTAGAATTGTGCAGCCCGAGTTGGTATGTTTTCTGTTGCTGTGCATAAAGTATGTTAGCTGGATCATTGGTCTGATTGGTAGAAGGTCTGTCCAATGCAGAGGCATTTTCATCTATGTTGTTGTCGGTGTGAGGTGACTATCCCGACTCATGCAGTCTGGTATTAGCCAAGCTGCTCGCCTGTATGCTCATTGTTTTTATCTTAATATGCTGTTTTTAAATGAAAACATAGGCGTCATTTATCTTTAGTCATGGATCATGGATTGCTAGCTAACATTGATATCCACAGAGCCCCACAACTGGTTCATCTTTAAAGCACCAACCTTTATCCTTTGTCTTCTCTACTGCTGTAGGAACCAGAGTCCTTCAACTCTCAGCTCAGACCTGCTTCTTAATGTACACAAGCAGCTCCTGGCTCTTGTTAGCGTGTCTGGAGCCACTTTGTTTCGCTCGGTTTAGGACATGGCTGGCTTTTCATGCTCTGGGGGGGCTGTAGCATATCATCTTGCAGAAGTCGAGAGGGGTCTTGGCTCACAAAAGGCACCTTTGTCTGGGGAGACCCTTATCTGTCCACCAGCATCAACTTACTCCTACAGCACTGAACCACTCATATAAACCTTCACTTTACACTTCAACCACATACACACACAAACATGAGGTATGGCTATACATGGCGCATCATGGGTGCATAGGCAACACACTCACACATCCATACACGTACTTATTATACATGTATGCAAACGTGTCATTTGCAGGCTGGTATATTGCATGTGTGTTTTGTATATGAGCCTCTAAATACACACAGGAGGTACACATTATTAGCAGAGAAGTATAAATAAGCTGCTGCTGAACAGAAAAAGCCATTAAATATTGGAAAACATATGGTCATACTGTGCAAACAATAACTCCTTCCTCAGGTTTAACTGCCTGTGCAGATTTACATACACCCACACACTCTTACCTCCTCACATGCATGCATATCATCTCCAAGCAATTAACATCTATACCGATGGCTGTTTATACACATTATTTGGCTCATGTTTATTGTTCTCTTGGTTTGCTCAATTTGGCATCACACCAACACACAACCTGTTCAATTAGGAGTTAGCTGTTCTCATGAATACATGGCATTGGTCATGTCATTCTCTTTATGACTTATGGATAAGGAACAACACTGGTACAGAATCCAACCACCTAATAATGTTTACAAGTTTTAGAGTCAGTTCTATTCCCCTCTCGGGAAAACTTGATTCTAACTTGCACTGTCAGTTTTGTGTGCCCTAGTCTTGATTACAGTTAATATAATATGTTAATAATATGGCTCTTAATTTTCATTCACAGTGATGGACAGTGCAGTGGTTTAGGGGTAGTAAGAATGTTCTTAGTTTTTCTTTTTCTTTAGCTTCCTCCAATGATTCAACCAAGTTCCATTTTGCAGTTCTGTAATCCTGTGGTTCCCAAAGTCTGGGTCAGGACCCACAGATGGGTCATGGAAGATTTTTGTTTTGGTAGCCCAAAAAAAAACTTTTTACTGCTCTTGTCAGGATTTGCATTGTGATTTGGGTCATTATAGTTTGTTTTCCATCATTAAAAGAACATCAGAAAGAGAGCAACCGCTATAAAGAGGAGAAAGCTAAAGTGCAGGAGGCGTTGGGAGGGACAAACTCGGTTGTGCTCACTGGAGACTAGTGGACTTCTCTCAGTAATCACAGTTACCTTAAAGTCACAGCACTTTGTTTTGTTTGTTATTATTATTCATTATCATTTGTAAAAGTGTGTGTGTTTTTTTTTGCATACAATCAAAAAAAGAGAAAATAGAAAAAACTGTCAATGGTAATTGTGATGGTAAATAGTCTGTCCCTAATGAATTATTTTAGACAAAGTAAATGTTACATTTACGGATCAGCCAGCATCTCTTTTCCTCGCAAAAATGTTTTCTGTAATTTAAAGAAAAATAACTACAGAATCCAAAACACAAGCAGATATACAAGAAAGTGAACACAGACAAGACAAACTGGTGCAGACCATGAGGAGACACCGACACTAAATACTAAAGGGAGGTGGAGATAAAGAGACACAGGTGGAAACATTTAGGAACAGGTGTGGGTAATCAGGGAAAACACAAGCGCAGGAAGTATAAACTGCACATGATACACACAGAAGAAGAACTACACCGATTATTGTACATTTATACCAATCTAATGTTGTAAGAAAGAGTTTTTTTTATGTGATTATTTTATATACATTATTACACATTAACACATATGAAGTGGCTCCTCCTCTCTGTAGGCCAGAATTCCAATTTAACCATACTGTGAGAATCATAAATACTAATTCACTCAGGAGAATATTCTTTTTCTTTCAGATTGTTTGTATTTGTCTATATTTATCACATTATAGTGCACTCTATGTGCATTAATCATCTTATGTGAAATATACCATTTTTTAGATACTTGTTTCAATATTTTGTTCTGCTCTGGTCTGAATTTACACTTATAATTACACTATGGAAATAATAATAATAACTTCATATACTGTTATGTCAAATAACCCAAGAACACATACTGATGCGGACAAGACCCTTAAGGCCAAAATGGTCTGTGCCAACAACATGTGAATGATGTGTGACATAAATAGAGCTCATTATGTATATCAGATGCTTTATATGCCATGTATTCAATTGAATTCAATTCAATTCAATTATATTTGTACAGCACCAATTCACAACAAACATTAACCCAAGGCACTGCACAGAGTAAGGCAGAAACAATATAGTTAAACCCAACAGTTCACACAATAAGCAAGCATTAGGCATGAGTGGAGAGAAACAAAATCCCTTTTAAACGAAGGAATTCTCTGACAGAAGCGGTCTGAAAGATGTGCAGCCATCTGCCTCGACCGATTGGGTGAAAGGAAAAGTGGGGGACAGAGAAGAGGAAGGGGATAGAAAGGGGGGAGAGAAAGGACAAAGAGGGAGGCAAGGTAGAGACGGAAGAGCAGGAGCAGCTAAATAACAGTTGTATCAAGTTATAGGTTAAGTCAGGACAGTTCTGCACTGGTTATGACATGTTTATTGTACTACAATGTCATTTATCCATGGAGTAGTATACAATGTTGAAAAGATACTGATATCAATTTTAATCATAGCAAATATAACAATAATCATAATAATTGTGATTAAACTGGATCAGGAGTCACTTGCAAGATGGGGGCAGAGAGTGAGCGAGAGTGAGAAAGAGAGAGAGAACAAGGTTAATGGCAATACTGTCATATTCATACCCCGAGTGTGAGTGCACCATACAATTTCCCCCAGCACTCTAGGTCTATAGCAGCATAACTAAGAGATGTTACAGGTTTCCCTGAGCCAGCTCTGACTATAAACTTTAAATACAGAGAGGGCGTCCACCTCCCGAACCAACACTGGGAGCTCGTTCCACAATGAGAGGAGCCTGGTAATTGAAGGCTGTGCGTCACATTCTACTCTTACAGACAGGAAACTAGTTCTTTAAGGTATGATGGGGTCTGATCATTAAATGCTTTGTACGTGAGGAGGAGGATTTTAAATTAAAGTATATTCAGCACATATACGCTTACCAGTGGGAGTATTTTTAGGATCAGGCTCTCGTACTTACAGCTGTTGCAGTGATATTTTGCACTAAAATGTCTGTAGATTCAGGAACAGCCTGTTGACTCAAATAGTGTCCTTTTCATTTCATTTGTTTCTATGTTTAGAACTGTGAGGCATTAGTGTGTAAGGGCAGTAAAGTGCAATGGTCAGGCATGTCGAATCCAGACCACTATTCCCCAGTCACATACAAAAATGCACACTCGAAGCAGCATGGTTTGCCAGACCAGCAGCACAATAACTACGAGAATTGTACACACATGGTGAATGTTATTATATTTAAATAGTGTGTTTAATGAAAATGACTATCATCTCCTCCAGAGTTGATACCTATGAATGTGTAAGTTATACGGAAATCCTGCCTCTTTTACCTGAGATCCCAAGAGTCTGCTCCAGTCTCTGTAATAGAATATCATGATCAATGGTGTCAAATGCAGCACTCAGATCTAACGGGATAATTATAGAGAATAGACCATTTTCTGATGCCAAGAGAAGGTCGTTAGTAACTTTAACTAGTGCTGTTTCTGTGCTATGATGTCATTTAAAACCTGACTGGAAATCTTCAAACAGGCTGTAACTGCACAGATATTCACACAACTGATTTCCAAATGCCTTCTCTAAGATTTTAGAAACGAAGGGAAGATGGCTATAGGTCGGTAATTAGCTAAGGCATCTGGGTACAGGGTAAATTTTTTAGAAAGGGGTTTAATCATTTCAACTTCAGTTAATGAGGTTTAATATGGAGCTGATAATTAAAGGAAAGACACCTTTAAACAGTTTGGTGGGTGGTGGTTGATGAGTTGGATGATGATACTGACGTTAACTCATGGAGTTAACGTCAGTATCTGGTGCTTCTAAAGTTCTTGTGCTAAAAAATGAATCAGTACCACTAGGAGGGAAAAGGTGATTTATTTTTTATTCACAAAGTAGCTCATGAAGTCATCACTGCTCAGTGTGAAACAAATAGAGCAGTGACTCTCAGCTTGGCTACAGTGTTAAAAAAGTAGAAAGTATTCGATTTTCCTCAATTAAAGAGGAATTATAGACAGTTCTATTAGATTAGAGGAATGTAATTTGCATTCTAATCTATATAAAGCCTGTTTAAAAGTATGAGTATGGAAGTTATGTATGTACTGTATGTATGCAAGCACAGCACACATGTATTTCCCCATCACCCTTGTATTACCCCAAAGCTACATGTGACGGGCAGAGCCATTGCAACAGGGTAGGCTAACTGGGCAATTGCCTAGAGCCCCGAAGCTGAGCGGGGGCCCCCAACAGACAAGCGGTACAATGCAATGACACTGTAATGTCATTTGTAAACTGTAGAGAACAAGGCAACATCCAGATGCCACCTAAAGGGCCCCCCAATGTCCCTTTGGGGGGCATTGGGGGGTCCCCAGAGACCCTAGACACCTCTGGTGATGGGCTAAAATATATGATGGATAATACTGTATGTGAGCACAGCACACATGTACTACACCATCACACACCTTCATGAGTTCATGTTTAATTAATCCTGACCTGAAAACTGCAGCCTCAACCAATATGAAAAATTTCTGTGATTGTTCATGTAATTGTATTTTATGTTTTTTTGGGGGGGGCCTGGGCCCAATAATGACAATTTTGATTGATTATAAATTACCTCAGAAATGATAAGGACTGCCTGGCTGGCCAACAATGAACATAAGGAATGTGTATCAATAACGACAGTTATGACATTAAACTACAGACCACAGACCACACAACTGATTTTAGTTTGTATTAAATACGGCACTGAAGAAACAATGATATGCAATTGACCTTAAATCTGTCTAAAATCATGTGGAACTAACTCAACAATCAACTTTTTAACCCAACCATGTCCATGTGGGTCCCAGAAGTGTTTCAGGCTGAAGATATGGGTCCCAAGCGTGTTTCGTCCATGGTTTTCATGGTGGCCCCACGTGTGTTTGCTCACTTCACGTCCATGTCCATTTAGTACCCAAGAACAAGCCTAGAAAGGGTACTGAGTTGATATGGTTCCAGGATACTGTAGCTTTAATGCAGGGTTTCTCAAAGACCAACGACAAGGAACACAGTGTTACACATATCTGTAGTTACTGATGTCCTCTCTGCCTAAAGTTAATTACAAGGTTCACTCTTTCGACTTATTTTCCCTCTGAGCCTCATTAGATCAGTCCAGTTAGTGACCACGGCTGACTAATAACAAAACCTGCCCTTTTGTTCTGGCTGTAGGAGTGTAAAGCCTGTTTTCCACTTTTCAAAAAATCCACTAAAACCTTTTAACATCAAGTTTCTGCAGTGAGAATAGAATAATTATAGCATTTACTCTTGGATCAAAGGGGGATAGGGAACTTGCTTGGGAATAGCTTATACTCTAGGAGGAATTTGCTCTGGTCCTTGCAAAAGAGCAAAAACCTAGTAAGTATTAGAGCAAAATAAAAAAGAAAATAAGAGTAGATAAAAACTGTGCAGATAAAAACAAAAAAAGATGGCTTTATGCACGAACCAGCCAACCAGACTGTATTTTTGTTCCAATCTTGCATAGCATCACTTCCTTTAATCCTGGCTTTGAAAATGAGAGTCAAAACAGTAGTGACAACAGATCAGGTCGAGAAAAAGACAGCAGTAAAAAAAAAAAATGGAGAAATCCAGATTGTTGCATTTTTGGACTTACCAGGAGCTATATCGCCACCTAGTGGAGCGGAGTCAGACATTCATTCAATTGATATCCAGCTAGTGCATTTATACTGGGGACCATAGTCCAATTAAATGGACTCAAAGAAAAACTCCTTTACTGACAATGATGAAAGAGTCAAACTTGTTTAGCTAAGTGTAAAATAAGTTTGAGGGATACTAGCCTGGCTAAAGAGATGATTCCCCTCAGCAGAAATTGAGGAAGTGGCCCATCATCTGAGCCAAACGTCCAGTGTTTGTGAGTGTGTGAATGTGTGTGTGTGTGTGTGGGAGTACATTGTTAGTACAGTCGAGAGAATGAACATTAAATTGGTTTTGCAGAGAGTACCTACACATTTTGACGGGGATAAACAGATTTCTTTGTCTGCCTACGTCAATGATGAGAGAGCAGCACACAGTCTCATACTGAGGCCAAAACAATTAGGATAGAGATGGGTAATTTCTGCTTTTGCAACGGGACTGGCTTGTCTGCAGCAAACAAAACAAACAAGAAACGTTTGTTGGCAGTTTGATGAGGAGATTTCGTCGTGTGCCAGCCTCGACTTTTAAAGCAGCATGGGACCATTTTCGTGTCCACTAGCTATTACAGTAAAAAAAAAAAAACTGTTACGAGAACAATTTATGATAGGTATTTAGTTTGTGGTTCTGTAGACACATCTCACACATCTGTAAAATATACATACACATGCACAGCAGGACAAATGAAGACGGAACAATGGGACCAAACAATCAAAATCAATAATCTTTTTGCCTGACAAAACAATTCTTTCAAACTGTAGAGAATGAAGCAGAAAGGTAGATATCGATACATGCGTGAGGAGCAATTCATTCTGTTTATCCCAGAAAAATATTACCAAAAATGTATATTGTTTTGCAGTTTTGAAGATTTTGAGTTGTAATAGTAATGAAAGGGTTTTAATCACATAAAACAGTGAAAAAGAGTGAGAGAGAAAAAAAACAACAACAACAACTGTGAGGTCCTCTCATATAAAATGCACACTGGCTTAAGTGTACATGTTGACGGAGGGTGACGGTAGCTCATTGGTAGAGCCAGTCGTCTTTCAACTCAAAAGGTGGTGGATTTGATTCCCATCTACATGCCAATGTGACACTTAACACTAGCATGCTTCTGAATAGACCTATGTAAGATGATTAGCTTTCAGTGGTCATCAAGAGTAGAAAGGCGCTATATAAATACAAACCATTACAATTTAAGGAAATATTTACCCCTTGACAGTCTTTTCCAACTGGAAACTGACATTTATGGCCCACTGCAAATTGCAACTCCATAGAGAAAATGAGTGATTTTACAACACGATTTTACAATGGTAAGTAGTCACCATTATTCTCCATAACAGAGATGAAAACAGCTTGGCGACCTGTGAGTGAGGCGACTAAGATCACATTCAAATAATGATAATTTATGATGTGTATCTCATCACAACCTTGCCGGAGAGCTGAGAATCAGAACTCACTCTGTGCTACATCTTTTGTTTCCTTCATCTCTCCCTCTGTCTGTCTCGCTCTCTTTCTCTCTGGCCAGGCTTCTGAGAGTCGGTGAAGACAGACCGGCTCTTTGACTGGAACGGTGATGCTATCAATCTGCACAGGCACGGCTTTGTTTTCCTCCTCCTCTCTCCTCTAATTTTGCAGCTCTCACTTAGCCAGGTTTTCTGTTGCTTGTGGAATTTGTCAAACATTGAATAATGAGAGGTGGAAATCAAGACAGAGGGAAAATGTGAAATTCTCAGGGGGAGAAAGGGCAGCACAAAGGTGATTCACAAAGGTGACTCACCTCATCTTACCAAGCACTTAAAGTACGGCTTTAAATTATGCTGAAGATGGTGAAATTGAAGCCAGGGCCAGAGTGAATAACATTTGCTTTTGTTTCATGTCATTGACAAACAAAGACTTCTTGGTTAAGACTAATTTGGAGACAGTCAGATTCAAATGACACTCACCAGGCCACAGAAACAACCCTAGGTCTAAGTAAACTGGCTAAAAAACAGTTAATATCTTCCTCTGATGATTGAATAAAGATAGATAAAAACAAGAGCATAATGTGCATAGTCAAATCTCTTTTGTACATGATCTAATAGTTGTAAACACGCACAATCATCAAAAAGTTCAACTGTTTGATTGGCAAACTGTCTTGTAACTGCATTTGCTAGTATTTTAACAAGTATTTTTAACATTTTGACACAGATACAAAAAAAGTAATAACTTTATTATGACCCTTTAAAAGTACATGAAAGATAGCAGCTACATGTGTATGTGGGCTAGGTATGTACTGTATTTCCCATGTTTTTAATCTTGAGCGTCAACTCTTACTCTTCCGTTAAAAATGTGGATTTATATATAAATGACTTTGAAACTCACTCACTGATTACCTTGATAGCATTTTTCCTCCATGGCAGACATTCTTAAGTTGTTTTAGTAGAAGTAGTAGAAGTAGCTTATTAATGAGCACATAGAGTGGGTGAAGTGCCCGCTTTAGCTGCAGCATTCCTATAGTACTTAAACGTAAGTCACAGCTGATGGATTAGACTCAGTTAACACTGAGCAGACATATTTAGTCTCTAAGTAGCTTTTGTAATTTGACTTATGAGCCTTGTTAAGTCAAGGCCTTTTTTTGGTCCAGTTTCATGTGCTGCAACTGTTTATGTTTCATCTGCGGGTGTATTTCATGTTGAGTACTTGTATTGTATATAATTTGATCAAATCTGTTGGAGAAAGGAAAGCACTGAGTTGTGTTTAGTTACAAATTACCTCTGTGTGGCCTTGAGCAAGGCTGACATGGGCGACATGTAGAGAACTGCATTACAATGAGATGCTTCAGCTCAGTTCAAATGCACACAATGCCAGCCATGTGATTAAGTTGTAATACAATTTCACATCTTTTTAGCATCACACAGTACGTTTCCATGCACAGTTAGAGTGTAACTATGCAGGCTTCTGAGTTATTGTGATGGTTATTAAAAATTTTACATTTTACACTGTCAACAGTGTCGAGATCATTGCTTGTGTGTGTTTTGCTGCTGCGAGTTTTGGAAATAAAACTTCAATTCCTCAAACCGCCCTTCATCATTGTCACTATAATATCCAGCCGTGTTAATGGTCATTCTAACAGAGGGGTAACTGTGAAATAAGACACTTTGCCTTGGTTGTGGCATTTGTTTGTGTGTAGCAAGCCAGTAGGATTCATTTCTTGCAGGATTGTTAGCAGGTGTCTGGTTCAGTTCCATTATTCAAATCATTAGAGGAGGTCATGTAGTTATGCAAAACTATCTGTTAAAAGGGCTGAACAAAACAATAGGTCTATTCAGCAACTTATTGTGACCCAAAAATCTGTTGGCAACTTTTAGTAGCCACAGTAAAGGATGGGCCTTTGTCTAGTTTGGTAGGTTACCAGACATGTTTACTGGTTCCCGTTCACACCTGACGTCAGAACTGGGAGTGACATCACCCCTTAATTCATTGTATTCCAGTTGAGAAGTTGGAAATGCGAATGTATCATGGTTCAACCACTGTTAGGTTGAACCACGATACATTAGGAGCAACCACGATAGGTTGCTCCATGTTTCCATGTTGGAAATCTGAGTTCACATGTGGATAGTGTATAAGTATGATTGTTAACCCCTGACATGGAAATATCTGCTCAGGGGAACAAAATAATGTCTATGTAAATGATATGATGACCAATATTAACTGAGAACTGAGAACGATGGCCTTCTGAACAATTTGTTGCCTGGTGATGTAGTGCTAGCTGACCGGGGTTGATATCAAGGATAGTGTAGGAATGATGTGCGAATGAGGTCTACGCTGTGAAGATGTGAAAAACACATTGCATAACAAGTACACCAATACCAAGTTTGTTTGTTGCTTCCATGAGAGGGTGACACCCAAAATACACTGGTTGTGGAACGGTTGCATTGCGTCTCTGAGCTGATACACATCCATTCTAGTCAATGTGTCACTGGTTGCGAATGTCTGCGTAACAGCTGCTTGTCCAGTCCACTGTGGTGCGTAAGGTTGGTGTTGGTTGACACCACATCGTATTTCACTGAAATACATCATAGAAAGAATCCTTGCAAACCCAGCGTGCGCCGTTTGTCGTGTTTACAACGTACGGTCTATTTCCGTGCGAGAATTACCACAAGAAAAACCTAGTCTCGTGGTGATTCTAGTCAAGCGGGCAGACGGGACACTCGATCAGTGTAAACTGGGGATGTGCGGATGTGAGTGCAAACATTCCGCTGCGCATCCGTTCTGCAACCAGTGTATTGTGGGGGTGAGGAGATGACTTGCTGCACACTTGTTAACATGTGTCCCAGTGTGGTTGCTAAGTATGATTGCAGTGAAAAATATGACCGTTAAGGAAACTCTTGTTTTTGCACCTAATTCAAAACAAATGCTTCTAGATGTATAAATGTGTATAAATGTGTATAAGTGTACATAAGTAGTGAACCTCCTTGGTAATAAATTTGGTAATTGCCTGAAAACTGTTTAATTAGAATTCCATTTTAATTGTTTGGGTGCATGTTTAACAACAATATTGCAGAATAAATAGAGCAAACATTGTGCAAAAGAAAGAGTTTACATAAATAAATAAATAAATAAATAAATAAGTAAAGAATGCAATTTAAAAGTGAAACATTGACCTTTTCAGGAAAACATTTTTTTTTTGCAACTTGTACAATCCAATGTGATCCACTAGCTCTGCCATAAATTCTGCCTTTGCATATAATAAAGTTAAACTACATGGTGATTATTGAAGTTGCATTTTGAAGTGGAGTGCATTATATTGAGAGGTGTCTCTATATCGTTCGTCACCTTATTAACATACATGAGAGGGCCGAATATATAGAGACACCTCTCAAGACAATGCACTCCAAACTTTTTACCATTTCAAAATACAACTTCAATAATCACAACAACTACTCACAGAGCCTCCTTGATTTCTCCTGGAGAACAACATCCAGCTGAGACTGTGCTGAGTGTTGAGTGTAGTATTCCGCTACTAGTTCAGGAAGGCGCACTTAAAGATGTAGTGCTTTTTGTAGACATGGTTCCCAGAATTGACCATAGCCAAGTCATGTAAGGTCCAAACAACAAAGTCACAGTATTTTCACTCTGTAACAAATATTTGTGTTTGGACCTGGGTGTAATATCTTTGATTTGTTTTCAGCTGAACTCGATTACAGTTGTAATTGCAGGCAAAAGTCAATGTACTTTGTGTCTAAGGCCTGCTGGATGCTGCCTGACCTGTACTTAAAAGAACACTTGATCTCAAAACAGAACTTCCCACCTCAATCACACATTGTGAGTCCATCCCTTGTGGAAGCTGTGGAAACTAGGTTGTTGATTAGGAGACCGCACTGTTCAACTTTCAGGTTTGTGTGATCGCTGGAGCTGCTTCTTAATACCCCAGCTAGTCTGTATGGTGGACACTGTCTGTTATGCAAAGTACTGAGGCAAAGCAGGGGGCAGAGAAGGTTTTACTGTCTGTAATATTTCTCCTTCCCTGACAAACCAACAGCCTTGTTGCCTGTGATGGAGCAGTGTGTCCAGCAGTGGTGATAAGTCCTCAACACTGGCTCTTACTGGAATTAATGGGTAAAATCTGGGTGTAATAGAATTAATGGATTTGGTTCTTTGTACCGTGGATCCGCACAGTGGTCTTTAAACGGCAAAGCACCAACATGAGCCCTGTGAAAAAGTTAGAAGCTTAAATTTCAGTGTTGTGAGGGGACAACAGCGTATCCCCCTGTACACAGCCACTGCTAAATTCTAAAAGTCTTTGCAAAATTATCTTGGTAACTTCTGCAGACACCGACTGTAGAACATCTGTGTCTAACCAGGAAGTAGCCATGCATATAGTCCATATCCTTGGAGGAAGCTGTCTATGTTGCAAAGTCAGGAGATGCTTCTTTGGGTCACACCCAAGGACAGGGACAAACGACGCACATTAGGTTGGAGGACAGACAGATTATCTCATCCTCAGAGACACTGACATTAATTCCTTGTCCATCTCTGTATGTGTCAGAGTTGGACAGTGTGTCTGTGTGTCCGTATGTCCAGCACTGATTAGAATGAGTCAGCTTGGTCAGGAGAGGAGACAGGATCAGTGCTGGAGCTCAGTCAGCCATGACCACAGGCTGTCAGACACCCACCTCTCAGACATGTACTCAATGGTGAAGCAGAAGATGGGGAACTACACACACACATCCACGTATAATTTGTGCATAGCAGCTATTTTTGGTCCAGTCTTTTTCAGAACCTAGTGTGAACAGAACTTATTTTCTGTCAGAAACCATCTGACTAAAAGTTATGTTTTGTTCTGCTTTGTTTTGGTTGTATCATCCCCTGTGGTACTTAGCATTTTCTTCTTCTGGGAATGTGTTGTTTTTATGAGTGTATTTGTAGTTATTTCACTGGTGCTTCAAATATCAAAACCCAAGAGTAAACACAGATTGACTAGTTTCAGATCCTGCTAGATTAAAGAAAAAGACATGTTTTTACCAGACAATAGCACAATTTAACAGATGCACATTTGTGCCCTGGGTGGATGATGAACAACACATGACTAAGTGTACTTAATTGTATGAACATCACAGGAGTCCACTGAGAGTTGAGGTTTTATATTACTATTATTATTATTATTATTATCATCATTATTATGCCTTTTGTCTAGAAAATCCACACAGAGACATTCATTTATCTCTCTAATAAAGATAAAACACATGCAGTACACTCTCTGAAACGCCCTCCATGACAGACCAGATCAGATTGATGAGAATTTTGAAACAGTCTGTTATTGACACTCTGTTGGTGTACAAGAATACCTTGGTTCAAGCCCCGGTTGGAACATGGGCCTTTCTGCATGGAGTTTGCATGTTTGCCCTGTGTGTGCATGGGTTTTCTCCGGCTTCTCCGGGTTCTCCGGCTTCCTCCCACAGTCCAAAAACATGCAATATGGGGATTAGGTAAATTGGACACTCTAAATTGACCATAGGAGTGAGAGTGAATGGTTGTTTGTCTCTATGTGTGTGTGGCCCTGCGATGAACTGGCGAACTGTCCAGGGTGTACCCCACGTATCGCCCGATGTCGCTGAGATAGCACCCCCTGCGACCCTCTGGTGGAGGATAAAGCGGTAGATGATGGATGGATGGATTGTATTTGCTTGTCAGTGACAACATTTATGCAATTTACACTATATTTGTTTTATATATGAACATCAATAAAAAGGTCAAATGTGCGATCAATACACTGTCTAAAGATGTGCAGATGTAATATAATTGACCACTGAGAATATCAATGGCCACCAGAAGCTGGGACAACGATGCAGAAGACTAGACAACAATGATGTTCCTTGCGCTTTTTACTACATAATTCATTAATTTAGTTCAAAAGTAAACCTTAAATAATCATCAAAAACGTTCTGTGGCCCTATTTAAACAATTAAGTCTAATGTATCATTATTTTCAAAGTCTCATAGTGGCTCATTTGTGAGTTATGTACCGTATGCATGGCGACTGACCAAGGGCCATTCTCTATAGAGTTTGCATGTTCACCCCGTGTGTGCATGGGTTTTCTCATGCAGAGGTAAGTCAGTCAGTCATCATCTAACCGCTTTATCCTCCACCAGAGGGTCGCGGGGGGTGCTGTGCCAATCTCAGCTACATCGGGCGATAGGCGGGGTACACCCTGGACAGTTCGCCAGTCCATCGCAGGGCCACACACAGCGAGAGACAAACAACCATTCACTCTCACTCCTATGGTCAATTTAGAGTGTCCAATTTACCTAATCCCCACATTGCATGTTTTTGGACTGTGGGAGGAAGCCGGAGAACCCGGTGAGAACCCACGCACACATGGGGAGAACATGCAAATTCCATGCAGAAAGGCCCTTGTTCCACTACACCACTGTGTGGCCCATGCAGATGTATTTGCCCTGTGTAGACTGGTTGGATTCCATAAAGCAGCAGACAAGAATGGACGGATGGATTTCAATCTGTAGAAAATTCTTTTTGTATGCGAGGTCATAGCTATTTTTCCTCTGCAAGTTCCACAGTGTTAAAGCATCAGATTGAAGAAGCAGCTCATTTCAATGCATTTTAAATTTGAGTCACAAACACAGTCGTCCAGTAAACTGTCAGCCCACCATCACCAGTGCTCTTTAACCCTCACTCCTCATTTGCCTTGCTTCATGTCCCTCATTGGCATGGGTAAAACTCTCACACATTTCCTAGAAGACGCCCGAACACAGCTTTTGCCGTTATTTGGAGGCGCTTTGGAGTTTGAGTCAACCCCAACAGCCTTGGTGTAAACACACCATGGCTCTCCAGTCTGCCTCCAAATGTTTCTCAGTGGATCAGCTCCCTGTTTCATCTCATGGGTGACATCACAGATGAACTCCGTTTGCCATAGCCTGCATCTCAGAGGGACGACTTGTTTATGTGCTTAATAAAACAGAGCGAGCTCGACAGAGAAATGTATGCGCACCCCCTTTAAGCCTGGATTATTTTCAGTTCAGTGTCTCAGTCGGGGAAGTGATTTTCACTGCAAAGGCTCAAGGGATTTTGACAGACATTTCTCTACAGGATTACAGTCACTAAGATAGGCCACAACAATGGCCATGATATTTATAGGGAGCTACATCCACTATGATCATATACTGCAATTGCTTTATGCCTTCACCGGAGAAGATACTGCCTTCAGCATTGGAAACCAAGCTGTATGTAAAGTTATTCATACATACTTGATGCAAGCAATGAGATGAAGATATGAATCCATGTTCCCTCTTTCATCTTTCTCTCATGTTTTTCTTTTTTTTCTTTTGCAGACTTTTATTTCCCCTCCTGTAGTAGTGTGAAGAATTACAGATTTATTTAGAAGAGTGGACGGTATCATTTAAGCATGTTTGTGATTTGAACAGAAGAAAATATATATGTATATGTTTTTCAAGCTTGTTTTTCTTGGATGGTTTTGGTCCAGTGTGTACACTTTGTCAACGTCTTGTCATGTAAACCCCCTTTTCCACCCACGTTCCCAGCTCAGCTCAACTCGGCACAGCACAGTTTAGGTTGGTTTTCCACTACAAAATAGTACCTACTCAGAGTCATCGCCGCATGGCTGTATGAAACAGCCGTGACTACTCACAAACGAGTGACTATTGACTTGTAAAGCAGTTGTTTTCATTGTACTGAATCTTTAGAATCAGTTAATTAAAAATATTTGTTCAGTATTTCCTCCATGACCAGAGCACCCACTCTGCCTGACACAGTCACTGGACTGAAATACACCAGCAGTGTTTGTGATGCCACTCGCCAGTCGCGATCAGCAGTACTCTCACTAAATACACCAGACTCCTCTGTTAAATATTGAGATTTTAGACATTTCCCGAGTAATTGTTGGGAATTAACCAATGATTGTTAAGTCTTTTAACTGATCTACAGGTCGGATTGATTCTTGTGTCGGATGTCTCTTCCTGTGATGGCACTCTGACCAATCAGCGTCCGGCTGTCTGGCAACATCACGCATACTATCGCCTCAGCTTGCTTGGAACCTCGCCAGAGCAGGTACTGAAGAAATGACCAGGTACTAGGCACTATCGCTAGTGGAAATGCAAAATAACCGTGCCATGCCGAGTCGAGCTGGTGGAAACATGTCATAAGCAATGAAAAAAAAGGAATCCAACCAATGACATAGTCATGACATGACACTGTTTTTTGTTGTTTTTTGCCATGTAATTGACTGGCGACCACCTTTCACTCTATGTGAGCTTGGATTTGCTCCAGCAACCCAGCACAGGTGGAGGATAAAGTGGAAGACAATGGATGAATTAATAAACTTAACCATGATAACCAGGAACCTGGTTATTCATGTGGTGTCTCCACTTTTCTGTCTTCTGTCTGATACACTCTCATTGTCACTTGTTTCATTTAATCCCTTTACTCACTATCTTAGCTTTTTGTGTAGTTTGTGCTACAGGAGCTCTGGTACTTTCAAATTAAATTATGAAGTGGCAAACCAGCAGATAAATTGGAAGATTAAAACAATGCTGTGTAAAAGAAAATATCTCGACAGCAAAATAACTTAGTCACTTAAGAGCTCATAACTAACTTACTTTATGGTCTTTCACTGACATTTCATTTACTATTATTGATCAAAAAGCCATATCACTCCACGGAGCTCTAATTCATACCCTGTCCCACAACTGCTCCTCCTGCAGTCTTTATATTCTGCCTGCATGTGCCAACCAATAAAGATTGCATTTGTTTGTGTGTATGTTACTTACAATGACAGTCAAATCTATCTGAAATGTGTTATAGTCACCTAGTCAGCATCTTAAATGCAGCAGATGTGCTCTACACACTCTCTGTGCTTTAGTTTTGGCAGGTAAGTGAAGTGTTTCCTGCTTTATAAGCCACTCACTCTCCTGCACCAATGTGTATACAGAAAAACAACTTTGCAACCGCTCACAGGAGTTGTTGTTCCAATGCTGCTGGTAAATTCAAATGTACTGTTTCAAGGCTTTGGTGTTTGAAATCCTTTGTTCTGATTTACCTTAGTGACACAAACTCACTAAATGAGGCAGCAGTAGAGCAGTGGCTCCTCTGTGCCCACGCTGATTTTCAGCATTTTACAAGGCAAGAAAAACCTGATTTTCCCTTTGGAAAAAACTGCCTGAATTTGATGCACAGGTAAATTAAACAAAGGGTGTGCTGTGTGCTGTGATGTAAGTCGATGTAATCACTATTTTAGCACAATAGAATAGAATAGAATGAAATGTTCACTTGGACTCAATAATATACTGATTAGATTTTGGTGGTCAAAAGTCCTTACTTCACAAATGGCTTTTTTTTTTGCCTTTTAAATATGGAATCTCAGGAATACCATAATTTAGCCACATTTAGCCACTTGGATTCACAAACAGCCACAGTCACTACTACACACATTGGTGCCCTAGAGTAAGTCACCTGCCAAGTGTGAAGCCTGTCAAGTGAATCATTGGGCAGTTATGTGATAAACAGTTGGACGGACAGACAGTGACTTTTCTTGAAATTATAGAGACAAAACAGCACCAGCACCTGTTCCCCTGAATTTTTAATAATGCCACATTTAGCAGAAGTCTATATTTTATCACGTTGGCCTCTTGAACATTGAATTTCCTGTGAATCTAATTTAATCTTTAACGAGTATACATTTGTTGTATACTTTTGTTTCTTAAATCATTTCATTTGAATGTATTTCTGAGCCTTTATATTTTGTACTTTCAGTTGCCCACTGACCAATTAGTGCTATACATGTATGAATAAACCAGCCATTGAGAGTAAAAAAAAACAGTTACAGTGAAACTAAGAGGATCTATTGTGGCCAATCATTGGAGCCCATAGCCTAAGGAACAATGGAATATTGATTTGCTCTGACCTGAATTGATAATTAGGTCAGTTTTGATCCAACCATAACAAAATGAAAAACACATAATAAATAATACATTGAATGTAATAAATTAAATTCACGAATAGGATAAAGACATGGCAAGAATAACTATTAAATGTTCTGTTTGAATCTATATATTATTATCTGAATATCAATAAACTTAAACTCTGACATTATTTTGAAGACTGAAAAGAATCCAAACCCAGCCAGCATGTCCAAATGGGCCTGAGTACTCTTTCCAGGCTACCTGGGTACTAAGTGGGCATGGGTTTGAAGTGGGAAAACACAGGTGGGGCCACCATGAAAACCACAATCAAATCTGCTTGGGACCCATATACTCAGCCCGATTAGAACTCCTGTGGGGCCTGCATGGACATGTTGGCTGGGTATGTGAGAGAAGAGGTTATAAGAAGATAGGTTTCAAGTATTTGCAGACGGTCACCCTCAACTGACGATTTCAGAAAGAGGTGATGAGAAAAGAATTGAGGAAAATAGCAAGTGAGAAAGAGGAAAAACTACAGAGGAGGGAATTTCATTTTAGTCTAAACTGCATTAAAGGTAGCAGAAATGAAGGTGAAGGGATGCAATTATGTCTGGAAAGGTTGGCAGGAGGTACTTCTTGAAGAGATGAGTTTTTTAGTCTTTGATGGAAGAATATAGGGAGTCACTCTGTGGTGCTGACTGGAGCAAGAAGGTCAATCCACTCTTGGAAATGAGAAGAGCGAAGAGGCTGCGTGAAGGCTAAGTAGCTGAGCCATGGCTCAAACATGACTCCTTCCTTCTCCCTCCTGTAACATGATCCTCTCTCTTCCTCTCGGGTGGTGGGCATTCGTTTTGGAATGATGATGGTGTGAGGAGGTATTACAGACACTTTACACTGCAATCCAATTATTTGACCACGTACTACACCATAGTGCAGTGGTCACATTCAATTTCCACTATGGGAGCAGTAGCTTACGAAAAGGTCTTTTTAAATAATGCCATCCCACATACTCTCATTACTTACAAATTGTCCTCTGCTCCCTGCAATTTGTAATGGTTACTTGAATTGTACAATGGTTCCATTAAAGCCAGCAGCCTCCAATACAGTGCGATACAGTCAGTTAAATTCCAATTTTAGCCTATCCTGAAAATTGATATATGAAACTATCACAAACAATTTCCTAATTTTCAAGCAGACATTCTCTCATGTTTCCTATTAATTATGTAAACTGTGGTGGGCCAACATAGTCTGACTAATTACTCCCATTACAGATTCATGTCACCAAAACATTTATTATAGTTCTCATAGTAACATGAGATCATAACTTAGTGTTTTGTCATATCTCTGCTTTGTAAATCTGTGTTTTGTGTCACTGCTAACCTCCTGCTTCCTTCTTATGTGTTCTCACACTAAAGTCTGTAAAGTCATGGAGGTCCATAAACACCTGATTACAATCAACATCCATCTACTTGAGGTCACATTTTTTTTAGACATTGAGGTCGTTCTCAATATTATTCAATAGATGAATCAAACATAATTAGGGGCAGACAACAGACTCCCATTTTTCTCAATACAATACATCATTTATAATAAAAGTAAACATGGTTATTTATTTTTATTTTCCTTTTTGGCAATTTTGAAAATCAACCCCCTGAACAGCTACTTGAAAGAGTTCACTCCCGCCAATGTTAGCACTGCACATACTGGTGCCTTCAGTAAGTCACCTGCCAAGTTTTGGTAAGCTGCCAGTTGGCGTTAGCAGAACAGAGACAAAGTAAAATCCTGGTGTCAGTTCAAAAACAAAAAAAACAGCAAGGCTGGGTAAACAACAAAATCAAAGGAGGCTGGCCTAAAAGGGCAGGTGATCCTGGAAAAAAATAAAAGTAAAATAAGTTCCTATGGCTGGATCAAACACTGAAAAGGCAAGCAGGAAGTGTTACTGATAAGAAACAAAACATCAAATACGGGTGAGCCCATCCAGGCTTTTAAACAGGAGTGAGTGGTGGCAATCAGAGTCATCTGCAGCAGGTGAGTTGGAGGGAAACCAGGTAAAGGGGTTTCTCAGGTCAGCCTGCAGGGAAAAAGCAGACACACCCACAAACACACCCACTCTTGCAGACAGACAGCCATGTAACAGGAGGGGAAAGGGGAAGAGGAAACAGGAGGAGAGACATTTTATTCAGATCCTACCATTTGAAGCTTGGACATCGCCAGCCACAGCAGTAGAGACAGAACTCTGTTAAAACTCTAAAACTAACAACTCAAATCCTATACTAAACAATAAAATCAATAAAATCATTAAAGCTAATATAATACTAAATTAAACGGCAGTCAGTGCTATACCTCTGCACTGTATAACAGTCAGGTCAGTCCTAGAATCAAGTTTGGCAGACCCACGATTAAAATCATTAAAATACAAATACCTCAGGGTGCAAGCACCCCTACCATACCCTCACAATTAACAATGCTGAACATGATTAGAAAACAATGTAGAGCTGAAACAATTAATCGATTCATTGATTATTAATCGATTCATTTCATCGGTTTGAAGCTTGATTTCATGATTAAAACAAGATTTCCAATTGTTTCAGCTTTTGAAATGTGAATCATTTGGTTTGTGGACAAAACAACACATTTGAGAACATCATCATTTCCAGGTTTGGCGAACATCGATCAACATTTTTTAAAGGCGACATAGACCGGAAGCTCAAATTAACGCTGCGTTTGTGTGTGTATCTGCGTCATTACCTCTTTTATGAAACCCTAAAGTTTCAGAACAAACAGTTCAGCCACTGCTGAGAAAATTGTGCACTTCCGTATGTTGATGTTGTCATCAGTCAACCTCACCACTCCTCTCACCACCGTAGCGCCTCCTGGTGCGAGCACTAGTCCGGGCACATCCAACTACTCTCGTTGTAGCTGTTGAGATGCACAGCATCCACCGTGCCAGAGGGGGAGCTGTGTATCTGAGAGCTGCCCTACCAATGACGTCACTTCCAGGTACCTGGCCTATCACAGGACAGTGGGAAAGCTCTCATTGGCTGGCCAATCACAACACAGTCCACGTTCTGGGGGTGTGCTCGTTTGCAGCGACTGGGAGGTTTTTAACCATTAAAACAAGTTAATATATGTAAGTAGACCCTATACCAGCATTTGATCTCACCTTTAAGTTTTTATGGACCAAACGATTAATCGAGAAAATAATCGATAGATTAATCGATTATGAAATTAATCGTTAGTTGCAACTCTAAAACAATGTGAAAAGTCCATCCTACCAGAGCCGATCAGTCCCTCCTCCAGTTCCTGTTGCTTCCAATTGGTCTCTGGTCTCTGCTCTCTGCTGGGTCCTAGTTCACTACTGCTACATGTGTATTGATCCATCGCAGAAAAGAGTCCCCAACACTATATATCTTTGGAAAGTGAGTATTGGGATTCTGGCTAACACGTAAAGCGAAATACACCTATTTGCTTCCTTTCCATAGAATTACAGAAGAAGATCACTCTCATGTTCGGTAAAATGACGCTGTAAAGCCAGTTAGCTTAAAATTGGGGAATGGATAGGTTGACTCTGTCCACTCTGAAGAATCTTGCCTTCCACACCCAACACTATTAGGTCTCACTAGTTCATACATCATATTGACATGACATGTGATTTTAAAGGGCTGGAAACTTCACACATAGCAACTTTGGTTGCCTTGATGGCAGCTGCAGAAAACTGTGATAGCTTTTACGTACAAAATGTCAAATGTATGAAACAATGCCTTTTAGATCTTTTTAATAATTCTTTCCAATGGTGGCATAAAGTAATCCAGGTTTGGTGTCTGGAGAAATAACGTTTCTGCCAGGTACACTGAACCCCAGGCAGCTCTATCAGCTGACTTGTATCTAAAAATATAACATCTTTTTTGTGTCTTGGCATATTATTGATGTCAGGTCAACAAAAGTTAATGCTTGAACGTAATATTCCTAGGTGGGATAACTTTGAATTTGTGAATCCATTAAATTTTAATTGGCTTTTAAACTTTAAATCATGCCAGTCTCTGTAGCAGTAGCAACAAAATGTGAGAGAATGCAACAGAGCTAAGAGAATGTCAAACAGTGCGGTGGCTCCTCAGGGCTTCAGTTTAGTGAGAGTGACATGGTTCAAATGATGCTGGTGTGACTAAGACAACAAAGGAAGCTGAGCAGTTTCAGTCAAAAGACGGCCCTGTGACATCAAAATGACTGACAGCTCCCGGGTCGTCATGGTCAGTGGGAGGGACAGACTCCTGCTCTGATGCATCCCTTGATTTGTTGTCACTGAGATTGATTGACATGTGATGGTGACATGGCTTATTTGTCTCTGCTTACTTTAACCTCCCACCTTCAGCTGGTGAGACTCATGAGACCAGACAGGTTAATCACGCCCATTCACGCTAGACCTTAAAGAAAAATAGATGAAGTGAACCATTACAATATCATATAGGTTTTATTAAAGTAATATTTGTATTAAACTTGAGTGAAACAAAAAGAAATTGTGAAGAAACACAAATTAAGCAACCTTTTGACATCATTTTTAGCTGGCCCGACTCTTTTTTGAGTCAAGCTTTGTCAAGCATTGTGTGTCGTGCAGTTTAAATGGGGGACTGACAACCAATCATCTGCTCCTGAATGGCTGTCAAGCAGCAGGATGAAGATCTGTCATGTCAGACATTTTAGTCCCAAATCGATTGCCTTGCATCAGTGACTTTTTTTTTCTCACTGCGCTTACGAGGAAAACTAAGTTTCTGAAAACCAAAAATAAATGGGCTGTACAAGTAGCTGTTGCCTATTTTCTGGACTTTCCTATAACTTGGTTCTGATTTCATTAAACTATGTGTGGGCTGTGGGTGCGGTGAAAACACATGAAGAGACAACTCAACACTCCTGCACTGACACATCACCTCATTACTTTTCATTATATCATTCTGCCTGAACAAGTTGCACCATATGATATGGTTTCTGATCTACATGAATAACCAGAACACAACATTTGTGCACTGCAAAAACGGCCCTACTAGAAATACACCAAAATACTCTGATATATTGATATAAAGTAGAAACATTAAAACTCATTGTGTTTTCTGCATTATTCTAACTTATCAAGACTCCTTAACTCAAAGTTACGGTCTTTTTTGTTACCATTGTTTTATTTAGTGATCCAGGAACCTTTTGCCCCTGTGTGTGTTTGTTTATGTTTACATTTTGTGCCGTTTCCATGGGAATATTTAGTGACTTTACCGACCCCAAACAACTTTTTACATATTTTTTTACACAGCAACTCACGACAAATCTAGTGACATTCTGTCATAAACCTAAATACTTTAAAAGAATGCACAATTCTGCTGCACAAGTGAAGATCAGTGCAGCAAAGTGCACACACTGAAAGTCACAGACACACACAGCGCACAACAGAGTCACAGACAAACACGAGCTGTGGATGTTCAGTGTAGCTGGAGCAATCACTGACTTGTTTTGTTTATTAGAGAAAGGTAAAACTAGGTTTTGTTTTCACCTCATTGTTTTACGATTCATAACTTTTTTTACCCCTGTGTGTGTCTGAAGACAGGACGTGTGATATCGAGCGTCTTTTCAGACTGACTTTAATTACTTTTCATTGACAGTAGATGGTAACGCTGTCAAACAGTCTCCATACACAAGACAATGAACAATAGCGCAAGAGAGAGCTGGGAATATGACGCCATCGCTTTCCTATAGTAGTGTATTCGCTGTTTACATGGAAACACAAGGCCGGTGTTTTGAGATTTTCCCACTCTGGGAGGTGTTTTCAAAAAATACTGTTTCAGGTCCCCTAAAAACGCCGTCTCTGAGTGGATGGACCTGAAAAGCTCCAAATTAACCCTCCTACTCATAAATGGGAAACTATGACCTCTCAGTACAACTAGAACACATGATTATGATCCACAATACACTACAAGAATAGATGATTTTAGGTTGTGGTGTGTTCAACAAAATGAAATACTCTGTAGGAGGACTACAAGGCAGTTGAAGAGGCACAGTGAAGGGATTTAGTGACTTCAAAGCTCCTTCTTTTGTTCCCTCTACATTTTAAACCACAGATGCAAACACCTTCCATTCATCTACACAAAAGAGAGGGGTGGAACTGTGTGTACAGTGCCAGAGCAGAGCAAAAGGTGAGGGAGTCTTCACAGAGAGTGGAAACACACATTTGACAAAGTGTGTGTGTGTGTGTGTGCGTGCATGTGTGTGGTTGGGCTGTTCTCTGATTAGTTTAAGGTGTTGGCTGCACATACCACTGCAGCATGTCAACAAGATCAACACCCAAAAGTTCATGAGTAAGAACACTTGGGGTTGGTCTTAGCCAGCACTAAATACTGAAACTGAAACTCTTTGTGTGGTCTGAATACATCATCGTGATTCATAAACACCACGAGAACTCTACAGTCAGATTAATGACACAGGACCAAACCTTAGCTAAATTCCTAACTCCTACATTCGACAGAAAGACTGAACTCTTGAAATGGGCACGGTCATACATTATGACAATTTTAAAAAAACTGATAATGTGACAATGTTACAAAACAAGGGATGGTTTGATATCACTTTTTCTTGTCCAATACCTTGAGATAAACCCATTTTACACCATTTAAACTACACATTTGTGCTGATGCATTTACCACATGCAGCAATTTCAACTAAAAACCAAAGACACAATTCTCCAACTGTGTAACAAATCACAGATATTCAAGCCACTGATTTTGACCAGTATTGGACCTACACCAATAGTGAGCATATCGGCTCATCCCCATAAAAAACATTGCCGTGTCTATGGTCTAATGAAGTGACGTCAAACGACGAACCATGCGATTCACAGGAGGGAGATTTATTCATTTTACTGCAAATGGTTGAGTGTCATCACTCCCAAGATCATGGCGTGTTCAAGAAGTCAGAAACACAAACATATCTCAAGCTCGCCTTTGTGACAATGCTCCGTATGTTATATTGCACACAGAAACAGCATTTCTACAGGTTCAAAAATAAACAGTACTATATGTACAACTGAGAATCCATCTTAGAATCCCATGTCAGGGATTGTTGTGGTGTTCCTGTGGATTATCATCTAACCTCAAGCTGTTGCACTGATGCAGCTAATGGTGATGTATTTACTCCCTTCATAACTGAAGCGAGGATGAAATACCACACTCACATGGCACAACCGTGTGGACGACTGACTAATTAACTTACTCAGTGGAGCTTATTTGTTGAGATGAGTCCAGTGTTTTGCTCGTGTTACCTCATTTTACTAAAACACTGGACATCAAATGAGGCATGTGCACCTCAGATCACACAGGAATCTTCTACAGTGATCCACACGAGGGATGAGCCTATACTATTTTAAAGTTGTGTTGCTATGCAAAATGTTCTCAGTTGTTTTGTGTTTTTTTTTCTTTATTTCACAGCCCCTCAAAACATCACATGCCAGCACACACAATCTGCATTCAAAGCAGTCTCCTTAAGGGATTTCACCCGGCCGTTGTCCTCCAACCAAAGGACATAATCAGCGTTGACATAGGAGCCTCCTGGGCATTTGAGACACTGGCCCTTGGGCTCTGAACAAAGTAAAATTACAGACACGTGGAGAGAGGTTAAGGCCCTAAAAACCTGACTACTTCCTCACGATAAACTCTCCAGCCTCCACAAACGAAAAACCCATTAAACACCCGCAACGCCTCGTTGCTTCCGCAATCCAAGACATAAAAGCAAGAGAGAGAGATAAAGTGGAAACATTAAATAGGAAAAAAACATGAGAAATCACTCCCACCCCCACTGAGAGTGGGTGAGTGATGGAAGCCTCACAGTTTGTTTTCTCTTTTTGTTTCTTGCTTCTTTTTTTTTCCAGGCAGTTTTTCTTCTTTTCTTTTTTTTCCTCCTTTTTGCAGATTACAGTGAAGAGCTGAGCGCCAGTGCTTTGGAGATATTTTAATTTCCTGCAGCAGCCTCATATATGCAGAGTTGTGAAAGACAATATGGTTAAAAAATGATGAATATATAACCAGTGGCTTTAATATCTTTAATGCTTTCTGTGGATGTGCCATGCAATAGTGTATTAGAAAATCATGAAACAAAGAGAAGATGATGATGACTTTTAACTCTCAGGTTTATGTTTCATTAGATTGTTATAGTGCAGGTTTTAGCTGTAATGTTTCTCAAAGAAAGAACAAGGCAGCTTTTCTATTGTCACATGGTTGCAGCTGTTTTCCAGGACCACAATAGGTTACCATACTGCAATGTGATTGTGATGACGAAACCTATTTACCCAAGCCAGCTCTTACCTAGCTTAGCTAATGCCATACCGCATCTCAATCTCATTTGAGACTGAGTACGAGTGTAGAAAGGGTGTAGCCACCTCCAACTTCCAAGAGACGTGACCAACGGACTTAAATCAAAATGTCTCTGTATACAATTGAGTAGAGCTACAGCCATTCATACCAATGATCTGGATGACATAGGCAAAGTGACTAAAAACACGTCAACACATGGTTGTAGTTTTCTAGAAGCAATGGCTATCTCGGAATGGTGGCTAACGACTTTTTGCCCGCAGAGCTCTTTTAGCAACAGCTAAATGGAAAGACAGCTGCTGTTGTCATTGTGTTAAGCCTGCCTCTAGTATGCCGGGGAAAACAAAAAGAAAATTGTGATTGGTTCCCTATTTTGGAGATTCTGAAGCAGCATCCTTACGAGATGTGAGAGTGGAATCAAATTGCTAGCAGATTCAGCTGGGTCCACCCAGGCTAGGTCTTACCCTAACCTTAATCCTCAATTATGATTATCATCAAATCTTAAACCGTTGCTGCACCTTCACGATTATGTATTTGGAATGCATTTTGAGGCAGCAGCCAAAGCTGCTGGACGTCACTTCTCTGTCGTCATCATTAAGCCCCCCTCTAGTGTCAGGGGGGAGAAATCAGTTTGTGATTGGTTCCCTTTTTTAACATTCTATAATTGGCATCCTTGACATACAGATATGCAGAGCAAAAATCAAATTGCTGGCAGATTTGGCTAGGTTCATCGAGGCTAGCTCATACCCTAACCATAATTATCCCCTAATTCTGGCCCCTAACACAAATTTTTGTTTACTCCCTACCCCTTCTCTTCTTTCTAAAGGAAATTTACACCACATAACATCACATGACTGGACCGATCAGTAAATGTAAACATCTCATCTGTTTTTATACGATGGCCTCTTATTGGGTTTAACAGAGTGTGTTTTAACCCTCACCTAACCTTTACCCTAACCTTTAACTATAGCAATAAACTAACCACATCATTTGCTAGTGTCACCAGATTACACCTGAAATAAATACATTTACTTTCAGCAATGGTAACGGCTTGTCTTTATTTATTTATTCAGTACAAACAGTGACATGTTCAGATGAAACAAATAAGTGCTAAAAGGTTCCACTATACAAATGTTACCTCTGAACAAAACCAGCTCTGTTGTTTGATTTTGATTTGGGGACCCATCTGTGGGTTGCGACCCATTCGTTGGAAATCACTGGTTTAGACGTCAGCTTTCATCCCTCTCTCAAAAATGCAAGTAGGCCTAAGTCAAAAATGATTGTATTATGGTTAATCCATGTCTGAAATACACTGAGCTGATTTGTTGTCCATAGACTGAAAAAGGTCCAACAAGCACTTATTTGAATTGCACTGTTCAGATCTATTGGCCCTTGTCCACTATGGTCCCGGCTCGCCTTACCTTGAATATTACCTACTCAGTGTCGACGGAGTCATCACTGCAGTCACAGTCATCGCTGTGACTTTGTTTTACACGCGACACACACACACACAAACGAGTGACAAGTGACTTGGAAAGCAGTTGTTTTCAATGTACTGAATCATTTGAATTATTACAAATATTTGTTCAGTACTTCCTCCATGACTGGAGCGCAGACTCTGACACGGTTGCAGTGCTTTCGCTAAATACACCAAACTCCTCTGTTAAATATTGAGATTTGAGACATTTCCCTGGTAATTGTTGAAGATGAACTCACGTTTTCAGGATTGTTGCAACGTCACACATAATAACTACTCAGCTCACTAAAAAAAGTATACCATATGTGGTGCGGGGCTATTATCAATCTCTCTACCTATCTTTGGCTCAAGATGTATTCACATTTATGGGAATGACTGTGTTCCTTCTAATCAACCAAAACAGCCACGTGAGCAGCAGGGGAGTGGTGTGTGGCCTAGGGAAGGAGCTTAAACCCAAATGATATGTATATTTAAGAAAACAAGTCCTAGTCATTAAGTAAGGGGCCTCGTTCCTTCTTGAACCATGTTGCTTCCTTTTTCAGATTTAGTTGTTTATTAGAAAGTCAAGACAGACACCGGTGCTGAGGCTAAAACACAGCCAAGAATCTGAGCACCCTGATCTAGACTTGGCCAAGAAGTTTGGCTAGCTAGATGTTTGGCTGTCACAACTACAGTATAATCTTGTCTGTTGCTTGATATCCTGGCGTGCAGGCTGTTTGGCTGAGCAGACAGAGCCATGGTGGTGAGCTGATGAGCTATATGAGCTGATTTGGTTGCTGATTGACTGGTATTAGCCAGATACAGTGAAAGGGATGTCTTTGACTTTGTGTTTGCCTGGCTACTGTTTGGAAGCTTCTCCTCTCCGAGTCGCGGGCATTCACAGGCCTGTTATACACTGTTTGTTTTTTGTTCACAGAGCAGTCATCATCTCACTTGAGAGGAAACAGGATACCTTAATCACTGTCAACATTGCATCACCCAGCCTACACAGAGCAGACACACCTTCACTAATCCTCTGTACTCACCGTGTTGCCAGAATTCATTAATCTGTTGTGTTGTACAGTGAATGGCCAGAGCACGTGGGCAGTGCTGTCCACCGCCCACTCTCTGTGGTCTGAGGCTGTTCGTCATTGTTTCAGCTTAGAAAATCATCTCTGGGCACTCCACCAATTTATTGTATCACTTCAAGCTAACTCAATATATGGACTACTACTCATTCTTCATTGTCTACCACTTTATCATCCACATGAGGTTTCACTGGAGCCAATCCCAGCTGACAAAGGGCTAAAGGCGGCATACACCCTGGAACATGCAAACTTCACACAGAAATGTGGAGTGGAGTGAAAAGTACACCGTTGTGGAAAGAAATTGTCCTGTCCTCTCTGCCCAAAGACAAAACAATCACCCTTCAGTGTCAAAATAAATACTGTATGAGTTCATGTACATTTTTAGAGTTAAGTAAATTCACATTCATTCAAATTAAACGTGGATATTTGTTTCCATATTCTGGGTAAATGTGCAGTAAAAGAACAAAGCAACACAGTCAGACAACACGTCCATAGGAAAAACATTTTATTGAAAAAGATTTTCAGTTTGTAACAGACTGGTGGAATGTGTGTCATTTATCCTCACTTTGAACTTGTTTTAGACTTTTTGAACATTAAAGCCATTTTTCACAGCCTGCATCTCATACTGCTAGGGAGGGAAGTGAGCTACAGCCACCCAGTAACCATGACATGACAAAAGAAAACCGGGGTGTGTGTGTGTGTGTTTGGGGGTCAACAAACAATGCAAATATAATACTGTGTTACTTACAAACTGGACTGAAATTAAATCATAAACAGGACAAAAGAAGAAAAAAAGAAACTAATAATAAATATTTATGGTACACACTTATGGCACAAATATGCAGCAGTCGGTTTGGCAACATTTCTCTCTTTTTTTTTTTAAACCAAATTACCATGGAAACAGTGCAAAAGGGGAGGGAGTGGGGAGGACATGGGCTTCCGAACGCACGCTAGCTAAAATACATAGCAAAAAATTCAAATTTTATACAAAACATCTTACTTTAAGAGTTTATAAAAAATGTTGTTTTTTTTATTGGGTTGTGGTCAATATTTACATAAGCTATTTACCAAAAAAGTAGTATGCTCTCTTTTACTGAAGTGTATTCCGTTTTGTTTTTTTGTTTGTTTGTTTTTTTGTCCGTACTTTTTTCTTTCTTTACTTTCCTAAAAAGGTGAATAAGGCTATTGTAACAACCCAGGATCCATATACAATACAAACATTAATGTATTTACAGTTTCTTACCTACAGAAGTATATGGTGCAAAATTACTGAGTCAAGTGACCAAGGGCTGACCATACGAGCAAGGCATTTACAGTAGCCTGAGGTGCTTCTCCTAGCCCGTGTGCTAAGACTCTCACAGGGTCGCTATGACACTTCATAACAGCGTGAACCAATCCTGGTCAGCGTTGGGAGAGCGTTAGTCGTGTGGCTGCTAAGAAAAGGACATCAGATTGAAAAGAAAAGAATAAAGATTGTCATAGTCTGCCGCAGACTGACAGCAACTAAACAGCTGCTACCTTTTCATTTAAACCATTTTTGCGATGTGACGTACACGCACGCGTGCATGTTTTTTTATGGTCTTTTCACAGTTTACCTTTGTACTACGGCACATATTTGAAACAAAAAAAGGTTCAAATAATACTACACTGAATGCAGGAAATAAAAAACTACTAAAACAGCAGGCTCGTGAGAAGTACTTTGCTAGTTTTGTGTTTCATTTGTGTGTCGTTACATCTTTCAGTGGTTAAGAACACTTTCCATAGGTGTTGTTTTTTGTTTTTTTTTCCTCTTCATTGATTAAAAAAATAAATAGGAATTGCATATTTGCAGATTTTGTTGCCTCTCAGAGGCACAAACCTCAGATCAGACAAGGCTTGGCTTTTTCGGTGAAATTTTGATGCAATGCTATGAGCAAATGACAAATGTTGGTGACGGCTGGGTATATGCACTTGACTATGATCAGAAATGAAGATGAAATATAAACTTGGACATGAGGAGAACTGGGGGAACTGGGTGTTCATGGGTATTATCCTTTGGGAGATGCTACACAGAATGAGTGTGGGAGAAACAACTGCCCTTGTGTACACCAATGTGAGCTATTTTGGGTCAGATACTCTACTCCCCGTGGGGCTGCGGCCACTGGCCACCCTCCCCTGGTCTGGTCCTTCTTCCCAGGACTGAGTCTTATGTCTGTGGACAAGAGCTCATGAAAACACGGCACTCAGTGAGTTGAGAGAGATATCAAATAATCAAAAACCTAGATTGCATAATGTGCACTTATACCATAATATATTAACATTACTTATTCTTCCTCTCCATACCGCCTGACAACACATGTGCTCAGTGTGTCTATCATAAATAAATTCTGCTTTTATTTTTTTATCTTTTTCTACTTTTTTACTTGTAATGTCTTTTTTTTTTTTTAAAAATGTACACCTACTGTGTAAGTAAATTAAAAAAAACTTACAATATGGAAATGGTAGTGGAAATTGAGAAACTGTGGAAAAACAAGTTAAGTAGATGTCCCTGTGCTTCTTTAATGAGAAAAGGACAGCACCAGATCATGCTGATTTTGGGCAAAACTCAAACATCAGTGGACCCCTCGGGCTAAACGGTACAGTACCTAGAGCTGTTTCAGCCAGCTGTGCTAACCTCAACGAGATCTCAGGCATCTTCTTCACCTGATGCAAAACAATGGCAGTAAGGCGAGGTGGATTTTTTAATTGCCCCTACACTTTCCCATGTGAAAAGCTCAGGTCATAGAGAAGTCGAGGTGAACTCTTGCTACGGAACCTGCTCCCCCATCTCGAGCTATAAATGTCTCTCTCTCTCTCTCTGGAGCGCTGGGAAGAGGGGAGGTACCACAAATGGAATTAAAAGTGCTGCACTATGTATCTGAAGATCCTCCACTCTTCCCAGAAGCCACCCTAGACAGACCTAATGTTCTTGCACCCTCTCAGGGATGTAGACGTTAAAGGTCTTCACTCTGAGCCACTTTTAAGTTATGTTTGATTTCACACATGTCACTTTAAGGGAAAAGGAAACCAAGATGTAGGTGAATGGTGACAGTAGAAAAAAAGAAAACTGTTCTTTTTTTTGTCCTTAAAACCTTTCAAGTAACATGTTTTCAGCGAACCGTAGTGAGTGATTGGCTGAAGACATTACGGTGAATGAGAAGAAACGATGCAAAGCCACACTTACAAACCCAAACATTTCAGGTTGATTGGTGAGCAAACATGTGGGCGAACGTGTGTCCATGTGATGGTGAGCCTGTTGGTGGCAGGGTGAAAGGCTGAGAGTCAATCAGGAGAGGATTGGTGTTAGAATCTCTCCGTCCTCCTTGTTTGGCTGGTAAATCCACAGTCTCTCTCTTGCTTGTGAGCGTTAAGGACGGGCAGCCATTTTGCAAGTTCATAATTAGCCCATATCCTCGCTCACGTCTCCTCCTCGCTCATGTTTTTTGTCTCTTTCCCCGTGCTTTTCCCCAACCAGTAGTCTCTCTTAAGGTGAGGTCAAACATTTACTTTCACACCTTTGCATCCATACATCCGTTTGTCCATCGCAAAGAAAAACAACACACTGTGCAACTGTCTAACTTTCTGATTCCCCAAACAGGTAGCAACTTTGCCGAAAAAAAAAGATTGTTCTCTCTCATTTCCCAAACCTCCCAGAGAGCAGCAGCAGTGACAGCAGCAGGCTTCTCTCTGGCATTTCCCCTCAACCCATCCGCCCTAACTGTGATGAAATCAGACAGCAAGGTATCAGTAAAACTTTGAAAAAGAAAAAGATATTGACAAAACTTTAGAGAAGAGGAGGAGGAGGAGGAGGAGGAGCTGACAGACTGAGAGAGAGAAAGAGAGATTGTTTGTGGGTGGGCAGGCGGTGCCAGCCAAAACCAAGACCCTGCTCTTCCCGGGATTGTTCCAGTTTGACTTCTGTCCTAAGTTCCACCTCAGACTTTGTAATAGATGTTGGCTGGACTCTGAGGCGGCATCTCCTGAACTATGTAGACCGGGTGGCCGTAATCGCCGCTGACCTTCTCATAGTGCGGGCAGAAGACGCTGTCAGCAGTCCTGAGCGGGATGATGATGTCACTGGGCTCCGAGCCGTTATTGTTCCCGCCCCCTCCGCTCCGTTTGGGCGTGGCCAGGGTGCTTAGAGACAGCGTGGCGGCGTGCTGGGGCGAGTGCTTGCGGTGCCGCCGCCGGTACTTGAGCAGCAGCAAGACCAGCATGATGATGATGATGATGAAGATGACGCTGCCTGAGGCGATGCCGACGAAGATGGCCACTTCAGAGCCGATGATGCTGGAGGACTTCCCCCCGCTGTTGTTGTCGTTGCTCTCCCTCTGTGCTACATCTGTGAGACAGAGGAAAGCTGGAGTGAGTGAAACGGCGAGATGCAAGTGGTTCAGTTCCCAGCAACGCAAAATGTTGACTCAAGACCCCCCCGTCAGTCAACCAACTGAGCTACCGTCCAGGCAAATTTCAGGAACACGTCTGCACTTTAGTAAAGTTCAGCAGCTATAGTGAAGGCTTTAAAAACAATTGGCCACAGACTTAGACCTAAATCTGATTCTAAAAATATGTAGTGGGGGGGGGAGAGGACAGTCTCATGCCGTTCATTCATACAAAAAGTACATGTGATGATTTGAAAGGAAAGAAAGAGAAGCTCCAATGTAGTGTCAGCTGTTCCCGCTACTCGTTAAAAACTTTCAATTGTGTCAATTGAAATACAACTGGTTTCAAATGCAAGGTCAGAGGAGAAAAAAATGCGTAACGTTTGAAATAACATGACGGTATCATGAAACCTGTGTTCTGTTCTCGTGGCAATGGAGTTTCCCTGTCTGTTCCCCTTCAGGAGGTTTTACAAGGGGATTATGCTAACTTAAGACACTGCCCACGGCAACCATATGCTCCTGCTACTGGCTGAGATGGATGGATGAGACAAAAAGCAGGAGGACAAAAAATTAGATGCTGATGACTGAAAAAAACTATCGGTGGCTGATTTTAAAGGGCAGGATGTCAGATTTGGGAGTGAAACCAGGACACAGAGGGAAGGACTTGATGATCGTTATATAGGCCTAGCTTGTTTTATTCATGGGCCTTTCCTGTTTTCTTTCCTGAACAGGGCTTATTGTATGAATTACTGTTCTGATTTTCTTCATGGGATATTTTTTAACTGCAGTGTAATAGCAGAGATAAGAGAGGTCTGCCTGGAGACACACATCATGGGACCATGTTGTGATTTGGTGCCAGGAAAAAAAGTGCTTGTCTACTAAAAGCAAGTCATTAAAAAGATGGCAGACAGCGATCACATCATTTTCCTGAAAACGTCACTTAAGAGGTGGGTTGAGGCCAGTGAGTAGATCCCTTCCAAGTCCTTGAGAGGCCAGAGATGCCTATCAGTTTTATAGGTAACATTTAATTAGCGGCTGATGAATTGCTGACCTTTCTTTCCTTCACTTTCACACACACAAGCACACAAACCCTCACTTTTACACATCGGTTTGAATCTGGCTGAACAACTGTGTCAGTAAATCCTCCACTCAATCACATCTTTCCCAGGATTTAAGCTCAGAATCTCACCTGGCTTTTCCAGCACGTCATTACTGTTATAGTTGTCCTTGTTTTCTGGGTGCGGTGGGTAGAAAGGGACTTTGGTGGGGATGTCTTTGGGTGAATTAGGGTCAGAGGGATCTGAAAAAGACAAGACACAGAAATTAATGGGTAATTCTCTTGCACAAGTATGTGTGTTGTGTCAATTTATTTCTTTTCACTCTCTCTAGGGGTTGCAGCGGCTCAACAGTTAGTGATGTTTTCTAATGCCAGAAGCCTTCTTGACACAACCCTCCCATTTATGCGGTACAAATTTGCCCCCCAGGGGTTGGAGTCAATTAGGAGTGTCCACTTAACCCAATCAATGTGGAACAACAGGGATTCTGCACCTTTTCAGGGGTTGCCCAGCCTTTCACCTGTCGAGGTTTGAACCAACAACCCTTGGGATACAAGCCAAGTTTCCCTGTTTGCTTTTCTTATATGGTGAATGCGTTTGGGTCAGAAATGTTCACAACAGGAGGAGAATCGCCAGATAATCCATCCTTGTTTTAAGATAAGATTGGCAGGAGACTCTCAGGAGAATGTCCAATGACTGTCAGGACTTCAGTACATAATATGAAAGGCGGTCATGACTCATGGTTTCAGTGTTCAGTGTATGTGGTATCATTTAGACTTTCTGAGGGAGAATATACCAGCGGATACACACTTCCACCAGATTAGATCTCCTGCCCCCTCACAGGTGTCATGAGACGATGGAGCTGTACGTCTCCCACAGTCTCCCATGACTTTATAAGGGTATTTTTCAGAGTGTCCCACACTTGAGCAAGGAGTGCTGCATTGTGCTGGTGCCCACTCATGTCTGCGCGTACAACCATAATTTAACAACATAGTTTACTCACTTTGTCCCACTTTCATGATCATTTTCATGGACTTGATTTTGCACACTCCTCCCTCCTGGTTGTCGATTCCCTCCATAGTGCCATTAGATGTAGCTGTAGACAAGAGAAAGGAGAATAAGGTAAGAATTAAAGCTGAAGTAGAAAATAAGTGGATGACTCTCACTTCCAATTAATTTGAAAAACAGTTGGGTTGATTGTGTTATTTTTAAATGAGCTCCTCACACTTCATAAGCACAGACAGACAAACATGATTTCATGATTTTTTTTACCAATACTGGAATAACAAGCTTTCCAAACAAGTGACAAGTGTACAAGCAGCTGCTTATTCCCTGTTTCCACGGAGTGGAATGACTTAGTTTGGAGAGGAACAGCCCACATCTACCAAGTAAAGGTGATATTTGCAGTCAAAGTCGGACCAAAGGCTTTCCCGTTCCAAACCATACCGCACTGTACCAAACCGAACCGTACCATATGGAACTGCAGTATTAGTAGCGAATCAGAGAACCCACTCTCTTTGAACTTCCCGTGGTCAAAGAAAGAGGGTTGACAAGGTGTCTTGAGGAGGTATAGACTGTGCGTTCTCGCTAAGCTCCCTCAATTAATATTACACTGAAAGATTATTTTTTGTATTATTGATCAAACCAATACGTTGCCAAACCCAATTTTAACCACCCTCTTCTGCACAGTCAGTTCAAGTATGATGAGCCTTCATTCTGCCTCACACTCGTCTAAGGGGAATGAACATGGTGAATGTTACTGCAACACTCCAGAAACAACAGAGCTAGATAAATGTCTGTGTAAAGGCAAGAGCTAGCACAGCAGGATAACCCCCACACACACACACACACACACACAAATGTGGCTATTGTAATCATCTATAGCTAAAAACTTGTGTTGGGGAATTGTGTCTGAAAGACAACAGAGGCACTGAAATGATTCCACTGAGGCAAGATATGACTCTATGCCCTCTTTAATAAAATCACAATTCACCCGTTCATCTCCTCACTTGCCCCTCTCTGGCAGAATATTTTCCATCCCCTTAGTCAATTAATTTGAGTAATTGCAACTATAATATCTATAACTGTGCTGATGGGGATCGTTGAAGGAGACAGTTAAGGGGCGGGAGGGGGGGCTAATGGAGGGAGGAAGGGAGGGAGACGGCTCTGGCTACGGTGACAGTGGCCATCTTGGAAAGCGACTGACAACACAGAGAGTGGCAGCCAGTTATTGAGGCACAAACTGAAAGCCAAGCTTGTGGATCAACTAAAAAACTGAATGTAAGAGCCAGACAGTAGCAGATGTTGGGGAAATCAATCTGGTGAGGCAGTTAAAAGAAACAGGAAGAAACAAATAGGCTCTGTATGCAGATGATGTATGGAATGTTAAAAAGTTTGATAAAGAAAAAATGAATATCTACACAACTGGCCTACACACACCAACACAATGGTCCTTTCTGCTGGATGTTTTCTACACCATTTAGCTGCTGCTCCACCTCTGTGTATGAGCCTGTGTGGGTTTATCTGTGCTGCCTCTGGAGGCCGCGGTGTGGAATTGCAGTGAACGTCAATCAATGAGGAGGACAGGGAACAGGCTGGGAGGGAGGGAAAGGGGGAGGAGGGGGTAGCCGGGGCTTGTGGTCTATCAGGTCGGTAACACAGAGGCTAACGAGCTGCCAGGGCTTAGCAGCTTGGCTTCCCGCCAATGCACAGTGGCCCACATTCACTGTGACTGCTCCCACCCCACCGCGCCACGTCCCCACCCCTCCCCTTCCCTCTGCTTCCTCTCCAGCCTATCCTCATCTTTTCCCCCCACTTTTCTACGCACTCGTCACCGTAGCACGTCTGTCCTTCTGTACCTGAAATCTGTCCAAAGCCTCTTCCACACCAAAATGTAACTCGTGAGAGGTTTAAACTGATTGTTTTAACATGTCTCACCCAATCCTGATTTTTGTTTTGTTTTAAAGCTTTGAACAACGAAGCCTATGCATGGTTCTGCACTTTCTCCTCCTCCCCATTGTTACCTTTTCCCCTTCCTTTCCCCCCCCGGGCTAGCAATCATTTTGATACAAATCCTCCTGCTTCAATAAGACAATGATGGGAGTGGACACACAAGAGCATGTTAACAAGGACTCCCTGCCCCCCACGTCTCACCCTCCACCTTGCCTTCCCTCTCCCCCATCTCTCTCTCTCTCGCTCTCTCTCTAGTCGACCTATGGCTCTTCATTGGAGACTGAAAAGCACATTACACACAAAGCTTCTTAAAGGCTTGTGCTCCTGCGCTTGTGTGTGTATGCAGATATTAAACATATCTACCTGTTAGCCCTATGTGCACATTTCAGATGCCATTCACCATCTGAACACAGTTTGTGGGTTTGTGGAGTGAAAAACACAGAGATGGCATGTTTGTGAGGTTTCAGGTGGGAGCTGCTTGGAATGTAAAGCATACTTAAACACACTAAAGAGGTCAGAGGTCACAGGGGTGGGAAGGGCAGTGGGTCTCATATGGTGCACATGTCGCTACTTGTGCAACTCCTTCTCTTTTCTTTTGCACTATTAAAGCTATTAAAGGGATAGCTGAGATTGTTTTTGAAGTGTGTTGAGTGAGACACGCAGTCAGTGCTGACTGGGCTACAAGTGCCCCCTGCAGGCACCCTGTACTGAGAACTAGCAAAAGATGGCATGCACGACCTCGGTGAAAACACGATGGCCAGCACAGACAGATTTAGCCACTATGCAAAAGTCTATGATACCTCAACATTATGTTTAATTACTTTATCTTGCACTTATAGACAGCAAGTCCGTAGAGAAAATCACTGATTTCACATCACAGCACACAGGAGTTGTTGATCCACTGCTAAAATAAATTCAAATACGTTATTGTGTGATTTCAGTGTATGAAAAAGTGACACAAACTCACCAATCGAGGCGTTCTCGATTGTGTTCTCGTGAGCTAAAAATGCTAACTTTCACTATGGGATCTGGTGCGGGAGAAAGAGCAGCACACAAACTTCAATTACAAGTCTAATGGTGAGGAAAAAAATGGCAAACACATTCTAAAGAGATAGAAGATTTACGCAGGCCCTTTAAACCATTTCAGACAGATCTAAACTGAAGATGAAAAGACAAGCTGAAAAACGTCAAACTTGTCTGTAATTTCCTTCACATCTAAAATAAATCAAAAAAACATCCTTCAATCTGGAATCGTTCTGGATCTTTTAACTTTTCTTCCCCTTCTAACGTGGAACAAATCACACACTCTCAGTTCCAAGGCTGCATTCTAGGCAAAGCTGACTTGGATCTAAAGGGAATTTGATTGTCAAAACTACTAAGACTGGCTGAATGACTCAGGCCAGACAAGGCCGAGCTGGACAGTTGAGCTGGCTAGAGTTAACCAGCTAATCCCTAATGCCCGGGGAACACAGAAGGAAGAGGGGGAGGGATAGACCTGCCTCATACAAGAACCTCACAAACAGATTTAGTCATCAACTACCGCTGACTGCTGTAGTCCTGTTCTCTCTATCGTATCCTGTCCTGTAGTTGGCTTTACAGCAGCCAGCAACACTCAGAGATGAGGCGGTAAGTGAGGATACAAGAGGGAGAAAGAAGGGGAAAGAAGAGTAAGAGGAAGAAAAGCTACATGTGATGTTCCAACATTCACTCCATGTTGTCCCATTGGGGGTTGCAGTCTATTTTCTCACTGCTTTTGGTGAAGTGGTGAAGAAAGAGTTTAAAAAACAGCTTCAATACACACACCCACACCCAAGACTGGGCCACAATTAAGGAAGAAGGCCATCAGGAAAACGCTCACTGACTATGACACAGTGCTGCTCAAGACCACAGTGACAGCTTGAGTGGGTCTGTAAAAATGTGCCTTCACACACACACACACACACACACGACACATGTAATAGCCTCTCTGTGTCTGCTGTTTTTGTCAGAGCCACCGCTAAATTTGTTTTCCGCATTATCACAGCGAGCACAGTTATAAGCAGCAACACACATTCACCATAAACACAGCACACGCAGATGCCCCGCCTCATCCTCGCCCGCCCTAACTTCATTTACCCTGCTTAACTTCATTTTCTCCCATTTATCAAATCAAGCGGGTGGTAAAAAAAAACAAAAAAAAAACACATCACTCTGTGTTGAACACAACAGACAATGTGTGAGTCACACCCCTGCTCTTAAGGTGCTCTTAAGCCATCTGTACCAGCAATAACCACTTGTACATTAACATTTTTTATTTAAATAGCACCTTTAAAAACAGAGATTGGCAGACAAACCACACGCTGGATACTCACGGGTAAAAGCAAGAGACACACGATTATATACATGTCCCTGTAGATAAAAACAATATAAAAATAAAAGTAAATGTGCCAAAACAAAGAGTAGTTTAACAAATCACAATAAACAATAAAACAAGACCATTACATTAAATTAAATCTAGTTTGACTGAAGCAATATTTAAAGAGTGGCCTTAGTGGTCCCTGGCCTTCATTTAATATTAATAATATAAGGTAAATATCGATTCTTTTCTAAATTCTATTGTTAATGCAATTTGGTTTGCGATGTAAAAATCTGTCATGCATCCCGAAGAGTTTCCATAAAGCTGACTCGCTAACACTGTGTAATTAACACTCAATGCAATGCTGAAAAATAAGGGCGGGCTATTCATAAATACTGAAACAACAACAACACCAACATCAGAGAGAGTGACAGGAAGTGAACTGTACACTGAATGAATGAATGAATAAATGAATGGGGTTGTGTCCCAGAGAACGAGAAGAGGGGAGATGGCAGCTATTATCTCAACTCGGAGCATAATTACCGAGCATCAGGTTGCTATGGAGCATGAAAACCACCGTCATAGTGACTGTGAGTTATTATGGGCTATAGATAATGCCTGTGACTGCAGCCAGGCAGGGCCAAGCTGGGTTACCTCCACATGCCAAAGGTGTCTAATGACCACAGCTACCGGTCACTCACTCACTCCACAGCTACACACAAAAAAACGACCTTAATTTGTTACCAACTATTTGAGTTTCTGAGGGACTGTGCACACAAAAAAAGTAAAAAAAAATGTACTGCAGCATTTTAAGCCAATTTGGGAGACATTTCCTGAAACGACGCCAAAGACCTTTTTTTCAGAATGACTAAGAAAAAAAAACATTTACGTTAGCAGCTACATTTGATTTATCCTGCCATCCCTTTTCATAATGTGATGTTAAAGCAATTACTGCTTTAACACTACCAACCTGGCAACACCAAGGTCAAATATAGCGTTGATAGTTTCACTGGCGAGCATATTTGAGTTTAACAGGAGAAAATGTTCCTGTTGAAGCAGCAGGAAGAAGACAGAAGGTGATGAAAGTTATCAATGTAATGTTGTTGTGCATGTCTGTGCTCTGACTGTCAAGTCACTTGTCACTGTCCTTCTTGTGCCCTCTTTCACTCATCCTGCATCTTCTGTCTCCTGCTGTACACCCCCCCGTTCCCTTTAGCTCATCCTTCCCTCCCTTGTAAATTCTCTTTCACTCTCATTCCCCTACTCCCTCTTATGTTTTATGCCACTCTTTCTGCCCACTTTCCTTCCCTATCTCTCTCTCTTTTTCTCTCTTTCCCTCTTTAGGTCATGTAATCATCTCGCTTGCCAGGTTCCCGACTACAGGCCATGCTGCCACAAAGCATCACATCAAGCTCATGTGCGCTGAACTGGAGAGAGCGGCGACGTGCGCGGACACTCTGATGAAAAGGCAAACGCGCACGTGCACACACACACACACACACACACACGCGTGCGCAAATATCTGCACACTTATGTGCACTGACAGACATCTACATTATACAGCTGCCGTCTCTATGCGTGTAAGACAACACAAGAGGAAAATCGTAAAAATTTCACATGAGCGACTTGAAAATGCGTCTTAATCTGTAACATGCAGTCCTAGTGATTTATTTTGACATGACACAAGGGAGAGCCTGTGAATTCACTTTTTTTTTTTTTCACTTAATAATGTTCACACGCACACACATATATACTGTATATATGGGGGGTGGTGAGAAGCAATGGAGAAAACAATGCTTGTTAATTAAAGGCTCGCTGCAAAGAACTAATGAGATCCTTGCTGTGAACTCTGAGGTGGAGTCACACTCTGATGGATCAATAGAGCTGGAGGGAGATATATCTACTGTGTTACATCCCAACACATGTATGATCCACAATTACACCCACAACCTATGATTCACATTTGCTCCTATGCACTGCACTGCAATTATAACACAACACAAGAAACCCCCAAAAAAAAACCAACACGGTTTATTTTTGGAAAACACCTCTGTTCAATTATTCTTCCTGTCTTTCTTCTGCTTACGTGTTTATTTGTGCTTTCCTTGTTGTGTTTACCTCAGCAAATCCTGGAGCTTCTCCAAGCGGGCCGTAAAAAAAAAAACAGGAGCAGTGCTAAGTTCACATCATGGGAGTGGGCTGTTAAAGCTGCAGAACCGGGAGGTGGAGCTATCAACAAGAGACAATCGACATCATAGGGTGACGCGGCTCCCGCTTTCTAGCCACACGCACATCGCTCTGCATAAAGCTGCGATGGGAGCAAGAATTGCAAAATAGTTTTTTTTTTCTCCAAAACCTCCACTTTAAAGCTATCCAGTGAACTTTCCCACCACTCTTGTGTTGCGACATGTTGACTCAGCAGACTGATGTCGACGGAGGTAGAGGTGGTGGGAAATCGAATATTCCCGTCTGCTCAGGCTGTGGTCGAGAGCTGCAGATGGAAATGCAAATGTGTGTGTGTGTGTGTGTGCATGTCACACAAATACTATCTATCTACCCTTCCACCAACACACCTACTGTACAGTTTTATGAAAATTAAAATATGTTGCCATATGTGTACCCAAAACATTATGTCTCATTCATGTTTTAATAAAATTCATATGTTGAGTACAGAGATTATGATTGCCTTTTACTCATAATGACTCAGTATCACAACACAATCACTTTACCTTGCATTGCGTAACCAAGCAAATGTGTTCATCAGTAATGTCCATAAGCGTTCAAAAAGATACGCATAAATGAAGACATTCAGAGGAAACAGATGAACTAATTCTGCTGCAGAACCTCCGAGCAACCTCAAATACCCCCGAGTTCAGGTTTCAGAGATGGCTGCACCAACACCGTACCAACACTGCTACATTTACTATTAATAGCTCTCGTGTCGTACTTGTTTCACAGTAGACACATAGTTCTTTTTCGTGTTTAACTGTAGACATGTTGCTACACTGTAAACTACAACATACAACATTGTGAACCAGGTCAACCCAGGGGTGACATCGCTCCCATTTCCGAGTTTTGAGATATACATATATATATATAAATATATACATATATATATGTGTATATATTTAGATCATTACAAATCATTACATCCTGGAATGACTAGAAAGATAAAACATTAGTACTGTTTGTTGTTGAGCTAAACAGCATTTTCAAGTCACTCAGATTATCATGCTAAAGGAATTATTAAACTATCCCTAATCTAGTGGCAGGAACACAGAGAGATGACTACAGTGAGAAACAGGGGAAGTAAACAACCAGCACCCGCTCTTAAATAATTAACTGCTGCATTTGGTTGGAGGGAGGCGAGGACGAGATGAGAGAGGAGGCTGATCATGTCTGCATCTCCTCAGTCGCACAGTTTGTGTAGTCCCACAGCAAGCACGCACACACAAACCACATCTAATGTTGTGCTCGCCTTCTCCGTACAGATGTTCTTATGCGTGGTATTTGACAGCAAGTGTTTGTTCGTGGGGTTCCTTGTTGCCTTGGAGCCATTATCAGTCGTTTAACCTGCTTTATTAGCAACAAGTGTATTTAACAGAATGAGTGTCTGACCTGTTCACACCACAAAATGACACACTGACACAGCGAGACATGACCTGACACGCAAATATCCCACAGCTATGAGCCACAAGAGCTGTTTACAGCTGTTTGCCTGTTCACTCTGAGTTCACTTGTGCAGACGTGGAAAAAAAAAAAGGCATGCGGTGTTAAAGAAACTGTTTTCCGAAGCAGCTGCTAAACAGATCCCTCTAATTTGACTTCTGAGTGTAGAAGAGGACATTTAAATTCAGAGGCCTTCTCTGGAACAGGCAGTTAAAATTGGATTTACACCACGCAGTGCAATCAGCTGTTACCTTCCACATTTAATTTGGGAAAATGTCACCGTAATGGATGATTTGGGTTATAGGTACAGTAATCCATGCGCTTCTCTCCTCCGTTCTTTGCTCTCTTTCCCTTCCTTCCACTCACTCAGAAATATGGCCTTCCCCTACTGTGACAGCTCACAGATGGCGGTGGCAGAGCCTCACAGATGGTCCTATCTGCCGCACAACCCCCATCAGTGCCACACAGATGGTTCAGTCCACCTTCAGTGTTTCTAACCAGGGGGCCGCCGCTAAACCCCAACACAACTTCCTCCTAGGATGGTGTTAGTGTGTCGCAGGTGATGAACAGTGAGAACACACCTGCAGCACGGGACTGGATGCTGAATCACTCACTTCCAAGGCAAAAGGATGGAGGGTGAGCTCATTTAGCATGCGTATATAGCATGTGCAACACCTAAAGAGGTGAGTTTCAGATACTGCTTTGTGATCTGGCAAGCACTGACACCATCTGTAAACATTACACCTACTCATCAGGACACTTTACAAGAATTACAAGAAGCGATTCCTAATGAGAGAATAAACACATTCTTCTGTGGATGCTACTTCAGCGTCATTTTAAATCAAAGTTGAGGTTATTGTCAGTATGAATCTCATAGTGGTCAAAGTCAGTGGATCACATGTCATAAAATAAACTCAAAAGTAAACTCTGATATGATCTATTAGCCCTACATATCATTTCGATGCATCACTTGTGTCGACTTATTTTAAGATAAAAGAAGAAAACACCAGTCGAGAGTGAACCATTTCAAATGAAAGAAAACAGCAGCATTTTATATGAGTCATGCTGTGGCCTATTATTTCTTGCAGAATTTTTGTTTCACTGTTTTTCTCATTATGTCGATGAAATGACTGGTTGTGGCTCAGTGGTAAATGCATCAATACAAGTGTGTTATGAATGGCTTAGTTTTTCAAAAGCGGTAGAAAGGCTTAGTTAATAAAGGTTTTGACATTGGTATAAAATTGGTATAAAGCCATACCTACTTCAAATGAATTTATGTGCTTGTCACAACCTGATTTGTCACGAAACAGGTGGAAATACATGTTTTTTTTATGTAATCATTGCTTTGAAAGTGATGCAGAGGCTCCTCCTGCAGTCAATCTTACGTAGCACCGCTTCTTCAAACTGGATTTCAAAATAAGAGCCACAGACGTTGGCTTTTTACTACTTCACATGTAAATGTTTTGCCACAACGCTAAAAAGAAGCTTAAATGCAGTATTCTTCCAAAAATAAACTGCACGAGTGTTATCTTTCATTTTAGAACTTCTCGTCTGTTGTTAATACAACAGAGGTAACAGGAAGTAGTCCCAGGTTTCTGGTAACAGATCAGGAAGTGACAGTGTTTTGAATGAAAAAAAGCCCCAAACTAACAATAAACAAGTGAGATTGAACTCCTGTGCACATTAGCACAATACGATATTGGTATCTGCAGATATTGGTTTTAAGATGTATTATGATGAAGACTAAATGAGACTAAATACCATACCATAAGTAAAAAAACATACTGTATGGCGGAAAAAGGTCCAGTGTCACGCATCCCTACTTCACAAGCTCCGTCTTGTACCACAACACATTTCTAACTGTCATCAACAGCTGCTTCTTCAACTTTCCGCCCAATTTTACGACGCTGTTTTCCCTTTTAAACTGTGAACGGTGTGACGGATGATGCCTTCAGGGACGAATCAGTACTCACAGATGATGTAGTAGTCTGTCCCTCTTAAGAACTCCAGGCCCCATAAATTGGGGCTGAACTCCTGAAACTTGAGGGTGAACTTGACATCCTGGTCAGGTTTGACACAATTGAGGAGCAGCGTGTTCGCCTTGGTGACGGTGCAGCTCTCCAGCTGCTCCTTGGGCACCATGTACACTTTGTAATACTCCACGCCATCGGTCATCCCGCCGTCCACGCGCGGGCACACAATGTCCAACTTATCCCCGATCTGAGGGTACAACACTACTCCTTGGCCTGGCACGAATCTGGGAAGAGAAACAGAGCACGTTAGTCAGCTGCGGGAAAACTGATGAGGAGACATTCATTATGTGTGATAGAATGGAGTGTTTGCTATTAAACTTCCCCAGATCTGGCAAAAAAAAAAAAAAGAAGAAGTCCGCTTAAATATTAATTGTGTCCATTAATTTTAGATGAAGAAAGATAAGCGGTAAGTGTGATGTGGCTCACTATCTGATCGTGGCAGCAATGGAATGAACAGGTGTCTCTAAAAGGCTGTGAAGAATGATTGTCCTGCATCTTTGTGAGGACATTTTGACAAAAGACAAACTACATTTTAGGGTGAGAGTTAGAATCTTTGGGTTTGGGGTCAAGTGTTAAGTTTAGGCATTTAGTTGTGATGGATAAAGTTAAGAGTAAGGATCAAGAGAATGCATTACATCTATGAGAATGTGTGTAAGTGGGAGTGTGTGTGTGTGAGAGAGCGACTGGATGAAAAAATTCATCTTTATAAATAAATATATCAGGAGTGTAATAAATAAAAATGAATACAACAATTGAAGCAACCAATGATGGATTCAGTTCATTGACACTGGCCCATATAGTCATGTGAGAAAATTAAGATCTACATTCACAACAGCAGACACACTCTCTCGCGCACGCACACACAAACACACACACACACACAGAGAGAGAGCCGAGAGCATTTTGTCATTGTGTCTCAGAGAGCAGTTGAAATTCCCTAAATTCTTTCCAAAAGTGAAATAATGTTGTCATTTAGTCTGGGTGCAGTGAGAGCCCCTGCAGCATGCCTGTGTTTGCACACGCTCTCGCTTTCTCTCTATCTCTATCTCATACATGCACACACACTCACAGCTGGAGCTCAAGGTAGAGGTGAAACCCCGTATTTAGCTGCTAAATGAGTTTGCCCCACACCTGAATCAAATTTGAAACGTTAACAAGGCCTTTCACAGCATCCCAAAAAAGCAAACCGACAGCAGGGCGGTGCAAATACTGACTAACGTAAATGACGATCACATCTTAATATAAGTGCACGGCTGCGTTGTTTGTGTTTGCAGGAACAAATGCTTAACATGACCTGTATGACAACTTATTATAGCCATTCTTTAGTTTTAGTGCTGCGGATGACCATCTCCTTATTGTCTGACCAAAAGTTCAAACCCAAAGGTAAACACTTTAATTGATAATATAATGGTGAATGAATTGTCAACAATTTTCATAATCATTTTACATATATATGTATATATATATATTTGCTCCTCTTTAAATTAACATTTTTAGGTTTAGGAGACAATGATCAATAATATATTTGATCATTATCTGACATATTCGGGAACAAACAACTAACCAGCGAATCAAGGAAATAATAGATAGCTCAACTGACGTTGAAAATGGCTGTTCGTTAACCCTAACCACCCTAACCTAATTCACAGCAGCATCATTTTGCTGTTGACATGAACGTGTGTGAGTGTACAGATACACATCATATTCACACACACACACCGACAGAAACACATGCGCAGCGGCTAACCAGGCCGAGTGAATCTCTTTTCATCTGCCCCCTGGGGACACACTCAGCACTGGTGTAGTGTGTCCGGTGACGGACACAAGGAGAGTGAGCTGAGAGACAGATGGAGGACATATTATGTGCGTGCACTATAGCGCCACCTGCCATGTTGACATGCATGTGTCTGAGTCTGAGGCAAAAGAAACAAGAGGGAGGGAGAAGTGGGAGCGACAGAGTCAGAGAGCGAGACGGAGGATGAGTCAGTGAAAAAGCCTCGGGGGCTTCATGTCCACACAAAGTGTGTGTGTGTGTGTGTGTGTGTGTGTCTGTGCTTATGGTTGGAGGCACGCATTCATGTGTGTGCAAGTGGGCATGTGTTTACACCGGGGTGAAAGATATTTGTGTGCTTATTTTAAATGTTATGTGTGTGTGTGTGTGATGATGATGAAGAGGTTGATCTGCTTCCATAAAAACAACATAAAGAGGAGCAGGGGCGTAGGGGCTCTAATTTTATGAAGTTCTGGTTTGGGGTTTTCACTAAATACTTAATACTAGTTTTTTTGTGTGTGTATGTGTGTACTTGTATTTGTAAAGTAAATTTGAAAAGTCAATGCACAAATGATAAAAAGAAATACAAGAACTTATATGTGTATCTTTATGACGACCACAAAGCAAATAAACCAATGGGAGAGAGGACATTTTGGGAAAGTGAGGACATTTTGTCCGTCCACTTTTCTGGGTTAGAATTAGTTTTAGGTTAAGGGTTATGCAGTATGTCTTTGAGTGTCCTCAGTAAGAATGGGACACATGAATCTGTGCGTGTTTGTTAGGTTTAAAGTTAATGTCAGAACAGGTTTTTTTCCTTCATGGTTATAAATATGCAAATACAGAGAAAGAATCCAGCTTCATTGTCCGTCTAGATGTGAAAAGCCGCACTCACATGGACCTGCTGAGTTCATGGCTACGACATGGAAAACTGTGCACGGGGTGCGTTCTGCATTCAAGTGACAACCCTGCTGCTCATGTTACTGTTTCTTATCATCTGAAGTCTTATCACACACTGAGGAACAAACTTTACATATGCAACAATCCTATCACACACGGCATCTGAGGTCTGACATCATGAACGCAATCTCTGCAGGAAGTTGGCACAAAGGGAAGGAGAGCTGTAGCTCTCTCTCTCACACACACACACAACTTGTTTTAGTGAGGAAACAGCGTAGACATCCTCTTCCAACCCTAACCCTAAAAACAGGCCTTAACCCTGAAAAGGTCCCTTTAAATTATGGGGGGGTGAGATGAAATGTCCCCACAAGGTCAAAATGTCTTCACACACACACAGGTTTGTGAGTTTTTTTGGTTTTTTTTGACGTCACAAAGACAGAAATACACACACACACACACAAGCACTTACAGATATACAGTGAAATGGGTGTGTGTTCTGACACAGTTTGAATTTCTGTATCATAATAGCTGCATCCTGTTTTTTATCACCGTCTTTACAGTTCAGTTCAACACTCAGATCAGCCTTAGCCAGAGGCATGTGCACACACGCACACACACACACACACACACACACACACACACACACACACACGCACACCAGCCTCTCTGTTACACGCTTCTGTTTCCGGAAAATGAAATGAAACTCTTGACATCTATATTGTGACGTGGCAAGATATGGTCTCAAATTTTGGTTATCGTCATATTGAAACATACTACTTATTATAATGTTATACATACTGATTAAAAAATGACATGGAATCGATAGAAATATATTTTAAAAAAGTCACTTAATAACACTTTTGTGTAATAAAGCATGTATTAAGTGAAATGCAAGTAATACGGATCATAAACAGTAGATATTTTATTTGTGTATTTACAGTGTACAAACACATGAATCCAGAGAAACAACCTGTGTCCACCTTTATATTCCCATATATCCCGTATATCATAATAAAGACCATATCACCCAGCCTTACAGAACTATTGGTTTGATTTATATCAAGATATATATGTTAATAGCGAATGATATTGCCCAGTCCTGCATTAAATTTAATGAAATGAAAACAAAATAATAAAAGAGGAAGATGTTTGAATGCAGGTTTATTGCTGTCTAAGGGCTGATTGGGGACCAATACGCTGTCAATTTGAAACCTCATTATCTATCCTTGTCTATCTCCTCCTCTGCCTTTGTTTTGAAGTGAGTAAATGTGTGTGACACCTGGCCTAATAGCAGCCATTCACACAAAACACCAGGTGCATAAGGTCTGACTTAAGAGCCCGATATTGCAGCTGCATAAAAGGCCAAGCAAGAGGAACATCAAACAACAGGTTCACCGCACCACCACCGTGGCCCTTCACCCCTGCACTTTCCAAGCACTCCTCCTCCTCAACAGAAAATATGTCTCACTGCTGTCAAAATGTCTTTACTCCTCGAATAAAATAAGGGCGGATTCATTCCAAGAGTCTTCAAATTTTTATTTTTTTGCTTTGGTTCAGTGCAGTAAACACATCAATTATTCATAAAAGTGAAAGATTTGGGATAGGTACTGCACTATATACAAGTGTTCCACATCAAATTAGCTAAAGCTGTGTTGAAAGGCATGTTGTAATGACAAATAGAATCATTACTGATGTGATACTGTTCAATATCATTAGATCAGACGTCGGGAAAAGTCAAAATGTCAAACTGTAAACCCTATATATGATGAAAGTGAGTCCTTTTGTTTAAAGGTGGTTTTAAACTAGACTTTCTTGAACTTGTTGTGATATCCGATGTGAGATATGAAAAAGTGTCGCCCCTGAGCACAAAAAATGATCAACAATTTGTGAGGAAAAACAAGATTAGAGTGCTAACCACTACACCACCCGTGTGGCCTTAACAGAAAAATAAAAATAAACATATATATTTAATATTAAAAAAGGTTTATTTCTGTATTCCTTTGTGCATGGACTGTCACGAAATTGTGAATAGACATCTTGAATCTTGAATCTATAAAGCATTTCTTTTTTTTTTTTTACTGTTACAAGACAAACAACCAAAAGTTGTAGCTTTCTGGAGAACTTTTCTTGTTTTCCTCTCTTATCACGTCACGCACCATTTGTTCTCACACTCCGTTGATAAGTGTAACCCTGCAGAATTCAAATCTCCGGAGGTGATGAGGACATATGGAAGGGAGACAGAGAGAAGGAGATGCGAGAGGCTCTAGAAGGTGGGAAAGTCGCACCCTTTACTAATTTGCATAAACATATAGAAAAACACCAGAGTTGCTCCACCGTAAGGGAGACAGGACGTCGACATCGCACACACACACACATGTCTAACTCTAACCCTAAAACCAGGTCTTAACCCCCAAAAAAGCCCTTTGACAAAATGTCCACACTTTCCCAAAATGTCCTTATGGTTTATATGTTTTTAGCTCCTCACAAAGATACACATTAGAAAAGAAAACACACACACACGCACACATTATCACTGACAGGTCGGTGTTTAGGCCACAAAATGAGCTAAAACGGTAACACACACACACACATTACTGTGCAGTAGTCTTACTGGGGACAATAATAGAAAAAGATGCCCAAAAAAAGAGGTCGTCAGGACCAGACAAAATGTCCTCACTTTCCCAAAATGTCCTCTCTCCCTATGGTTTATTTGCTTTGTGGTCCTCACAAAGATACACTTACAAGAACACACACACACACACAAATGCATTCATTATTCCAGCTTTGTGTGGTTCAGTGTGAGCAGGATCATTAGAGCGACATACAGTACTGTAACAGGAGGTACTGGCGACACGCCACACACACACACACACACACACACACGCACACAGACACACACACAAGGCCTCTGCTCTAACTTCACTCTCAGACCATTTGGTGACAAGGTGAGAGGAGCCACAGTCTGTCTGGACTCTCGGATCGCAGTGACATCTCTACATCCCTGATCTCAGACACCAAGCTTTCCAACATAAGGCTCTGACCATTTCCAACCAACAAAGCGCCCGCAACTTTCCTTATTTCGGTCTCTGCCTGCTCTTTAGTGGACATCCAGCTGTGCCTGCTTTTAACTGCGTTTGGCACCTAACGGTGGAAAACAGACGTTAACCAAAGTGAGTCGAAATAACAAAAAAAAACAGCAAAACAAACTTCAGTAAAACGCAGACACACAGGCGGGTGACACCGTGTCAGTTTTGCCAGAGGACATCTGTCTTTGTCGTTTACCTTCTAACGAAGTTTTCGCGCCTTCAAGTTTGGTGTCAGTGTGTTTGTGTGTGTGTGTGAAAGGCAACATTTGGGGCAAACAAAGGAAGGGAAGGAGAACTTAGAGGGGGGGTAATGGCGTGTGTGTGTGTGTGTGTGCAGGGGGAGGGGGTATCAAATCTAATAAGGCACTGCAATTATGAGATAAATTGTGGTTAATTTCAGCAAGACAAACGTCTTGCTTGTTGTTTGTTCTTTATTTTGTTTGCATGAATTTGACAGGTAAGATTATGCACCATATCACAATCACAGAGACATTTGATGTGGGTTTTTTTCCATATCAAAAAAGACGTATGTCTCTGTATGAAGTCCAGTTTAAATTAGGGCCGCAACAATGAATCATCTATCAACTGATAATTCATTATCAACCATCTTCATCATTGATTAATCAATTGAGTTCTTTGATATTTAAGCATCTTCGATGTGACAAAGAAAAGATTAAAACTGAATACTAAAATGAAATATCTACTGTTTAATATCTGTATTACAGATATTTAAATCTTACCTTATTACTAAAGAAGTGTTATTAAGTGATATACTTATATCGTAAATAATATCTGGTGTGTTTCACAAATGTATTGAATATAAACGTGATGATTATCAGTGTAACAGCCTTTAAAACCAGGAAAAGTCGCCTTATCGCGACATGACGATATTCAAGATCTAAGACCACATCTTGTCTCATGTCACAATATTGATAGTATATCAATATATTGCCCGACCCTACACCGGTGCAAACAAATAAGCAGAGGGTGAATATTTACTGCAGAGAACTGTTTGACTCACAATCCCAGCTGCTGTGCAGGGATTCATTATAGCAGCCGACAAAGATGGAGCACAGTGTGGGTTAATCCACCCCGAGATTCTTTCGCAGAGCTGGGGCTTTCGCCCTCTGTCGGCCGACGGGATGAGGGGTCTTTCCACTGGCTGTCACCCTATCCCCCTCTTTGTCCTCTCCCTGGTCCTCCTGTCTGCTCCCCGTGCCTTTGGCCTTATACCTTTCATCCTGTAATCCAGGCCTGTGGGATCTGAGTGGGCCTAGACATAATTATCCTCCTCACCCTCAGGTGGGTGGGAAGTAAGCCCCCGACACTTTCTTCTCTCCTTGTCTTCCATTTCGTCTCTCTTACTCATTCTTTACACAATGCTAATCACAACCTTTTACTTCCTTTGCAGTAACTCGGGAAATAAAAGTTCACCTCTCAATAATCCCGGCGGTGACTCTCCTGTCAGACATGACATGATTTTACTTTCTCACCCCGTGTTGCCGGGGTTGATGCAGATGAATGACAACAATCGCGTTCTCCCTCTTGAGGAGGGAAAAGGGCCAAATTAGAGTCACTGCGGGGAGTTAGGATGGTTGGGATGACGATGGCAGGCATCATTACCAGACTCAGCACAAGGCTTCATCAGTCATTCATGATGGACCCACATCTCTATGTCACCCCTCCCTCTCTCTCTCCCCCACTTCCTCTCTCTCTCCCTCTATCTAACCACCCCTGCATTCACACAAGTGCCCACTGAGGTGCCCCCACCACTGCCCAGTCACAAAGGGCCTTTTTGGGCTTCTATGTAATCTCTTAATGAACTGCAGTGGAGAAGAGGCAGCGCTCCTTTTACATAAACCATGTAAAGCAGGCATCGCTTTTGTTTCTCCCTCCCGACTACAAAATGGATTAGCAGGAGAAGGAGCCGTGTGTGTGTGTGTGTGTGTGATATTTGGGGGTGAGGGGGTATCAGTGGGGGATTCTCTTTCATTTTTCCTGGGGAGTTCATGCATAAAGACAGTAAACGAGTAAAATGCAAACAATCATGACATGTGGGTATATCTGCAGGCTCTTCTTACCGGCACACACACACACACTCTTTTATCGCTGGCACAGAAAAAGACAGATTGCTTTCACCTCTCCCTCAGCCCGCGCACATTACAACTTCACATTTCCCTACGTTCATCCTTCCCTGAACGCTCAACGCCGAACCCAAGGAGCCGCGCACAGGCAGGAGGCTCTGTCTCTGGTGAATGAAGATATTCACCGTGTGTTACTGACCAGAAATGACTGATACACACACAGAGGGACTTTCAGTGAACCGTGAGTTTGACTAATACTAGGGGGGAAAAATTCCAAATAAGCAGTGATAATTACAGAGATTACATTCAGGTTGCAATCTTCCATTTTTCTTCCGTCTTCCGTTTTATGATATTGTTTTCCATATTTTGTGTTATCTATCTATCTATCTATCTGTTCAATTCATAATTGAATGGCAACTGCTTTATTCATTATTCATTGTTTCAGTTAATTGATACATTAGTTTGTTAATTAGTACGTTACCTAGTTAGTTTTCAGCTTTTTAAATGTGAATATGTTTTGGTTTCCTTGAGGACGTTGTCATGTAGAGTTTTGGGAAAATGTCCATAATTTCCAGACATCTTAATAATCATAAGATGAATTTATGAGTAACAGTAAACATTTTGAATCCCGATCTCAAGTCTTTAACATTTGTCTGTACTTAATGATTGATGTAATGAGGGCTAAGCAAAGCAAATATGTCAATAATAGCCTCTTGCTTGAGGTTCTTTTAACCCAACATATTTAATTTCAACTTTGTTGAAAAAGATTGCACTTGAAAAGGAGGATATGTTTGGACACACAACGATAACACTCTGTGACCTTTTATCTCTGAACTCCTCACCCACCGCCAGACAGACAGAGCGGCAAAGAATGCACACACGCACAGCTAATTTCATGGAATGCCCAGTACTTTTGTGGCAGTCCAGAGCTTTTACTTCTCTCAAAGGGTGGACATGCTTGTTTGTTTTGTTTTTTTGTTTTTTTTTAAACCCTTCTTTCCATAATCAAAACTGACACGCCAAGTGAAGACTACGGCTCCAAAGTGGGAAAAAAGCTTTAATTCTCAGGACTTTATGTGAAAAGTGCTACTTTAAAAACATACAAATAATTTGTTTGGTGATATATACATATATGTATATATATATATCTCACATTGTACCCTATATTTCTTAATTATCAATACAGCAAATACTCAATATATATAGATAAGTAAATCCACTGCGCAAATACATTTTGAGACATACAACACATACATAATTAATATTAAATATATTATATATTACATTTGTGAAATGGTGTTTTGATGTTTACTTATATGTACATTAAGTATTGTAAAAAGCAGAATGAACTGCTCTTGTTCAGTTTTTTAATAATCTGACCCATGGACTGAAACTTATTTATCTCATAATAGGTACGTTCACTCATGTACATATATTTAAACATCCGTTGGGTCTACACCAACATTTAAAATGTGTTCACGTCTTATAACTGACCATTTAATGAGGTTATATGATTAGATGCATGGTGAGACACGCAGATATCAGTGTCAGTGTTCAGTCCAACACACAAACACACAATGTAATATCCTTCTAAACAGGCACAGCGCGCATACAGTGGATTGCTTGTTTCCATTGTGCTGTATGTCATCTGTATGCTTATCTATACTATTACTATACTAAGTGTTTATGGATTAGGTAGTGGATCTCTGTTATTTTCTTTGTTGGACTAGGTTGGAATTAATTCAATAAGTGTCCGATTCGGTGACTCTAAACTTTGCGCGTCACAGGAACCCCGCAGCACTGCGCGCAGACGCCCGTCATTGCGTCTCTTTTATTCGTTAAAGTAGAGGAAAATCGCGAGAGACGGCGAGGGGGGGGTGGGGGGAGAGGTAAATGCTGTTCTGTGTTCTCAAAAGTTGCATTTAACCGAGTGACTTTGGAGTTCGGCCGTGACGAAACGGCCACAAAGAGGGGCGCCCCCCGCCGGGCTGAGAGCAGGACTGAGAGCGGGAGGACAGAGGGAGACGAGGAGAGGGGGACACCTTTTCATTTAAAGACATTCGTTCTAACCGACTTTCTTGGTCTGTATGAGGTGATCTTACGAGAAGAGGACAGCAGCAAAGGAAAGGAGAATAATGTCCTAAATGTTCACAAAAACACGCACACACCAGAGAATGGGACCATCTGGGAGTCCGCATACACAAGAAAGACGTTCACAACATGTTTTCAGAATAGTTCGAGCACACAAACATATAGAAGACTATTCGGCTACTTTAAATTCTTTCCACGCTAAATAGTTGGAGTAACAGAAGCCCTGCGCTGCGTCCCGCCAGCTCCACCAAATCTCCTCGACGTGTCAAAGCAGCAACATGTCTTCTATTTTTCTCAAAATTATCAAAATCATATATACTGTTATAATTACACACACACACACATATATATATATATATATATATATATATATATATATATATATATATATATATATATATATAAATATACGATGGAGCATTCGGAGCTGCGTTGGGCCAAACGCAGCGTTTATTATTGACCGAGGAATCGAAGCGTAAAATTAACTTAAAAAATATATATATGATAATTCCACGGTGCAGGCGCCCGACGCAAGAGAAAAGAGAGCCACGCGACCACCTCCAGTCACTCCTCGCGAAACTGCACCCACGACGAACACATTTAATAATGAATAAATAAATGTGTGAGTGACAGGAGAGTTGTAGCGGGGGCTGTGTGCCGTGTCGCGCGGCAGAGCGAGCAAGGGGCACCGCGCACCCGCTCACTCGCTCGCTCGCTCTCCACCGCGCGTAAAATAAATATTCCACACAACAGCAACTACATTGTAAACAGGGCCGTGTCAGTTGAGCGGCGGAGTCATGAGATACGAGCCTCTATTCTCCTGACAGGTGTTCGGTGGAGGAGAAGGCTCATTATCCTACGTCTTTAACGCCCGCGATCGTCCTAAACTCTCGCCAAACAGTGCGCAGCAGCGGCGCGGACACGCTGCTTCAGAACGTTCACTAATTATGAAGCAGGAACTGGGGAACTTGGCTCACAACCGTATGTATCTATCTATTAATAACTACGTGACAGACGCCGATTCCGTGAGATCGGCGACAAGAACGTGAATAAAGACATTCAAGTTCCACATCACGCGCCTCTCGGTCATGGTTTCACGCAGTGCCGAAGCCGAATTCAAGAGAAGCGTCTATAAAGCGAGTATACGTGAACCTATGTTATTTTACGCGAGCGAGGGACAAAGCGATATTAAATTAGACAGAGCGCACACACTAAACGGGAGCCAGCAGCGTAACGAGCGCGGCTTGTGTGTATGTGTGTGTGTGTGTGTTCCACTTACTTGGTATTTGTTGTGTTCCAGTAGATGGACTCCAGGATAAGCGCCCGGCACAAGTCCACTTTGAAGGCAATAAACAGAACTCCAAAATAATATCTCCACATCGAGTCTCCCATGGTGAGTGAGCGCGTGCGCACGTACCTCCGCGCGGGTGCACGACAACCAAAACCTCGGTGTCAAAACAAAAAAAAGAAAAGAAAAAAAAAGGCGCAGATTCTTCACTTTATATCCTGATCCAGAGCAGAGGAGACGTGCGGACCACAAACCCCCCGGACTAGAGCATCTCCACAACAGAGACCTGCTGCAAAAAAAATAAAGGCGCACGAGGGCAGTTCATTCAGCAGACAGTGCGTTTATATTCTCCACCGTTCACAGCGTTGTAATAATACATCCCTCAGAGAGAAGAAGAAGTAGTGCTGGTGTCCGCTGTGGCACAAATATAAATAAATCCCTCTGCGTTTTAGTCCAGTGGTGATGAAAAATCCACAGCAGGAGCGGCCACGGAAGAGGAAAGTATGGGGGATATTCCTCTTTCACCTGGAGCCACTGCTGCTGCTGCTGCTGCTGCTGGTAGAAGTGAAGGTGGTGAGCAACAAACTGTGGGTGACAGCGGTCGAGAAATGAGAGGAGCCACACAATGAGGTCGAGTGATCAAAAGAAAAAATCAAATGATCAAATATGAGGATGAGAGAGATGAAAAAAGCTGGGATGGAAATTCTCATACTGTGGCTGCAGATCCGTCCCAGGCAGTCACACACTATCCCACACACACACACACACGCTCACACTCACAGAGCGAGACACGGCACGGCACGGCACAGCACAGCGCAGGGGTGAACCACGGTGCCTCAGCTCAGCGACGAAGCTCCCAAAACCTGGATGGAAAGTAAGTGCGAGAGCGCAAGACTGTGAATATTTGCTGGGGCTGGTCATGCCCAGGCTCCGCCCCCGCCGCCGCTGATTGGTCCCTCGGCGGGGAAGTTAAAAAAAAAAAAGGAGCTGCGCTGTCAATCAAAGAGGGCAACTGGTTCAGAGGGAGAGAGAGATTGCGCACCAATCCTACAGTTATTGTTAACAAGCAATTCGATTAATTAGACCATAAATATCACTGTAAGTATGACGTCATGAGTGTGTCACGCATGGCATGAAACAATGAAGCAATATAAAATTACAAAAATAATAATAACAGAAATGAATGCCATCACTATAAAATAACATATCTTATGTATTCATTTAGTTAATTCTATTTATTAATATTAGTATAGTATATGTTTTCTACAATGTGAATAATCGAAAGGCATATCGATTTCAAATCACGCGCACTTCTCGCGTGTCCACGTGGATAAAATAATAAAGATCTCGTCACGAAAACAACACGACACACACAACTGCCGCTGGACGTCTCCACTTCACGGTTTTCTTTCATGAGGCAAGAGCGCCCACTAGCGGAAAATCAGCTCTAGAAGTGCAGCTGACACATAGTAAAGGGAATAATGTTCTTCTTTTCTTTTTTTACATTTATTTAATACAATTAGAACACCTCAAATGCGTAATAATTCAAATGATATTACATATTACATTTACGTTTTTTTACTATCATATAAACTCCGCATAGTTTTGAAACTTTTTGAATGTTTTTTTTTATTGTTAACAGCATTAATAATACATTATACATAGCCTAGGTCAATTATACGACATGTGTATTTCTCCTTTAACTAATAAAATGTTATTTCAACCCTTACAGACTTCATTTGATTGTCTTCAAAGACTCAAAAGGGCTTAATTGAAATGGCAAACATTCACACTTCTTGGAGACACTCGGGTTTTTTAGACAATAGCCTCTAATTTGACACACACGCTCGCATCGTGTCATCTCTGCTGACTGCGTGAAGTTTTGTCACTCTCTAATGACTTAATTCGATCACTGTGTGTGTGTGTGTGTGTGTGTGCAGCCGATAAACATGTAGGTGACACAACCGTCTGTGCCGCGCTGGAATAAACACACACACACACTGGATGTTTATTGAGGGCAATTCAGATTAATAAACACGCTTAATGGAAATAGACTGTGCCCATTTATGGCTATGGGACGTTTCTAATTTTTCAAAAACTTTTGAATATTATTTTTTAAATACATAGTTCATACACCTTTTCCGACGTCAGAATCTAGCACTTCCCAGACACATTTAAGGCGATACTCAAAAAGGGGTTATTTCACTGTTTGAATGTTGCTATTAACAACTAAAATCGTGTTTTATAAATACATAAATATAAATAAAATGTAAACTTATGTATACTTTTCTGAAATTATGTAAAAAAAAACGTGGAGTTTTTTATTCAGAAAACTCTTCCTTTCTCTTATTTCTCTCTCTCACACACACACTTTAATTTAAAATTGTATAATCAGTATAGAGCAACAAAGAGTAAGTTTGGAACAACCCACTATGATAGAATATAATAATCCAATAATAATAATGCACACTGCAAGCATATATTCGCACAAATGTATGCATTTGTTTTTAATAATTTCTCCAAATACTTTGTTCATTTGATTTCTTTCTTACTGGATTCCATCACGGTTCTGCACTGCAACTTTCAAACTCATATATATATATATATATAAACATTTGAATGTCACTGTGTATTGTAAACAATTCTTAAAAATAATAGACACCTTATTGTGTCTTTATATTCCTTTGCTATTTTGTTGTCACAGTAGTATGTATGTATGGTAGATAAGAATAGGTGATTTGTGATTTGACACAGGTTTGTGGATGACACGGTGGAGCAGCAGGACCCAGGAGCTGGTCAGGCCGCAGTGGAGTGATGCTCTAGTCCCATGGTTCCCAACCTGGGGTTCAAGCCCCCCTGAGAGGGGCGCCAGAGATCAGACACTCTACTGGATAATTAGAAGTCCGTATCACCCCAATAAAAACTATAATTTCAACCTTTATAAAGCTATTTATCACCAACAGCTGATAAAGTTCCTGTTGTGTGAGAAAGTACCAAAGACTCACCGGGATCAAAAAAGAAAGCAAGGCAATAGCTTGGTTTTGATTCAATGAAAGCACAGCTTTTATCTATATACACTGTGAGAATAGGAACAAAAACCTCCTGAACTTTTTACTTTATTCTTTTTTGTGTGTGTGCCCTGGGTGTGGGTGGGGGGGGCTGGTTTGTCCTCGACACAAGCAAGGTGGGCTTCAAGGAAAAAAGGTTGGGAACCACTCGAGAGTCAGTGAGGTCGGCAACTACATGACATGCTGCTCTCTACTACTAGAGAATTGAACTTACAACTTAAAATGCAAGTCAATAAACAATTAAGTTAACCTGTGGTGATCTGACCTAACTTGACACATTAACACATTAAGTGTTAATGTGTCACGTTATGTCTGAAGTAATAGATCACGGGTTTGAGCTCAAATGCAGAGAATGAGGCAGGACCTTAGTGTGTCACAACAAGAACAGCTTTTTAAACCAAGTGGTTTCCTTAAGTCCACAATGATTTATTGCTTCTCAACAGGTCTGGTGGGCCATGGATGTATAGTGTGCTCTACAACCTGCAGATTAAACCACCAGCCAACAAGACCACATGTCAAACCCCAGCTGATTTAATAACATCACTATAAATAAGACCATACATTTTAATTTGTTATACATCAATAGCCATCGGTAGTTAAAACGGTTATAGAATTAACCAGTGGAATAAGATCTCACACACACGCAACAGTGTAGGCATTCAATGGATTTACTCAATGTTTCAGTCCCTTGACAAGTGGGGAAAAAAAAAAATAAAAAAATCACATGACAAATTCAAAAACAAGTCAGAATACCCACCTGAGGTCAGCCTCCCTAACTCACTCTCTCACACACACACACACACACACACTCACTCACACACACACACACACTAACCTCATCTTACCTTAACTTGTCCATCCAGATCGAATCAAAACTTACCAAGTTGTGAATTATCAAGTTCATTTACAACAAACAAAACAAAACTCGTGGAAGTTACATTGAGTCTATGGTTGGGAGTTGTTTTTTTTTCGTGCATTTCGCTGTTTTTTCCACAAGAGTCTGCTAAAAACAATGCTCAAGTATTTTGCCTTTTTACTGTTTCATGTTTTTTGTTTCGCTGTGGATCAATTTCTGTAACACACTCTTTATGTGGGGGATGGGGATCAGGAGTCGGCAGATCACATAGCAAGGCTAATAACATTACATCATACAGGAAACATCTCCCCTCTCTCCTTCGTTAGCCACGGGCTCGCTTATCTAAGTCGGGACACGTATCCTGTAGAAGGTGTGTGTGTGCTTCAGTCATGGACAGCCTGGTCATCCAGGCCTGAGGTTAATTTACACCACATTGATTTAAAAAGTGAAAGCTTTAACATTTCCTCTCTGGACTGGACTACATGCTGATAAATAAGGAGAAGCTGCTGATTTACATGAGGGGATAACATGGGGACAGGAAGTGACATACAGAAGTTGATGAGAAGTACTGTAACTGTGCTTTTGTAGAGGCTCACTTTTACAGCCCTTATTTAAAAAAGAAAAAGAACAAACATGGAGAGGAAAAACACAGGCCGACTCCCAGGCTGCACATGAACTTATACAGTTAATGAAACTAGAACATTGTAAGTCTTCTAGATCCGAAATTGGGGCTTGACTATTGACTTGACTATTGTCTGCTGGCTATGACGACATGGAAGGAGAACACAGGTGCTTGCTGTTACACCAGAGTTAAGACTCAACAGGGCATGAGAGCATGTTAAAGCATTCTACATCAACAGTTGAAATTCCCTAAAATTAAAACAAAACAAAAAAAGTCACGTGTGCCATGGGGATGAGACGAATGGAGCGAGCAGTCAGGTCCCTCTGCCTCCTTTTTGGGGGGTGGGGTGGTCGGGTCAGTTAACATGTTGTTCTGCACCCCTTTTTTTCGGCCTTCCTTCAGCACTTCCAAAACGAAGCGAGTGTTCCACCGAGGAGAAGGAGGAGTGGGGTCAAATGACAAGGAAGGAGAGCGGGACATGGGTGAAGGCAGGGCAGGATGTGTTGATAGAGGAGAGGGAGCAGTTTTCATTCGGTGGCCTTGAGGGAGAAGGAGAGCTTGGGCCTGGACTTGCCCTTGCCGAGGATCATTTTCTGCTCCTCCTTCTGCTGCCTCTGACGGTCCTGCTCCAGCTTCATCCGCTCCTCGTGAATTTTTCTCTGCTCCTCCACTATACGCAACTGGTCTTCAGCCTGCAACCACAGAGACGAAGCACAGGATTAAAAAACTGAGGTCAGATGAGGAGTGGAAACAACGAACCTCAAAACCAAGTGTCCACCCACTGCTGGCAGTGGTTCATTTCAGCCTCATCATGTCTAAATGAAGTCTGCATAAGTTAAATGCATCCGTGTCACTCAGTCATCTTGTGCTGGTGTGAACGTCATGAGATCTCAATCAGTAGAAATCTAATACTTGTAATGAAATATGAATGCCTGACAGGGCAAGGCTACAACAACAATAAGTATTGCGATTGTTTTCTTTAACAACAATAAAACTGTTATTTTCAGTCCACTGCACATTAAGACACATATTACTATATTAAACACATTGGGATGTTTCAGTCATGTAACATTTATTTCCATAAAGTTTCACTGGGCAGTTAAAAATCAAGCTTTTGTATTTATCAATATAATTTAGATTTTTTTTATTGCGATAATGTTTTGGCCATAATACTTGACTACCTTAAATAAAGGGTGGCGATGAACAATTAACTTACCATCAATGTATCTGTTGATAATTATCCTGATTAGGTTGTTTGGTCCATAACATAAATGGTTAAAAAACGTATCTTCTTCCTGCTCCTTTTTTTTTATTAATTAGTTAATTAATTAGATATTCTTATGATATCATATTTTGTTCTAACGACTACTGTCTCCATTATACTTGTTAGCAAAGAAACCATTTTTTAAAAAAAAGTCAGATTTTGTTTTTATTGACAAAAAAAAAAAGCGATTAATTTAGGGTTTGATTAAAAAAAGAATTAATTGTTTTATAGCTGCAGCCTAGTGCTGGGCAGTACACTGATTCATACCGAAAACTAGTATTAATTTTTGATTACGATATGAATTCTTCGTATACGACAAGACCAGTATATGAAGAACGGAACGTGGCACAGCAAATCACTGTTTGATGGTGGAACCTTTTCACTGCTGCACCACACATGCTAAGGGCTTAGCTGAAGAAATAGCTGTGTCTCAATCCAGGGTCTGAATCCTCCCAAGTGCTCAGCCAACGGAGGAAATGACTCCATCGGTTGCTCACTCAGGTCTAACCCACACAACTCACGGGCTTCCCTTCCCACAGATATAATTTGTACAGAAATAAATTGTCTACAACAATAGTCTAACAACAATATGCAAGTCAACTCAATAATTATTATTCACCGCAGAACTAACAGGTTCGACCAGGTCAAATAAACCTGGTTAAGATTCTTAAAGCTTCTCTTTAATCCACAAAAAAATAATAATTAAAATAGGAAGAATCAGCTGAAAGCACTTACATAAAAATCTTCAAAATGATATCATGATTATCTCATTTTTGCAATGTCATTATTCTAAAGTTTACTTTTTTTGCATTATTGTGTGTTTGGTTTACAGTTATCCAGAACCCACTGAACCAGTCTTGTGTGCCCTCAACTCCACTAGCGCATTACGAGTGCACACACACGCACTAAACTGCACCGCTTTCACAGGAACACCCATTCATAAAGAAATACTGTTGTATACCATGAAATTGTATGGAAAAATTTGGAAAAATACCATGATGTAAATTTTTGGACCATCCAGCTATCATGTCTATCAGTTGATGGGATGAGGACTATATGATTGCTAATTCAAATCAGAAGCAAAAACTCCATTCTAGTGTTACTTTTTCAGGATTTTTCAGGAAGTGACTCTTGTGGGGGGAAAACTCAAAATCAGCAGAAAACAGGGCGTACCAGTTTGGCCTGAGCATCGGCGATCTTGCGGTTATTCTCCTCCAGGATTTTTTCCAGCTCCTCCCGCTTAGATTTTTCTTCCTCCTAGATGGATGACACAGTGCCATGTTAGCGCACGGAGAGGCTACAGCCAACACACACACGCACACTCGCCCTTCTTAACTGTCTCTCTCACATGCGCACGCACAACTAAGACATTACACCATAGAGAAGTTTGTTTTGCCTCTCGTACATGACCAGCCTGACTTTTTAAAAATAAAAATATAGGGGGGAGGGGGGGGCATAGAGTCTGTGGGTGACAAATGAACCCTACCTTTAGAACTGTCATACCTACCTAGAAAAATTCAAAGCTTAGCCACACCTAGGGCACTCGCTGCATTACTTTGAAAAACATTCCAATTTAAACATGAACTGAAAAAAAGGGGGTGGGGGCACTCATCACACTCATGAACAGAAAACAGATTAGAATAACAGAAAATACAGTCTAGAAGAAAAACATTTACTTTTCTTAAAAATCATTATAAGCAAGAAGAAAAGGATACAAATAAAGGAGGGAATAGTTTTGGCTCACCAATGCACGTATACCTACGCATTTTCCTTGCCTGTGTACCTACACAACTGGTTGAAAGCATTCGGCATTAAACGGTTGAATATTTACTGTCTCGTCCGGACTGTGTGGCCCCTGTAGAGACAGAGAAGCGCTCCTGGGGAGGGAGGGTTGGGGAGGTAGGTATGGGGGACTCTGCCATACCACGCCCTTGGCATTCCTCTTTATTACTCTGAGCTCTGTATTGCTTAGGCTGAGCCTGCAGCCACAGTGTGGGTGTGTGTGTGTGTTTTAAATTTTCCTTTGTCTTTACAGTACGACGGTCCCCACTGAGACGATGGAGGGGTGAAGGTACAGGGCAAAGAGTGGTTGTCTGCGAGGAGAACCGGACCACGGTACACTTACACAGTACAGGACACATGTCACGGTTGTGAGCCGAGAGGCTGCAGGCCAGCTCACGTCAAGTGCTAGTTAGGAAGGTGGTAAGTTGTGTTTCCAAAATAAATAAAAAAAACAACACAAATGTATTTACAGAAAACAGTATTAAGTGTAGCAGCAGCCCTATAGGAGAAGCAGGTCAAGAGTAAAAAAAAAAACACATTTTTTTCCTCTGCAGAGAAAGGGTTCTTTATCTGAATAAAATCAATTTAAAAATGAAGAAAGAATATAAATTAACAGATGAAGGATAGACCAGAAGATATATAAACTTTTTAAACGTAGTGGTCCAGCATTACATATCCTGGAGCAGAAGACGATTCTCAAAAAGAACGACTGTTAAAGAGAAAGTGAGGGGATGGTAAAGAAAGAAAACCTGTACAGGGCAAACTGTCTTGTCAAGTAAACATAGATTTCTACACAGAAAATGTCACTTCAGTGTCAAAGTAATGGATGAGACCAAACTGATGCCTTGTTGATTACTTTGTTGACTATTAATTAACTACTAAATCTACAACAGCTAAAGCTGCTGGTCTTATCCATGAACAGCATCTAACAGTTGAGAGTGATGTGGAGACGTGTAAATAAGTGCATGCAGGTAAAGGTGACACCCCTGACTATTTTTCTCACTGTTGGCTTTCCAAGTGAGGGTCACTGGAATGCCTTCTCATTTATAATACATTATCACTGTAGTGTAAACAACCTCCCACCTTTGGTGCCTGGTGTGGGGTACTTTATCAGAGGCCTACCTTTATTTTGCAAAACAGGGGGGAATAAAGAAGCAAAAGGGCTTTCCTTAAGGCTGGAGCAGTTCCTTTTACAACTGAATTACAAAGGTAGCAAGACTTCCTATGAAAACATACATTTAGGCTAGATAACCTGAAACATTAATGAGAATAATATAACTATGTTAGTTAGTTGTCCATCTTAAGGCATTCAGGACATATTTCTTTTAAACTGCTCCCATTTACAGACATGAGCAGAAATACTTTCAAGTATGAAAGTATAAGATTAAACTCAATCAGAGGGTCTGTTTAAAACATGGCAAACTAGCAAAGTATAGAACGAAACCCTCTTAAGATTCCAAAAGTAAGTATAAAAGAATATACAGAGTACATAACTGCACAAAGTTAACTGCACTTTTGTATTTCAAACTTCATAAATAACCATGTAAACACAGTTAAACTGGTACTAAATAATAATTCGGACTAATGTAATAACTTTTTTCAGTGATAACTCACAAGAAATTGTTTAACTGACATACTTTCTGATTATATTCAGTGTGTTGTGTGAACAAAGGTAATATAAAATTGGACCACGGCTAGGTTAACACGGGCTTACCCTGTACTTCCCTAAGAAAGGCAAGAGTCAGAGCATGTGACAGGGACGGGGGGAAAAATAAAGGGGTTAGAGAGGTAAGGTGGGGGGAGGGGTCTGCATTCCAAACGACCGAGCGTTACCTCTCTGGCCTTCTGCGCTGCCAACTCAGCCTGTCGCTGCCTCTCTAGCTCTTCAAGCAGCTGCCGCTCCATGATGCGCTTTGCTTCCTCTACACGCCGCAGGACCTCCCGCTCGATCTCGTCCTTCCTCTTCTCCAACTCCTCCTCGACCCGCTTGGCCACGAGCTCCTCCACGCGCCTCGCCGTCTCTTCCTCGATCAGCTTCTCTTCTATCTCCTGCTGCCGGCTGGGACACAGAGTGGGACAACAAGGAAAGATGAGTAACACATCGCTTTCACACCAGGATAGTCCGGGGGACTCTATTCGACTGGGTGGGGAATGTGGAAAATTTTCACACCTTCATTTAGTGTGGTTCGCTTTCATACTGCACTTTTGTAAAGGGACCAAACCACCTAGACAACTTCACAGCTGCCCGAAACAAACAAGAACCTGCCAAGTGTGAGCAGCAGATGAGGCAACGAGCTATCCAGCCTGTTGCTCTGTACGTGAGACGAATGCAACAAAAAAATATGGCGGAGAGCCAGAGACAACTGCGGTTACACAGACGCCAGGTTTTCAAATCACATATATGTCCGTAAATCATTTCAATCGCTCCCTCTTTTTGGTTCCCTGGATAGTCCGATTGCCTTTCCCACTGTAAGGGAACAGCAACAGCAACTTGCTTACAAACTGAGACCCACGTTTTCAGACGGACCTGAGTTTTTTGACTGGTCCGCACCAGAATTCGGATGAGCTTTCACACCTGCCCAAATGAAGTAGGTCCATTTAGAGCGGACAGATTAGTCCTCAGGATAACCTGATTCAGAAAACTGAATAAAAAATGTTATTTAAAAAAATCACATTGCCCTAAAGTTTGTTTCACTCCTAAATTTTGATCTTCCTTTAAAAAAAGTAAAGAGCCTATTTGTTTCTTCTCACTTTAGCTGTGCTACCAAAGGCATCAGGTTAGAATTTAGATGTTTGCTATGTACTGTATCTTCCATCATAATATGTATAAGGTATTACTTTCAAATCTGGACAATTCCTGAATGAACAAAACCTTTAATAAAGTCACAAAACATCCAAGCGTTAAACATTTTTATTATAAAATGAGTTGTGAAACTGGACTAAAATAAAACCACAATGACTAAAATAACTAGGTGTGTTTTTAAATCGCTCCTGACAACTGAACACACAACACCCACCTTTTTACACTCTGTTAGCCAATGGGACATAAGAGACACTAACAAAGTCCTCCCTTATCTGCCTGAAGTGGCCCCATTGCCATTACACAGAAAGGGCACCTCAGGACATCAGGTGTGGGGACAACATCTCTGCTCTCAGGAATCTGTGCACCTCTGGCTACCAAACACACATACAAATTCGCTGTCCAAAAATAAATGGGCAGTGACAGTGAGTGTGTTTCCATGCACAGTTAATACAAGTTACAGTACTGCAACTGGATACTGTTCAATTGGACTACTGTCCTTGCCCCAGTGTACAAGCACTAGGGGAATGCATTTATTAAAAAAAAAGCATGTCCGCCTCCGCTCCACTAGGGGCAAAAAGCCCCCTTTCAGCTTGTTAGTGTAAGGCCGTTAACAGGGCTCCAGAGTGTGACCAAAATCTTTAAGAGTGTATACCTAACAATTTTTTTAGGTCTCACTGGTGCACCTGACACAGTCCAGATGAAAATGTAAATTTCTTTTGTTAGCGCATCATCTCTGTGTTCTACTGTTACCCAACTCCCACTCATGGTAGGATCATATCGTGGTCTAAACCAATAATGGCGCATTTCCACCGACAATATTTTTAGTACCTGCTCCGGCAAGATTCCAAGCGTGCTTAAGTAGGTACTATGCGATGATTGGTCAGACTGATGGCCGAGGCTGTACTCCAGAGACGTGTGGACAGAAATCAAGCCAAACAGTGCCGAATTGTAGATAAATTAAGTCTACTTAACAATCCTAAAAACGTGGGTTAATCTCCAACAAATACAGAAGTGTGGTGTAAAGTCACTAGTCACTAGTCACACAAAGTCACCACAGTTTCACTCAGCTGTGCAGTGATGACTCCGCCCACGTTAAGGAGGTACTTTTTTGTAGTGGAGATGCAACCAAATCGTGCCGTGGCGAGTAGAGCCGGTGGAAATGCGCCATAAGAGACAGAGCTAGGGCAGGTCTTTACCTCTGTTTGGCTGTGGTACTGTTCACTGCTCTAAGCTGTGGGTGTTTAAAAATTGCAAGCGACGCCAGTGTTGCTAAATCTGGCGACTTTTCAACTCCTCTTTTCAACTTTTGTCAAAAGCAACTAGCGACAAAACTAACAACTTTTTCATTGAAGACTCATGTGAAAGCACGTATCAAGAATCAAGAATTTTTATTGTCATTACGAGAACATAACGAAATTTTGCAGCGATTCCCGGCTGAAAGGCCCACAATAAAATAACAAAAATAACGGAAGACTTAACAAAACACAACAAAATGCATCATTCTGCAGTTAAAGTGCTCAACAAGCAGTGGGTGCTGCCAGGACCCCCTTCCCCTCCCAAAGCACTCACAGGCAGTCAGTCTCACAGCAGCAGTAATAGCGCATTCGTCAGCGGGTCAACAAAAAAAAACACAACTTGTCTGTAAAACACACTACATGCCATGGCAAGTGTATAGAAAAAGTGGCCCCTCTCCTAGCCGCATTTCAGTGGCAGGCAGTAATACTCAGGTCCTCAGTGGTATCTGAAATGATCTTTGAGATTTGAAATGTTCTATTTCAGCTCATTGAACACTTTATTTGTTTATATATATATATATATATTCATATATATATATATATATATATATATATATATATATATATACACACATATACACATATATATATACACATACATATATATACATATATATATATATATATCCATCTATCTATCTATCTATCTACATACATACATACATACATACATACAGATATATAAAAAAAAATGTGCTTCAAATAAAGACAAGCACAAGCGTAAGGTATACATACATGCAGTAGTATCTTGACTCCTAATCGCATTATCTGTGTGTGCTCGTCCAAATTTAAGATTTTTGATTCAGTGCCACTGGAGTCATATATATTAACATGTATTTTTGAAGTCTGTTTTTGTCAGACTAACACAATTTGTTTGTTTCTAATGTCATGTACACAAGGGCTGCAAATAACCATTATTTTCAAAATCAATTAATCTGTCTGGATTGATGAGATAACTTCAAAATACATCAGTGATCAATCCACACATCAGAAACATTCTATTTTAATGATTTCTTTGTTATATGGAGTAAAGAAACCAGAAAATAGTCACATCAGAATGCTTAATTTTGACGTGTCCAAACCAATTAACCTGTTATATATATATATATATTAAAATATATTAAAATATTTGGCAATTCATTCAGTCATCAATAAATCGTTGCAGTCCTAATGGAAAAATGTTCTGACTGCAGCAGGTTTATCGGCACCTAGTGAGGCAGGAACTTCATTGCTGCAGCAGCTACTCCAAACTGTGCCTAATTCCATTCTATGGTTACATTTGAATATGTGGTTTTAAAAAACAATAACTATCAGGAAACAACAATGGTGAAGAATGAACAATTTCAGTTATGAGACAGACAACGAGGTACCACCAAAACTGTAACTAAATGTTAACTGGGCCTTTCAATCACAGATGATAGTCAGTTGTGGTTGATAAGAACCAATCGGGAAGTGAATGCAGGTACCTCAATCATCTCTTTCAAATGTCTCACTTTCAGCTCATCCAGACTACAATGCAGCCCCAGAGCTTTCCAACGGAGCCAGCTGCATTTTAAAACATCTTTTTGGGAGCTCTTAAGCAGTGGTCACCAAGAACAATATGTATATCCAGAAGAGAATTAAAGCATTTGTAATCAAAAAGAGAGCATGCAATGTCAAACACCTGTAAACTATGAGAAGCTATACATGTTGAGATAACGTCTTTAAAATTTGATGTCAACGCCTTTGATGTAGCTTGAATGAGTGAAATTACAGAATAACATTGCACCAATTTAAGATTAGACAGTTAAAGTTGCAGACCTTTCTCTAAGGATGACTCTAGGTCCATCTTCCAATCATTATCTACAACTTTCGATTTGGTGTCTAAAGATCTCACTCAAGTTTCAGTTCACTTTTGTTACCTCCTTAATGTAAAGTTCTCTTTCAATATTTGTCTGACCTCACTCGTGTGTCAGAGGACTGGGAATAATTGCTTAACCAAGTATTTGCTGCCGTCTCACTTTACTAGTGTAGTTGTTACGCTTCTGCCATCTCTCCATCAGTAGTGATGTTAACATGCATCACTCCTTGTCACCTCAAAACACTACTATAACGAGGAACACAGGGAGATTTGAGTGGAGGAGATAACACTAAACAGTACTTCCTCACTGTAAATGTGAGCTGGTCCTTTGCTCCAAGCTGTGGGTTCTGCAGGTGTCAATTTACCTTTGACAGTCAGGGCCCAGTATCTGCTGTTAGCATGCGTTAGCGGCTAACTTGTTAGCATGTGCTAAGTGGCGCAAAGAGCTAACATGTTCTGGTGAACTGAAAGCAGCCGACATAGCCTAGCCAGGCCTACCCTAGCATTTAGCCTAGCACATATTACTGTTTAATGCGAGCTACGTTCTTAAATATACATACATCTTCCGTTGCCGTTCCATCTCTGCTTTTCTCTCTTCCTCCTCCTTTCTCTGCTTCTCGTCCAGAGCATTCCTCTTGCTCAGTGTCCTGCCGAAGATGTCGGTGCGCTCCGGCGGCGAGGCTGCTCTCTCTCTGCGGGACGAAGTTGTGGTGGACCGAGAACGCGAACGAGACTCTCTGCGACGGTTTCTTTTCGCCTCCCGGGACTTGGAGCGTTTCTTTGACCTCTCCCTGTCTCTCGACCGCGACCGGCTCCGTTTCTTACTGTGCTTGCTGCTTTTTGAGTGTTTGGAGCGGGACGAGCTGCGGCTCCGAGAGCGGCCCATGTTGACCACCTCCACTGGTCGAGCGCTTGCACCAAACCGCTGTGTCTTGCCTTATACGTGTATAGTATAGTCAAATCAGTCAACACTGTTGCTCTTTAAAATTTGTACTTGTACAGCGGTCACGCAAACAGAAATGATTCAGCAGATCTATACCGGAGAAATTATCATTCGAAATGGTTATTGTTTTTGCTCTACTAACTCAATAGTATCCCAAGGAAAGATGGCGGCATAGCGAGTTGAAGTTTCCCAGTATCCACCGCGGCTTTCGGGATTTTCCGGCGGTCTTCGGGTACAGTCTAGACTTGCCGTTAAGGTAAATGGTTCAACGTTGAGGGCAAAGGGATATTGTTCATCCACTCCAAATGGAGGAAAACAAAACCACTGTTCTCTGTTGTTTTGTGTTTTTTTGGAAAATCATCTAACCTATTTAAAATAATGAAAGGGAAATATGACTTTAACTCGAGGTATCTCCTTAGAGTCTATAATGGACTGAACATCTCAGTAATACTATTCTCTGACATTTAATCTAGTTAGATAGGAGAGTCAATACCACATAACCTTTGTGATTAATTCAATTATTTCATTATTATTTTTACTTTACATTTCATGTACCCTATTTTGCATTTAAATTATGAGATTTCCTTAGCTATGTGCCTTGTGAATTGTGTGATACCTGCCATCAACTTTGTGTAACATGCAGATTTGAAAACTTATTTGTTAATAAAACTTAAAAAAGGCCTGACAAATATCTTAGCACTTGAAAGTGACTGGTTATTGGTATATATTATTGGTGTGTAGCTGTAGCTGTCCTATTACAGCAAAAGTTAAAGAGACATAGCCCCGGAAGTGCCAATTAACGCTGTGTTTGAGTGTGTATCTGCGTCATTACCTCGCCTATGAAGCCCTAAAAGTCCATGTTCTGTGGGTGTGGTTTTGGTCTGAAACAGCGCAGCTGATGAGAGCATTAGTGATGAGACATGTTGAGACATTTACATTTGCAGCGACTAGGAGGTTTTTGACCATAAAAACTTTGCAAACAATCCCACTGTTGTTCTGTGGTGGCCATTTTTTTCAATGTTTTTTTTTCCTTCTTTTTTTTTTTTAACAATAAATCAATGAAAATGTGTTTTAATTTAATAATTTATATAATGTGGGATTTTTTGATTCATGTTCATAAGTCCCCCTAAATTCTACATACTGTACCATCCAACCAGGTTATTTGCCACATACCTGCATCGTTACCCTTTCCCGTTGCAAATGATAAAATAAGGGTTGTGAATACACAGAAACTGAATGAAATTAAAATAATTCTGAAAACATTTCAACACCCCCCGAATGACTCTTAATTCTGTAGTCTCTATGCCAGGCCTGAGTGGGGTGCTGTAGTGCTTCTAAAATACACCTTAACCAGAGAAGAAGACATTGCGCATGCACATACAGCGACAGAAACAGAGAGAATGAAGAAAGATAGGGCAACTAAGGAAAAAAAATACGTTGTTATCAGGCGAAAACAAAAAACAATCTCCAACAGTGAATGCAAGAGAGAGGGGGTTTTATGACATCATCACTTGACAGACTTTTACTTTAATGTGATCACCAGTAAGCAGAGCAGAACTACACTGATTACAATCAGTGGCCTATGTTTAACTTTGTGTGTCCATTTTAAAATATTGTATTCATGTACTATCAGGGGCTGAAATTAAGCTTTTACCTCAGCTTGTAAATATAGCCACGAAAGCATCAGATAAATGAACAACAAACAGAAAAAAAGGGGGAGAAAAACAGTAACAACCACTCACTCCTGCACAGAAAGATTGCTGTCGTACTCTGGCAAAATGAGGCCATTGTCAGAAGTTTCCCCAGAGTGCTGTGCTCAAAATAATCTGCTTTTACTTATTAAAAAACACATAACTCAAAAACTGTGAGAATCAACTTTAAAAAGGTTACACCAAAAACACACTGCTTTAACTTCAAGGAATACTTTTTTTTGTCATTTAATTTTCTTCTTATTACCTGGAGCTTAAAGCTCCTCAGAGTCTAATTTTAGATGAGAGACATCATTTTGCATTCACATGGAGTTTATCAAGGACACTCTTAGTTCTTTCGAAATGATTATGGTTGACAGTTGAGTGACTTTCAAACACAAGGCTCAAAAAGCATTTGGTGTATTCATCTGTGGGTCTGCATTGTCAGATTGAGTGTGAGAACAACTTCTGCCATGCTCTCTACCCCACTGCTCAAAGCCAAATCATTGCTTTTCTGTAGCTTTTGGTTGTCTCTCCACAAATTCTGAGGAATTGGTATGAGCCAGATATGTCTTGTTTTATTTGTTTTTTTTCCTCGCTTGTGTAACGGGAAGAGAGAAGAAGCCCTTAAAGCTGCTTTTGATGAATAATAGAAAATGCTTCATGGAGGTGAAGAAGAAAAACGCCTCTGTGGCTCTGGTGGCTGAGTTTGAGAATCAGTGGATGTGTAAATGAAAGAGTTTGCAGAGCTTGTACTGCCAAATGGTTTGGGGTGAATGTCAAAGAGAGAGGCAGAGGAGGAGGATTCAAAGGGCAGGTTTCACATTTCTCTAATCTGTACTTGAAATGCTGCCACAATGTAGAGTTAATCTCAGGAGAAACAATCTGGACACGTCAATGTCAGTCGTGACTTAAAGGTGTCACTGTGTCACTGGAGCACCACTTATTTTATTTGGCAGGAGAAGGTGCAGGTAATTTGATGACTGAGCTCTGGTCACTGATTCTAGATTAAATGACTGATGATGTCAATCACCATCTGTCTGTTTTTATACAGATTTTTAATGTGCACACAAAAAACCTGAATGGATAGACTAGTGGTGTTTCCTGATATGGGCCACATGGGAAATTAACCATGGCAGGCATTCTCTAGGGGGCGCCATGAGAAAAAAAGATTCCCATTGTTCTCAGCGCTCATCTGCTCAGGTCCTGAGAATAGGACCTTTACCTGCCGATGGTCATGTCAGCAGGAGATGCAACGTGATGTTGTAGCAGTGCGCTGACAAACAACAAACAACGACTTGAACACGACACAACAGACATCACAACGGACAATGGAGCTTTTCTGTTGTCCAATCGGCTGACTGTAACGGGTCTAGCTCCACCCGTAACGTATCATTACTCTGGTATCCCAAGGGAACAGGTCATGTTGGTACTATTCATAATGGAAATGAAAAAAAATATGTAATGTGCGAAACTGAACCATTCCACGAGGTGGAAACACACCATACGAAGAAATGATGGCGCGTTTCCACTGGCTCTACTTGCCTCGCCATGGCATGGCGAGATTTCACAGCTAAATTTACCAACCAAGACTCATCACCTCCAAGTTCACCACTTTCCTTGAGAGAAATTAGAAAAAACATGAATGCAAGTGTTGCCATTGTCAGCAATACCATTTGATAACAATCTCTACTCGGTATTTGGAACATATGACTGATTTACTGTGAAACAAATACAACAGAAGGGCTATTTATGGTAAAACAAGCTGTGCGCAGTCATCTTGGAATCCTGTCTTGGGGTGTATGTGAGGTTGAATCAAGTTTCCGAGTAAGGAATGCCCCCTGAACTCAAATAAACTAAATTCCGACTTCTGACTACAAATGGAACACAGAATATTGTGTTGTTATGTTTTCTGTAATGTTCATAACAGAATTAACAAAAATTAAAATCCTAAATGTACTTTAATGTCCAGTGTCCTTTAGTTTTTGTAATCTATAAATGTTTCTGTAATGTTTGTCCACAGCAAATTGACACTTTGGAACATATTTATCTTCTGTGGTTCAAGCAGCTTCACAGATGGAGAATTCATTAATTCTCCATCTGAACGAGGTTTCAGCTTCTTGGCCATTAGCTACCTCACCACAACATTTGACCACATACCATCATTTCTGTCCAAATGTGGTCTTGTGAAAGCTGCTTGTTGGACAGTAAACCTTCCAAGAGGGTTAACTTTATCCACCAGCATTTAGCTCGTTCAGCTGATGTAGAGTTTGGCCCTTTTTTTTTTCATCACTGTGTGTTTTTCTGTGGTCAACACAGTGGCTTGTCTTTCATTTAAATGTAATCTGTTTTGTTCTTTGACACACAGTGTGTGCTGCTGTTACTCCAACAGTTTCTTGTGGAGAGCAGAAGAATAAGTAAAGCCCTGGTTTGTTAGGCTTCACAATTATTAGCAATGTTGACTGGTAAATGTTGGATTTTCTGTTGCTGTGTCGCGGGCCAAGGGTGGAGCCTCATACACTGCAGTCCTTTGATTGAAAGAGAATCATCAGTTCCAGGAAGAATACACAGAAACTAATTATTAAGTATTGTATGAGGCAGAATTCAAGACTGACAAAAGGAAACAGATTCAAAGGATTAAAAACATGAAATGCTGGATATCCTCCATTATTGCCATTTGTTGATAGTGTCAGATACTTCTTATTTGTTTAACCTTTTGGGGCTACACTGTATCTCAGTGGTTTGATGTGACAGCTATTTACCAAGTTGCCCTGCAGTGGAAATGCAAGTCAGGTCCAGGTTTTCACTGTTGTACCACAGTGAGTTGCACTGCCCTGGTACCACCTGGTGGGAACACCGCTTTAGTCTACTAATGTGTGTCTTAGAATATGTATGTATGAATGTATGTACACATAAAATAAATAAGAAGTCATTCTTTGAAACTTAATTGATCAAAAAGCCCAACTCCTTCAAAGTTGCCTCTCCCCTTTCAGGGGAGAAAGAAAACAGTTAACAAACACAGGATCTGTTTCTGAAAGCCCTGCCACATTCTCTCATTGTCATGTGGATGGCCAAAGGGAACCACCACCTCCTCACCCCACCCCAGTGAGAGACCTTTCATGGCATGGGTGGAGCAGAGATGGAGACAAAGAGGGAGGATGGTGGAGGTGGAAATTGAAGGAGAGCAAAGAGTTTGAAAGAGACTGACAATGTGCAGGCAGGAGAGAAGGGGAAGGGGGAAGATTACAGGGTCAGTGGAGTGGAGAGCAGGGAGTCTGTGTGGGACACAGCACGGATCAATTTGACCTGTAATAGCAGAGAAATTGACACCATTGTGGCCTGACTTGTTAGTCGTGTTTATATTTTAGTGCAGATTTTTGGCTTCATCTGCAGGTTGTTGGCATCGCTGTTTTGACCTCTCATCAGATAAGCATGCAAACTTACTCTCCATCTCTGAAGCTTTGTTTATATTTGGCACAGCACGTCATGCACAAGGGAGAACATATGGAATGACAGTTTTCAACAGTGCATTTTCCAGAGGGCTCAAAATGTTGTCAAGGTGCAGTCTCTGCCCCTGCATCTCTTTTTATTACCATGCATGTACCACACACACAATGGATGCTCTCAATCAGATTTTGTATGAGTAGGAATGTGTTTAGTTGCCATTTACTCAGCTTCAGTCTGCATCAGTGGGAATGTAAGACCCGAGTGAACACATTTATTTCATCTTTGTCTGTTCTTTTTTTGCCAGAGTTGCACCATGTCCGGAGCAATGCTTCAACGCACATTGATCTTCCAGCCACAGGACACATTTTTGGAGAGCTTGTTGTTTTTAAAACTTGGGACAGCGCTCGATATCATTTATTTCATTTATCAGATAATTGAAACAATCAATTTGAAGACAGACCGAAGTAAATGACGCAAAAATAATACCACCGTATACATTTACAATAAAATGAAAGCTCTGATGTGTTGTTTATGTGTTGCATAACATCACAATTCATGCTCGGGTGTTGCAGGGATGGAAAAAAACTGTGTAAGCCAACCACTGGGAATGGGAATGGTGTTAATTGCCTTCCATTGGGTTCAGAAATCCTGGTTATAACTGCACATTGAGACACAGCATAAGTTACATGTTTGAAACAAAGAGACTCCCCACATTATTTATTTTATCAACAGATGCCTTCTTTTGTCTGTATTGTTGATGGGGGCAGCACCCCCTATTGACAAGCCACCACTGTCTCAAACATTATATTTATGAATTTGAGTTGATGACCAGAATTACCATTTACAAAACATTGAACTTTCATCCAAAAATAGCAATCACAATTCACTTTCCCTCATCATCCCACTCTCTGTGCGACGGTGTGACCCTGATAGACTGGACCACTGACCAGATGTCCATTCTCTGAGTGACCATCACGAAAGGTCGAGCCATCACGATGTTGCACTCAATTCAGAATCGCTAACCCTTAAAAGAGCTCCCTATTCACTACAACAGCCATATGCCTAATGTCTACCTCCTGATGAATTGTTTGTGTCAGGGCGGGTGAAGCACTTGGGTCGCCTCACAAGTGACAACCATGTCCCGTTCCTCTTGAGAGATGTAATTAAGTGTTAGAGGATCTTCAGAGATGACCTCTGTGACAAAAAAGGCTGAGAGAACTTGGCTGTCACCACCATATATATATATATATGTGACAAGTGGTGGTCAATGCCAGAGGGGCTGGGACAGGAAGAGGACAAGTGTTGGTGACAGGCCAAAGGGAAAGGTTAAGGGTCAGGTTTGAAGTATTGGCTGTCAGGTAAATTGATCTGGTCTCTTGATCCAGCTCTTGTCTCTATCTTCATCTGAGACGAGCGCTTTGCCTCTCGTCTCTTGTCATCATCCTTCTCCTTCCATTCACAGCTGAAATGAGCAAAGGTCTGCAATTATGAGGTGACTGAGCACAAATGGGTGGGTCGCTCACTTCTTTTTCAAGCACAGTTAAGTTGAGAATTCAGCTTGATTTATTTAATGAAAAGTGTCTGACTCCACTACAGTAGGTGGCGATATGCCCTGTTTCAGTTTGTCTTAGCTGTTTTCCAGTTGACTTATTATGTCACAGACCAAAACACTTTTACCTGGTGGTTTTGGTAGCATTACAAACACCATACCATGTCTTTCTACCATCCATTTACTTAAAAAATATTTAAATATTTAAGCTGACACAACTCAAGTCAAGGAGAATCTGTTTTTTTGGGGGGGCGGGGAATATTGCCTTTTCTTCCACACGGAAACAGTGATTTGAGAGTCCTAAAATGCAATCTCAAAACGCCACCTCGTGTTTTTGTAGACAATCAATACACTACTTTTGGAAAACGATCAAATGGTCTCTCTCTCGCTTGCCTTCACTGTTACTTATCTTCGTCGTCTTCCTCTTCTTGTATTTGGCGATTGTTTGCTCTGTTCGTGTAAATATAACTTTAATTTTCTCTTCTTAGGCACCCTGGCTTTCTTTATTCTATCTTTGTTTCTGTTAGTAAACATTGTAATGTATACTTAATGTATAATGTATAGCGGTGCGGTATTTTTTAACTCAAATATGCACATGTGTTACTGAGGTTAGGGTTAGGGCAAGAAAGACAGGGTTAGGGTAACAATTAAAAACCTGGATAACAAAATAACAAGTTTTTCAAATGTTGTGTATATATACTAACTGAAAATTGTAGGAAAGGGGTGAGGATTGACATGAACATGAGCTGCACTGTTTGCTGCCACACTACATATATTGTGCTGTCCTGTCAAAACATTGAGAAATGCAGAATTTGACTTAAAAGACTCTCCAGGCCTCCTGACTGTGCCTGTGACATGTCCTCTGGTCTGCGGGGAATGAGATTTCACCTCTGAGACTCTTTCATCTCCCTCCGTCTCTTTCTTGTGTCTGCTTCTCTCCTGCATAGCATGCTCAGAGAATGCCTGGCAGCATGTGCATTTCACAGCATGGGAAAGAGAGCTCTCCTGAGAAACTCAAAACAGGACGTGGGACACATCCATCACAAGCCTCTGCCTGCCACCAGGACGCATGATCCACAATCACTCTCCATGCTTGCTCCTGCTCCCCACTGTAACAATGGAAGTTTCCTGAAGACTTGGGTCACAGTGATATTAGTGTGTGAAAGCTCTAGAAATGGAGAACAGGAAGGAGCCAGACTCTTACTCAACATCCAGCCATCACTCAAAAAAAGTGACTCCGAAGCTCGCACAATAAGAGCACCGCTGTCACATTCGTACACCGTTTCCTCATTCAACACTCCTCATCGTAGCAGTAGGCAAAGTGAAGGTGTGGCTCACTGGTTTGCTGCTTCTGAATAACTGCATGACTTAATTTAATCAGCAAAGGAGAAACTCACAGGAGTGATTTTTATCTGCTCACGGGGCGGAGCAACGTCGGTAGCAGCATTGGTAGCACGTCAGGTTAGGGGAGTCATAATTATTCTTAGGCTTCAGACTCAATTTATTAGTTTGACATCTTTAGAGCAACAGCAACAACAAGTACAGTACAGTGCAACAGTGGTGAACATGGTGCTGCTCCCCTCAGGCTTTGTCAGGTTTGTGCCTCTCTTTGTCACGCTCACTCTCATTTACATCAGCTCGAAGTAAAAAGAAGGTACTCTGTCTTTCTCACAAAGCACTGACAGCCACGACGCTCAGCTTGAATAGATGAGTTTTCCACCTTGTGCTGATCAACCCACACCACCCAGTCTGGAGAGGCGTTCAGGGCAGATGTGTCATCACTGTGAGAAAAGAGTGATCTGTGTGTGTGTGTGTGTGTGTGTGTGTGCGTGTGTATGCTAAGGTCAATTTCAGACAAACACAACAACTCCCACAATCCAACATGCATGCCATTAAACTGTTATAGTTAAACTAAACATTAGTCATTTGACTGCTTTGCTACAAAAAACACACAGAGGAGGAAATTGATGAAGTTGAAATAATAATCATATTTTCCATAAGTTTAAAGAGGCCATAGCCCAGAAGTGCCAATTAACGCTGCGTTTGGGTATGTATCTGCGTCATTACCTCGTCTATGAAACCCTAAAATCCATAACAATCCGTTCAGCCACTGCTGAGAGCGCAGGGTTTTAATGGCCGTTTCTCAATATCCCGTATTTGTGAAAACGTCATCAGCCTCAGTCCAAGTGCTGTTCCAATTCTCAAGTAAGCGAACAGCGAGGACGGTTCTCAAACCCGGAAGTGTTCTCGCTCCGCCCATTTTTACCAAGTATGCATCGGAGGTGACTTAAGCGTACTTGGGATGGCCGTGTATCCCAGAATACATTCTGGCGGTGCATAGCAGCAGATAATAGGAATATAAATCTGAAATAAATATTTTTCTTTGTCCCGGAAAAAAGTTTTAACATCATTTGAGGTGAGAAACGAGTCATTTAGAATTCAAACATGTGGTTTGTGTATTAAGATATGACGTATTTATAGTTGGCAGCGACGTTTGTCGGAGGTGATCAGCTCCGCCTCTGCGGACGCTCGGCACTCACTGTGTCCGGCACAGAGCAGCGTTACCTCGGCCTGTCCTGATGAAATGATACGCTGGCTCAGAAGTCTTGGTGTGATCCACAGATATGTTGTTGATGTGTTATTTTGTTTTTAATGGAAACGTTTTGACCTGACAGTTTGAAAGTTTGTATATTATTAATGTTTTATTTATTTTAACTTTGAATTTTAGATTTATATTAAAGTCGCACGGTCATTGTATCTATATTTAAATATAATATGTAAATATTAGATATGTAGAGTAGTATATATCTGTACACGTTATATATTTATATATTTAGTGTATATATATATATATACTACTCTACAATGCTGTAATATATCTATTTTCCACATTGTATTGTATATTTTAATAGAAATAAATTAATAAATGAAGTTAAATATTTAAAATGTGAAAATAATAACAATATATATGCATTTATTAAAAGTATTTCATATGTTCATTTATCAACACTGTAGTTGGCGGTAATGAGGCTGCAGCACTTGGTGCCACCATTCAAACAGCAGAACAATACATACATACTTGCTTACTTGAGTATTGAGAAACGGCCATTGTTTTCCTGAGCTCTACAAAGCGGAACGGCACTTCTGTTGACTAATTATGTCACTAGCGAATCTCACCACTCCTGTAAACAGCAGCGCCTCCTAGTCCGGGCACTAGAGTCCGGGCACATCCGGTGACGTACTTTCAACCGTAGAAGAACTAGGTTGAGAACATGTTGTAAAAAGGTTCAGCTAGAGTTTGCTCTGTTCTGGGTTGAGATAAACAATACCAGACGCTCCACAAGCTCCCCGCCAATGAGCAAAGAAAAGCTCAGTGGATATCTTTCATATTTGATAGGAATATCCCTGCTACATTTCCCAAATACCGCCATGTATGCGGCGACCACTTCACGGAGGATTGTCACACAAACTTCAGGCAATATAAAGCAGGACACAGCGGCTCGTTTGCAGCGACTAGGAGCTTTTTGACCATAAAAACGACTTCATGTTTGTACGTACACCTCCATATCTCACATGAGATAGTGAGATAGGACCATGCTATGGCCTCTTTAAAGAAATATTTTGATAGAAAATGTGGTGCACATAGATGAGCTATATGAAAATGTGAGTGAATGGATGAATAAACTGGAGTGTAAAGCAGCTTTGGGTGGTCATCAAGACTAGAAAGGAGAACATCTTTACAGTAAATACAGACCAATTCAAGTAATAATTTGTCAACCATTTTCTTTTTAGTAAAAAGTTAACAGGAAGTGTGTGTTTGGGAAAATTTGAAAGGCGCTCAACATGACAGGAAAGTGTTGAGTGACACATTTATCTGAGTATATTAGCTGCCAGCTGTTTTCAATGTCTAACATAGCTTGTCCCATTCAGTTAAGCCCTTCATCTTTACCCACTTACCCTTATATTTCCTCACTGCAACTGGTTAACCTTCCCTGTGACAACCTAACCGATTCAAATCGCCCTCTTTCCATCAGCCCATAAAGATTCAGATCAGATGTTGATAATGGTTATGAAGGCCCCCCAGCTTTTTTCTCCACCCAGCCCCACCCCTTCTCCTCCTCAACCCCTCAACCCATCACCCACATCCTATCCATTCTGTGACTGATGTCCTGACTAAAGGAAGCGGGTGATTGATCCATCATATCCATCACACTGCCTGTCTGTGGCACAGTATGGCGTCACCACTTTGGTTCTTTGTGCACGATTCCACCCAACCTTTGCTCTGCACGTGTGTGTGTGTGTGTGTGTGTGTGTGTGTGCTGCACATGTACAGAGCTTTTTGTGTTCCCATGTGAGAGTGTGACGGATCTAATTTTATCATCATCAGTGATCTAATTTCTTTTGCATGTGCATTTAAGTGCTTGGGCTCACCAGATTGTTTGTGACTGAATGAATTTGGGGGTCTTTGACGTGCTGTGTTCACCTATCAAACACAGGTTAAGATGTCACAATACCTAAATAGGCCCTCTCCTAATCTCTGTGCACATTTACTACATCATTTAAAGTCGTATTGGTGGGGTTTGTTGTGGATGAAGACATTTCCTTAGACAATGCTGTGTTCATGGAAAACTTTTTCAAAACACCAAAGGAAAAGATAGTTTTCGTTTTGTTCAGTTTCTGTGAATACGTTTGATGACAAACCTCAAAAGCAGTGGAAGCAATTTTGGCTCTTCATTGGTTAAAGCATTGTGGGAACTATTGAAGAGAACTCCTATATTGAAGAGAAACACAAGAAACTCCCAAAAAGACTCAAAACACTATAGTACAGCCTGTCTGTAAGTGGTGCTGTAACACTGCTAGACCAAAAATGGTTACATATTGTACACATTACAATGTATACAATCACAGAAATGGAGACAGAATAAACTATGCCAGGGGAAAGAAAATAAATCTTATCATAAAGTGAACAGACCAAACAACAGTGTTGCCAACACAGTGACTTTGTTGCTATATTTAGCGACTTTTTTTCAAATGAAAACCTAGCTACTTTCTGAGAAGGAAATCACCAGTACTGCCAGTACTGCCACATGAGTGAGCTTCATCTAGCTCTATTTTCTGCAGGCAGAGAGTTGGCCTGATTGTTGGCAGAGAGAGAGGGAAACACTGTGACAGACAAGAACGAGCTGCAGATGTGTAGTGAAGCTGACCGTGTGCGGAACAATCACTAATCTTTTCTTCACTCCCACGTCTGAAGTCACAGAGGACAGGATACATTGTAATGATATCTAGAGTCTGACTGTAGTTACTTTTCGTTGGCAACACTGCCAAACAATCTCCAACACACAAGAATGATGACGAGGGCAGGAACAGTGAATGCCACTCACATCACTGAGCAAACACTCTAGATCAGTGAGAACGTTCAGAATACAACTAAAGGATTTCACTGGCATCTGACTAATGCAGACATTAGTTGCAACCCCTTTCAAAATGCATATATTTAGGCATTACCTGATTGTGTTCCAGGTTATGTCTTATTGTTAACATGAAACTTGACAGAAATGGAAAATGACGTGTGTTTTCCTTATTAGTGTTCATATGTGCCAGATGGGTGGGCTTTCCAAAAAAAAGGCAATGAATATAGTGGGAAGACAATCACAGGAAAACAATTGAAAATTATTTTGGCAGCTTGGCCGTGATCAGACACAAATTATCCTGATGCAGTATTCTTCACTCATCTAGAACTCCTGGCAGGTAAAAAAGAAAAACAATAAGATCAGTTTCATAAGTGCTATGTGAACCTGATGTTTTGAGGGAAACATGGGTGGAGATGGGTTATTGGTTCCATGAGGAGGACAGGAACAGATGGAAACAAAGAGCTCTATGCAAGCTCTAAAGAACCATTAGCATTCTGAGCTGAAGGAAGCAGATATGTTGTTTTAAAGCATAAGCAGTAATCACAAAAACTGTGCAATGAACTGGAAATTATTTGATTGACCAAGTACATGTGAACATATTATTCTGTGTATTTATACACAAAAAAAATGGGACAACAAAAACTATATAAATAACACAAATTTTAAGTTAAGAATTCAATGGTACATTAATTATACATAATTTAGTGCACAAAGAACCTGCTTTATTTAGTATCCAGAACATTGAGCAGGTATATTGATGCAGAGCATTTACATTGGAACTCGGAACTGGGAGTGATGCCACCCCTGCGTTCACCGTGTTCCATCTGAGAAGACAAACACAAACTTATCTTGGGCTATCCTTTGTTAGCCATTGTTAGTAATATCAAATGACAACACTCAGCACAGCATTTTTGCACAAATAAAGGGCATAGCAACATGTCTATGGTTAATCATGAATTAGTACTATGTATATTATACTGGAATTTAAATTAAACCTCAGTGTATTTGAATTGGTTTGATGTGAACTATCACTGTAGCATTTTCATTCAGATTCTGGCATGCAGCAGGAAGGAGTTCAACAAGGTTGATACCAGGAGACCCTGAGGGCTGTTCACATCAGGCCATGAGGGACAATCTTCAGTTCTTCTATTCAAAGAAACCTTGTAACACACTTGCTTCTTCTCTATGACACATTCAAAAATTGCTAGACCAAAACACATTTTTCAAACTGCGTTAATACTGTATATGTTATATCAAATGTCCAATTGAAGTTACAGTGTATAGTATTCCTTGGGCTATATTAACAAAAATCAAATACACTATTCATACAAATGATACCAATGTTGCATCGCCAAATAATAATTATTGTATTATTTTGTAGCCTTTGAATAAAGCCTTTATAATAAAATCACAGACTGCTACTCCAAAGTTCTCCAAAATCCTCCAAAATCGTGATGTGCCATGTGATTGGCCTGATGGCAACAGACCTTACATGTGTTGCATTTTAGTGAAGTGAAGGTTCCGCCTCCACTGATGATGAAGAAACCAATCACCTGACAGAGGTCCAACTTGTTGTGAGATGGAGATAGCACAGATAGAAGTAGGATATGGGATATATTTAGCATTTTCAAATGCTAAATATGCTAAATCAAGTGTGGCTATGGGCTTGCATGGTATGGAACAATACTTGTTCTATGCATAAATATTTATTATAATTCTCCCTCCTGGTTTTCATATAATCATTCAGCTGGCGTAACTCAGGCAACAACTGTTATAATAATATAACATATCAAACTGATGTTGTAGATTACACTGTCATTTACATTATGATGTACTTTACTGTGATGTTAATGTTATATAAATACATATTGTATTTCTGTTGTTGTTACCAAAACAGACCAGGTAAGAAAATTATATAATATTATCGGTATAAACCTCTGTTGTATGTGTGATGGGCTTCTGTTCTCCTTTCTCCTCTTCTGTTGAGGCAGCTGCTCGCTCCCCCTCCCACGTCTGCTGCTCCACTCTATTACTGTAGCTCTCTCCCTCTTGTTCAGACTAAACATGTAGAATGCTGTTACTTTTACTGTTACTGTCACAACAGCTAGCAATAAAATGCTAACATGATATGGAAAAATAATAAGTTTCACTATCATACATGTAGAACATTTTGATCGGCAAAACCCACTGTAGTTCTCAGGGAAGGGAGGGGAGAGCAGAGGGCCATTTATTTGTTTCTATCTCCAGGTAATTGTTGGTTTCACTAGGAATTACACACTTTTTTTTATTTGGTTGTCCCTAAGCACAGGGCCGGCCCGATGCATTTTGGTGCCCTAGGCAAGATTGTGATTCGGTGCCCCCGCTGTCCACTGTCACCCAACACACACACACAATTTTAAATAACTCCTCAGCCAAACAACGCTATTTTCCATGAAAAAGTGAAAGATGTATATGAATGTTAGACAGTCCTGCACACAAATGATTAATGAGGCAGCAGTGGACCAGTTTCCCTAGGAGCTAAAAACACAGATTTTTTGTATGGACCTTAGTGTGGGAGAGGCAATGTTGATGGCAGGTGTAAACAGAGCAGAAATTATCAAAAAATTTGTAAAGTAAAAAAAGTTAAATTGATGCAGCCTATGTGTCAGTACCACATAGTGGCTGTATGAGGTTGTAACTGTAGCGTCTCACTGTATAGTATACAGTCATTAAAGAGCCAAGTCTGTTTAAAACACCAGGCAGTGCTACTGTAAACACACTTTCACCATCTGGAGTGTGACTGCAGTGTGTGAGTCCTTCGTCTTTCTCTCTGACCTGAGATAGCCTCCTGGGGGGTAACAGCCTGCCAGGCCATGGACAGCTGTGTCTGTCTCTCTTGTCCCTTCTCTACTGTGGCCTGTAATCAGCTAGTTACACCAGCTCCAGGTTTCCCTGAGCCAGGTCTAACTATAAGCTTTATCAAAAAGGAAATTTTTAAGTCTAACTTTAAATACAGAGAGAGGCTCCGCCCCCCGAACTGTCATTGGAAGCTGGTTCCACAGGAGAGGAGCCTGGTAACTGAAGGCTCTTCCTCCCATTCTACTCTTACAGACTCTGGGAACCACAAGTAAACCTGTATTTTGTGACCTAAGTGGTCTGTTAGGGTGATAGGGTAAGACTAGGTCTTTCAGGTATGAAGGGGCCTGACCATTAAGTGCTTTGTACGTGAGGAGGAGGATTTTAACTTTAATTCCAAACTGTACGAGGAGCCAGTGTAGAGAAGCTAACACTGGAGTTATGTGGTCTCTCTTTCTAGTTCCAGTCAGAACTCGTGCTGAAGCATTTTGAATGAACTGAAGGGTTCTAACAGACTTGTTGGAACATCCTGAGAATAAGGAGTTACAGTAATCTAATCTAGATGTAACAAAAGCATGAACTAGTTTTTCAGCATCCTGTAAAGACAGAATGTTTTTAATTTTCATAATGTTCCGCAGGTGGAAGAAGGCTGTTCTGGAAATTAGTTTTATGTGTGAATCAAATGACATTTCCTGGTCAAAAGTAACTCCAAGGTTCCTCACAGTGGAACTGGAAGCCATGGTGATGTCATCTAAAGTGACAATGTGATCGGAAAGTTTTTCTCTGAGGTGTTTAGGGCCGAGTATAATGACCTCAGTTTTTTCTGAGTTTAAAAGTAGAAAGTTAAAAAGTCATCCGGGACTTAATGTCTCTGAGACATTCCTGGAGTTGAACAACCTGATTTATTTCATCCGGCCTCATTGATAAATAAGCTGTGTGTCATCTGCATAACAATGAAAGTGTATGTTATGCTTTCTAATAATGTTCCCTAGAGGAAGCATATATAAGGTAAAAGGTATAGGCCCAAGCACTGAGCCTTGTGGAACTCCACAATTAACTTTTGTTTGTAGTGAGGCTTTATCATTAACATGAACAAACTGGCATCTATCAGATAAGTATGATTTAAACCAGCTTATGCTATATGCTTCACTTCTCTCAAAGTCAATTGTTGCTCCGTCTCTATTCCTGATGCACAGTAGTGGATTTTTAAATATGAGCTTCTCTTAAAATGGTGGCAGACCACTGACATAATGACATATGTCACTGATTTTTTGTATTTTAATCGAGGCAAAACACTTGACTGGATGATTTAGTCAAGATGGACCACACACTTGTTTAATCAGTTGAATTCAGGGTAGGGATTACATTTTTAAGTTGTGTAGCTAGCAGCTAATGTGCTTGTTTTCCACTTAAAGAAATACAATAATAGAGAAAAAATGTGGATGAAGTTGTGACATCAAAATGTATGTTTATTATTTTCTCTCAGTCGAGCTGTAGGTGATTTGGAAATAAAGTTTTATCGGTGGTCTCACATCAACATACTGCTAGCTACAGCTAAAATCGAACGGACACCACTTCACTTCACCTCACTTGCATATGATCACTGAGTAAAATGTCCTTGATATTGTTTATAAAATCTGTGATAATCATTAGGAGTAAGCGCTGTAATTAATGTGTATGCATTTGAATGCATAATATTCATCATTCAAATGGTAAATCCCATAAAATGTTAAAATGGTAGCCCTTCATATTATTCTATACCCTTCAGGTAGCTCAGTCTTAAAAATGTTGGTGACCCCTGGTCTAGAGGTTCAGGAAGCGTACGTGTGTCCGGAAGGTCGCAGGATTGAATCCACCAGTATGTCATGTTCTTTGTTTTGCCTCTCCGTAATGTAAGGCGTAGATTATTTACAGTATTATTATTTTATTATTGTATAAAGCATTACAAGTATTAAACATTAATAATACATGAAGCATATTGTATAAAGCATTAATGAGTGCTTGCAACTAATTATAGTGTTAGAAGTAGATTATAATGCATTATAAGCATGGGATGCATAAAATATTACTATAAATAAATATATTGAGTGTGTGGTGGTAGCCTTGACTGTGCCAGCCATACATTTGCCTCGCACACCACAAAGTCTCACTCCAAGGTTTTCTCACAAGTTGGCAGTCCTGCAACATCTAGTTGGCAAAGCCTACCGTTCATCTCACTCTCAGCCATACTAGAAATAACACACACACACACACACTCCCCACCTAAGTAGTATCCTGCTCCCTGCTGTAAGAAAAACTGTGCGTCTTCATGTTTCACACCCTATGTGACCTTCTGCTAACCCTTTAGCCACTTTCACATCCCAGGTTAGCTGCTCAGCCTCTGGTTAATGTCAGCAGGAGCTCCCATAGCCTTCAGCAGATAAGACATATCTGCCGAAGCAAACGCATTCACTAGGTGTTGAACGAGGAGCTAACAGGCACATATCATGTCATTAGCAGCCTGGTAGGTCTGCCTGTGGCTTCATATACCTTATTAGTGGGGCAGATTAAGACAATATTCCATAAGAATCTTTCACTTGATGATACAAGCACCACATTTGTCATTAATGATGTTTTTGAGAAAAGCCATCTGAAAATCCATCTGAAAATCCAAGATGGCTGCCAGTTTTCAAGATGGCCGCCTCTTCAAATGCAAAAAAAAAGGGTTTCGAGGTAGAACTTGAATGAACAGAAATGTGTTAATGATCCAACCATCAAAATTAATCTACTCTGAAAACTCAATGGTGTAATTGAATTTCAAGATGGTGGCTATTACGTGACTCAAAATTTGCGTTTTTCGGAAGCTGGCAACATCCATGATCGTTCATTGAAATGCTGTGGTCAGGCTCTATTGGTTTCTATTATTTTATAAGAGTGATGTCAAAGCACAACCAGGGTACACTGGTGACATCGCTGCTGTGAGACACAGCATGGGGTTCAGTGTTGGTTTGTAGTGTACTAGCTGTAGATTTAGTATAGTTTACCGTCCCAAATGCTATCTAATAAGCCCCTGTATATATTTCAACTAGAGGTTTAGTTCGTTGTAGTATTGTAGTTAGGTAGCAGCACCTGAATTGACAGGATGTGCCAGCGTAGGAGAGCCGAGCCAAGGGTAGCGGGGCTTCAGTTACCTGGATGGTGTTCAGATCGCACGGGACTTAAATGGCACTGGATGAACGATTGGGCTAGGTGTAGGGCACCAGATGCTTGAACCTAGTTGCATTCCATATTTCAATGTACACAGTTGTGTGCCTGCAAATGTGAAGACTAAAAGAAGAACCAATTGAAGCTGTACATCAACAGCAAGTCGTTTCCCAATTCAAACAACACACAAGTCAATACTTAATATACCCTATATATTGGCAAAGTATAAATTTTGAAATGCTGAATTTTCTAATTGGATTTCTCACACTCAAAAACATGTAGTTTGATGTATCGACCATCAAAATATGACTATTCAATCAAAATATAGTTAAAAAGTGGATAACATACTTTCCTAAGAGAGTAGGCTCTGAAGCATTTGTATGCCAAATATGGTGCTTGTATCACCAAGTGAAAGATTGTTTCAGCAATCTGCCCCACTATATGGGAAGCAGATGAGATGGATCTGTGTCAATGAGATCTCTTAATGCCTCAGTGCACCATTATTTTCAATGATCACAACAATTTCACATTATGTTCGTCACGTTTCATTTGCTGCCTTTAATTCAGTGAACTTTTATTTGTTAATGCAAAGCCGCACTATGTAAGTTTGTGGATTTTTGCCTCTGTTTGGTCTTCATGAGCAGAAACAATGTGCTCTATCAAGTAATATGAGACTTGACAGAGGGAGTGTTTGTGTGTATACAGCAGCAGTGCAAGGGAAAGTGGCAAGTGGACAAGAAGCAATTATCCTGAACTGCTGAAATACTGGGTTTTGTAAGCATTATAATTAAATTCTGAACTTTTTTGGGCAAATTTTCAGTCATACTCCAACCTATTTGCAGCCATCATGCTTTAGTAGTGCAATACTACGGAAGAAATTCAATATACAATTATTATCTTTCATTTTTCATAACTATACATCATATTGGACCACCATATTGTTATAGTAGCCCACAATGGACAAAGTTCAGGTTAAGGTTCTCCATGTCACTCAGCTGTAACATGCATCTTCACCAATAAATGTTGCCAAGTTTTACACACTGTACCTTCAACAAGAAAAAGATGAAGACCTTGTAATATTATATAGAGAAGTAAAATTCCAACATTTCACACAACAACAGGAATAAATCTCTGACAGAACCAGATCCAGAGTTGTGCAACCATCTGCAAGAAATGTGGTGGGGGGGTTGGGGTGGTTGTGCAGGTTGTGTTGTCAGGTTATATTGAGGCTTCCCCAGAATAGATGGAACAGGTGTTGCAGTTACATGACTACAACAGGTTTCTCCTCACTGGTCCGTCACTATCGCTTCAGTTTGTTGCAGTTTTTCACACAGTGTGGCTCTCACTGACAGCTGTGTTTTGGAAACACCAAAGATATTTAGTTCTACTTTGCGAACAAAGTCAGAAAAGGGCAACATATAAACAAGAAGCCAAGATAAAATGGACCACAAAAGGGCAGATAAAGTAGGCAACTACCTGGGGCCCGAGAGAGCAGCTACAAAATACCTCATACATCATTATTTATGTATAGTGAAGGCTTGTTTTATGATGGTTTTGTAAATCCCCTTTTATGTTGAACAATTATTCCTCATTTAATTGCCCATTCAAATACATAATAATCAATTGTGTAACAGAGGTGATTTCTATGACAGCAAGGGAATCTGCTTCCTCTAAAATGTCATCAAATAAATGATCATTACTTAAAGTGCTCTATAATGCGATCAACTATTGTATCTGACTCAATGTTTCTATATCTATATATTTTTTTAAATATTGATATGTTAATTATGATTAACAAAAACCTTTATCATAATTTCGGTGGCCTTTGTGATCTGTTTCCAGGGCTGCAGGATCCAGATCTGACACTGCTAAACTAACCAAGTGCACACCAAACTAGTTTCATTGTTATCAAGACATTTTAGTTAATTGTGAATGCTTGCACCTGATATGGACATGAATTATTGTTACAGTTTTTCCTCTATCACCTTTTCCATCACATCTCCTCTCACTCATTTCCATTATTTCATTTTTAATCTCCATCCGATTGTTTAAAGTGCCTTGAGATCATATAAAGTATGTTAAAAACAAAAAGTGTTTGATAAAACATTCACATGAGGGTCGTGGGGCTGCTGGTGCCAATCCCAGCTGACACAAGGCCAAAGGCAGGGTACACACAGGGAGAACATGCAAACTCCACACAGAAAGCCCCTGACTGGAACATGAACCAGCAACCTCCTTGCTGTGAGGCAAAAGTGCAGGCCACAGCCACCACTTTGTGGCCCTAATAAAATAATAAAATGGCTATAAATACCAGAATAGCTATAAGCACAGAGAGACATAAACTATAGGCTACATATTACGTTTATATTGCTTTTTATTTTAGTTAAAAAGGGATTTTTATTTCCACTGAATATTGATTGCAGGTAGTTTGTGTTTGTGGGAGTGAGATGTTATGAATTGCCCTTATCTATGTTCCAATATTTATAGCTTTCCACGGATTTTAGCACTTGGTTGCCTATAATCACGGTCTACATTATGTGAAGTCATCAATAATGTTGCATTAGACTCCATAAAATCACAAATAAAAACAACTCACATTATTTGCTGCTCTTTTATGAGAACATTGTGGTCATTGTTGGGAGTGGAATCTAATCCTTGTTCAAATCAATTTTGCTGTGGTTTGTGATTTGACTCACTGTTGAGGAAGAAAAAACAAAAAGGTCTTAAAAGTGTAAAATGTGCTCCAAACCATAATCAACCCAGAGGTCAATGATATGATGGTTGTCGCTAATGGAAAAGGAAAATACTACTGAGTAGTCGATGGTCAGGAAAACCAGCCTTGCACGATCTGGGGCCTCATTTATAAAGCTTCTGTACGCACTTTCAACGCAAAGGTTGGGAAATATGAAAAACAAACTTGACGGGAAACGTGTGGTCCTTTACAGAACCGACCCATGTAGCCAGATGGGTCTCTGACAATCTCCCTACACGCCGATCCATATCAAATTGAGCCATACATACACACATAAACGGAAGAGAGGAGAAACGGCGTCAACTGTGATGAATAGCCAAAAACTGTTAAAATTGATACCACTGGGTAAAATAAATTCAGTTATTACTGCTGACAACAAGATTTTGTTTGAAACCGACAAGATATATTAATGAGTCTTTTTATTTTGAAGAATGTTGCAATAGTGATTACATAACATGCTATACTAATCAAATGTAATATCATTATTATTCTTATTATTATAATAATTATTATCATTAATAATTTTAATATCATCATTGTGCCGAACAGATCAGTTTATTTTGCCACAACTGAAGCCTCTCGGATTCAGTCAAATGGGGAGGAAAACAAAGGAATGTAATCACAATGGGCAATGATGCAAAATAGTTGATTTGACTCTGCTGGAGGATGAGACCAAATGGAAGCTTTGGAGTGAGAGCATTTTCAGAGACTGTCAGATCTGCTGGCCTGTGATGATGAATGGATTGTGAGCTGGTTCCGACTTCAGGCTTCTAGATATGGCCATTATGGTACGTACAAATCCAATGTGACTGTTTTAACTGTAAAAGTAGCAGTGTTTGTCTGGTGACAGACATTTTGCAATCCTAATCCGAGGTCAGGGAAATTCCGAGTGCCTGTCATCGAGACACATGGAAAAACTGTTTTAGCCACGTAACAAAAAGCTCACCTAATAAAATCTACACCTGCTTAAAATCCTGCGATACTATATCTTTGGAACATCTTCATCAGAACATCATTAGAACATCAGAAAGCCTGTGAAGCACTCATGCTCCAGCACCAGTCCACTGAGAAAATCAGCATTTTTAGCTCACAGAGAAACATGGTGTTCCACTGCCTCATGTGGTAAGTTTGTCACTAAGGTAAATCTGATGTCATAAAATAAAATATTTGATCTTACTGATGACGGCAGCAGTGGATCAGCAACCCTTGTGCACTGTGGTGTAAAATTTGTGATTTTTATGCAACATTTTTACCCTAACATTAACATTTTTACATTTACCACCTTCAGAGTCGTTGTAATGGTCGAATGGCTTGTTGCAGGGAGGTTGGGGGCTGTTTTCACTCCCACTAACTTCTGTTATATAAAAAGGAAAACCAGCCATGCAAGATCAGGGCCGGTGACCTGGTGTCCTCACAATCAAGAGGTCTTGTGAAGTCAACACATTACCGCACTACACATACACACCATAGCCAAGTACCAGTTAGAAGATATAGGCAGCAATATTATTGTTATTATTATAGATATGCTCCAAAACTATTTTTTTTTCATCAGGTATAACCATAGTTTATTTATTTATTTACCAATTTTTAACAGTAGGAACGCAGCAATGCGTTCCAAATAAAATTAAAAGGAGACATTAAAACTGTACAGACTGGGTTTGCTCACTGGGGGTTAATGCACTATTCAACATGTATCGGTGTTCTGGACTCTGTGTTCACATATCTGAGAGAATGTGGCCACATGTGGCTACAGACTCGAACTCTGAGTGTGGTCTCAGTGACTGGATTTCGAATTTCAAAGTTGTGAGTCGTGCCAGTGGGAATGTGCCTGAGAGTGTGTTTCTGTGTGTTAACTGCTGGGAACCTTTGTGTGTTATTGTCTCCAAGGTCATTTCTCCTCCTCATGACCTCACTCTTTTCTCACCCCCGTCCTCCTCCACTACAACATCGCTTCCTCCTCACGCAACAAAGGGACTATTTTCGACCACAATGATCTTCCTCTGACAGAGACACACAGTCACTGAAAGTTCGTTCACACACACTTGGCACACAAACTCACACAGGGCACTTGCAATTCTCACTCATGTCAACAAGCACAAGCATCACACAGAGATGAAGACAATCAAAAATAGACGTGACTGGGGAAAACTGACTCATTGTGAATGGTATCTTTATGTTGCACCTCCAAGAATTAAGGTTCCAACTGCAAACTGTTACTTAGAAACAACACAAACAGGCCGATATGTTGTTTTTTGAGTAAAGAAAGTGTTCAAACAATACCATTAAAGCTGTAAAAGACAGTTTTTGGTTTAAACATATTGCTTTGATATAAGAATAATTGCATTCCTGTTGGCCCCCTGCTGACACTCCGCCCACCCTTCCCCTCTGCGGGCCATGTGCATTTGTTTTCAAGCTGTGAAGATGTCCATGCTGATGGACATCATAAAGAAATACCTTTATGTCAATAAAAACATTGGGAACGTCCAAATATACATAAATGCTTAGAGAACAAAGAGTTTATCCCAAAGATACTTACAAGTGAAACGGAAGAAATCGCCAGGTCGGCTTCTGTGTTCAATTCTTAGGTTTACTCATGTGTTACTCAACTCCAACTGTTTTCACTGTTTCTTTTTTCGCCAGCTCTGATGAACATTTAAAATAACAACACTAACAAACTGCTGAATTCTGAATTGGTTATGATTGTGTTTATAGTACTACAATGTCATTTATCCAAGCAGGTGCCAGTGTAGAGAAGAAACACCTTACATTACGTTACATGTCATTTAACGTTTTTATCCAAAGCGACTTACAATAAGTGCATTTCAACATTTGGGTACAACAAGAGCTAGAAGTAAGTAAGTGCTTCAAGTATGACAAACTATAAAGTGCGATGTACACCCATCCATACTCCATACCACTTTATCCTCCACAGGAGGGTCATAGGTGGGCGATAGGTGGGGTACACCCTGGACAGTTCTCCAGTCCATCGCAGGGCCACACACACATAGCATTCAACCATTCACGCTCACATTCACACCTACAGTCAATTTAAATTGACCAATTGACCTAATATTGCATGCTTATGGACGGTGGAGGACACACGGGGAGAACATGCAAACTCCATGCAGAAAGGCCCTTGTTCCAAACAGGGGCACGGATCTGGGTCTTCGTGCTGCAAAGGCAAGAGTGCTAACCAACCGTGTGGCCTGTGCAATGTACAAGTTTTGGCTGAAATGAGGAAAAGAGAAAGTGATAATGATTTTCTTGCTATAAACGAATGAATGAATGAAAAACCACCCTCATCAGGGCTGGGGAAACATGTTAATTCCTTACCATCTTCTCCATAAAAAACCCTGGAATGTGCACATTCCACCATAATAATCTACTTTAGCACTACTTACACTAATCTTTTGTCGATCAGTGTTAATATTATGTTAGTTGCCAAAAATAAAACAACATATGGGTGCTGATTAGTGTAAAAATCTTCACCAGTCCAGGGCGTGGCCCCGCCTTTTACCCTATCTCACCTGGGATTGGCTCCAGCCCCCCCTGCAAACCTCATGCGGACAATGTGTAGACAATGAATGAATGAAGGAATGAATGAATGAACCTGAGGATGCTGACTGGGTCTATTCAGACCTAAAAGTACTGATGACTTGTGATCAAATCGCTGAACACAGATATTAAACACAGATATTACTGAACACAGATATTAATACCACCATAATACCACCATGTCACTATTGTCCTCTGACCGATTGCAGTTTGACTCTGAACTAACAGTTCTCAGGGCCTATATGTTGATTTAGTTTTTGCTGTTGCAGCAGTTTGAAAATCAAACATCCAACCACTGAAAACAACTTTCTCTCACAGCTTAGCTCGCAAATTACACACATTATGCACTTTGCCAAAGAATTCAAGCAGAATCTCTAAATAGTATCAGTGGTGGGAAAGACATTTCACGAGTGCTGACCATATATTAGTTTTACATCCAGGCAACAAACAAAGCTACTTGCAACAGCTTCTTAACTTTGGTTTCTGCATATTTTTAAATATACTGTGAGATCAGATACATGTTACATGTTTGTCGTAGAAATTGTAGCAAAACTGTATGATGAAATTTGGAGAAAGTTTTAGTTGCCAAAAACCCAAGATATGTGTCAAGCAAACATTTAAATTATTTATCATTGTTATGATTTTCCGCGAAGGTAAATTATCATAATATTGTACAATAAAAACCACGTTCTCACAAAACTACTGAACAGCATTCTTGAATTATAAGACAAATAAAAAAGACAAATGAGATGAGATGAGAAATCATAATAATGGAGATATTAGTATGCCTAAACCACATTCATAACCCGAAAATGGTTATCATTACTCTCATTCCAGCACCACAAGCTGTTACTTTATTGATATGAATATCTACACACATGTAAATAATACCTTAGCAATATGTTTCTATAAGAGAAAGCAGTTTGGTTGCATGGGAATGTAATGTGTTGCAAAACATATTATATTATATTATATTATATCATATTATATTATATTATATTATATTATATTATATTATATTATATTATATTATATTATATCATACATGATTTTCTGTGCACTATGCTCATGTTCTGCTAACTGTCCATTCTAATTTGGTGTGTGCGTATGAATAATGTGCTAATTAGTTGTGTAACATTATGTATAATAGTAAAAAAATATTTTTACTACTTTTAGCACTTGTTGATATCTATAAAGACTTGTTTGCATAATTATTCATCCCTATTCTATTGTTCTCTTATAATATTGTTATTGTACTTTTGGGTGCACCTCTAACACAGATCTGTGCTGTGTGAGCACTAAGTGTTAATGTAGCACAAATCTTCATGTTACCATTCCCATCCATTGTCTGTTAAACCAGGGTGTATCATGTGTGGATGCCAGACTGACAGTTATGCATAACTATCGATAAGAAATGGAAATGGCACATGTAGAACCGACCTGTTCCACAGAGTGTGAGGACAACATTAATAAAAGTTATATAACCTGGTTGTATCGGGACACCAACTCAGACACTAACAACACTTAATCACGATTAGCTGTGGTTTTACCTGTGGCTGCTGATGCTGATTTGAATGTTTTACTGGTGTTTCAGGCACTTCTCTGGTACTGGGTGATCTTCTGTAGGTTTATTGTAAACATCTGGAGGAGAAAAATATTGTGTATGGTGCTTTACATCCACATTCCCGTCTTGTTTGTGAATGATGATCAAAACATCCCCATTAAAGCCTTTTACTTGGACCAAATGTTATATCAACCCCTAACTGCACGTACAATACCAGATTTAGCCATGTTATCTGTCAAAGTTGTTGTCATGTCTGCCGCATAAAGCTATACTACTGATCAGAAATACCAAACCACACAAAAATGTCTTGTTTTTGCCGACAATAATGTCTATACTCATCAGTCCATTTGTAACATTCTGCTACATGTGTGAATGTGAGCAGTGCCTTTTTTGAGGTTACTCCTTTAATCTATCTCACACACTCAAACACAATTGCTTGTCTCTGTATAGTGGCCCTGTGATAGGCTGGTGACCTGTCCATATATATAGACAATGCATTGCCACCCACCTTGATGAAGAGCACAGTTTGTTTACAATGAGCCATTGAGAAGCCCTGAAACAGATGTGAGCTGTGAGTCCATGCTATTAGATGTTATCTCAGGATGCTCCCATGCTGTGTCAGTGGACACTGTCTGTCTCCTGTGCTCACACAGGTCAGAGCAGGGTTGATGTGATGGGGCAGCACTTATTCATGTTTATCTGGTCAAAATGGCTGCTTCAGTGTTTGTGAGGTCACTGTGAGGTCAGGCAAACAAGAGTTTCTTGGAGGAAATAAGAGCTGCTGATGAAGCAATGAGTGGGCATAAAGTAAGAAGCTCCAGGAGGAGCAAGGGTTGTAGTAGATCTTCACTAAGAACAAACACAGAAACAGATATTCACAATAGGACAAAGTCACTTAAATTGTTAATTCTTTTGCCCGTCCATCACTTAATCTTTGATTTAGTGGGGTCTCTTGTACACAGCAGTCAATGAGTTTGAGGGTGTTCTCACAAAACTGTTCCAAACATTTTGATGTCCCCACTGTTGTCTACAAGATCCAGGCGATCATTAGTTTTTTTGTACCTACCTTTTGGCAATGCCTCTGTTTAAACCTCGGCACATTAATAACCATGAAATGATTATCATCACCCTTGTCTTTACTGCCAAAAGTGGATAAAACACTGTCACGACTGTAGATTAGATTAGATTAGATTAGATTCAACATTATTGTCATTGCGCAGAGCACAAGTACAGAGACAACGAAATGCTATTGGCATCTAACCAGAAGCGCAAAAGAGCAGTAAGGTGCAGTGTGTACAATCATTTACATGAGAAGTGTGGTAGACTAGTGCAGTATTAAAAAAAAAGTGGTGTATGGTTAGGAAATAAATAAATTACATAAATAAGGGAGTGGTATGGATAGAGGGGGGATATGTACAATTAAGAAATGCAATATGAGCAGTAAGTAGACTAGTGCAGTATGAACAGTGTAGATACAGATAAATGCAGTAAGCATGCACAGAATGATAAGTAAGAGTGTAATATTGTGATATATACATTCAAGTAATGTAGGCAATGCAATGTCTAGTTTACAGTCAAGTGCCATGTAGAATACAATACAATACAATGTCCAGGGGGTGGGGAGGCGGGTGCGGGGTTCACCGGGGTGAATGAAAGAATGGGAAAATCTAAAAATGCCACTCTGACGTTTTTGTCAATACACTACTTTGGGAAAATAATGATGTCATAATCCTACCTCTCTTTATTGCTTGCATTTTTGCTGTCCCTTGCATTTGTTTGTTAGTGCCCATATATATACATATATATATACATACATATATATGTATATAAATATGTGATGTGTATATATATATATATATATATATATATATATATATATATGTAGATATATAGATATGTAATATAATATAATATATAATACTGTATATGGGGGGAACATGCAAACTCCATTCAGACTCGATTCCAGTCTGAATATTTGGTATGATTTAGGCTTTGTGGGGCAAACAATGACCAGGCTGCTTAAAGACTTGGGAATTCGAGGCCAAGCCCAATGCCAAACCATCAAAGCCCTCTCAAATGCAGCTGAACATGTAAGCCGATGGATCTGGATGGAGAGGAGAGACGCCATCTGGGCTCCAAAATAATCATCATCAGTGGACACTCGGGTTTGAGTATGTCTGTCCTCTTTCTTGGTATTTATGGGTCCTCAGGTGGGTGAAGAGGCCAATCCTGGACCCGCATATTTTGGGGCAGTGTGGGCATGGATGGGTTCAGATGGTTGTGGGTTTGGGTGGAACCATTTTGGTGGCAGCAATCTCCTTTCTTTGTCTGCGCTTGTCTTCTGCAGCACTATTCAGATTCATTATTATTATCATTAGACTGTGCAGCTCCATCTCGAACAAGTTTTCTCCAGGTCGCCCTATTTGTTGCTGTGGCCTCCCAGGTCTTAAGGCCATCTTTAGAATCTTTGACTGGAGGTTGCAGTCCTCAAAGACCGTTTTTTTCAGTCTTGAGTATGCCCTGCTGGCACAGCTAAGACGATGGTGTACCGCTTCACCAATGGTGGCTTTAGATGACAAGAGGCTTCCTACGTATGGGAAGTGGTCCACATTTTCCAACCTGGTGTCAATGAAGATGTTTGGGGGACTACTGCTGTTTGGTGGTGGCTGATGGAGGATTTGAGTCTTTCTTTATGTTGATGGCCAGACCAAGCTGTTTGTACGCTTTCACGAAAGCAGTCCAAGGGCATTGTAGGTCCTCTTCTGTAAGGGCTACAATAGCATTATCGTCTGCATTCTGCAGCTCTGTGATGGATATGGTGGTGGTGCGGCCCTTAGCCCTGAATCTGTTGATGTTGATGTTCGGAAGTCCGTCAAACCTGTACATAATTTCGACTCCCAGTGGCAGCTGGTTCCCTGTAAGATGGAGAATGGCTGCAATGAAGATGGAAAACAGAGATGGAGCATCCGTGCTTTAATCCTTGGTTGACCCAAAACCAGTCAGTACAGTGGCAGACATGTTTTCGTGCAGCAGCCACAGCACTCAGATGTACTTTTCTGGACAGCCAATTTTTGCCAGGACCAGCCAGAGGGCCTGACAGTTGAATGAGTCACAGGCTTTGGTGAGGTCTATGAACGCTATGTATAGAGGTAGATTCTGTTCCTGGCGCTTTTTTTGCAACTGACGAGCAGCGAAGATCATATCAGTAGTGCCTCTGTTTGGCCGGAATCCACTCTGAGACTCAGGAAGGATACTTTCTGACAGGGGGTTGAGTCTGTTGGCTAAAACCCAAGCTAATCTCTTCCCAATGGTGGAAAGGAGGGAAATACCAAGGTAATTCCCACAGTCGGCCTTGTCTCCCCTCTTAAAGACGGAGATGACTAAAGCATCCTTCAGCTGTGTGGGAATCTCCTCCTTTTCCCATATTTTGAACAGTATGGTGTGAAGGGTGTTCAAGGAGAACAGGTAGCATCCTGCACCTCTTTCAAAATGGGTGGTTCTGATGATGGGCAGTTGAGGGAGTTGGTCCAGGGCCTCAAACTCAGGAGTAAAGTCCCTGTTCAGCAGCTCTTCATAGTGCTCCTTCCACCTGTGTGTTATTGCATCCTTATCTTTCAACAGGTAGAGTCCATCCTTAGGGTGAAGGGGGGTTAGGCAGCGGTGGCGAGGGCCATATACCGCTCTCGTTTCTTCAAAAAAGCCTCTGGTGTTTCCAGATTCAGCAAGCTGTTGGATCTCCAGAGCCTTTTGTGTCCACCACTGGTTCTTCAGTATCCTAACCTGTGACTGAACAGTTGATTTCGGTATCATTTTCATCATACCAGTCTTGATGTTTGCGCGTTTTGTGACCAATAATGGCTTTCCAGGAATTCATGATGGCAGAAGAGGGGATGTCCTGTGGATACTGATCTGGCAAACCTGCGCTGAGGGCTGCCTGCAGCTGTTGTCGGTAGGTGGTTACTCCCAGTCGCTCAATGTTTAGCCTTGGACAGGTCTGTCTATTCTGCTGCCTTCTTTTGTGCATCAGGTGGATAGACATGGTGGAGAGAATGAGGCGGTGGTCAGTCTAGCATTCATCAGCACAAATCATTGCTCTTGTGTTGAGAACATCGCAGAGGTCTTGGGAGCGCACAATGACATAGTCAATGAGATGTCTTGAACTTGTTCTTCTGACGGAAGAGTGTGTTCGGAGCACTTCATTAATAGCAGTAAGCCATTGGAGTTAGTGTTTCTGACCCCTTCTTTCCCCAGCGTGCCTCTCCATAGATTGTAGTTTTGCCCTACTCTGGCGTTAAAGTCTCCAAGAAGGATTAGCTCATCCTCCCTGGGGGCTTTGGATAGAATTTTGTTCATGTCAGCAAAGAAGGTTTCCTTGATGAGTGTTGGGGCGTAAGCACTAATAACAGTGGCCATCTGACTGCTTGCAAGCATCAGACGTATGGTCATTAGGTGCTCACTGATGCCCACAGGAATTTCATGAAGGTTGTCGATGAGGCTGTTCTTAATAGCAAAACCCACACCATGGATTTGTGGTTCATCAAAAGGCTTTCCGTTCCAGACGAAATCAGCCAGACGGGTTTCAGAGAGCTCTGCGATGTCAATTCAGAACCTTTTAGTTCCCTGGATATGATGGCTGTTCGTCTTCCAGGTCGTTCAGCCACCACACAGTCCATGGCAGAGAGGGATCTAGATCCAATGGCATGGCATCCAAGACAATGGGAGATCCTTCTCTGTTGGAGATCCACTTTCTCAGCCGTTGTGGTTCTTCTCACTGCTGCCATCTTCCGCCTGGTCTGCTGTTGAGGTCTTCACTATTTACCCATAGCAGGGGCAGAGGTTGACAGGCAGCAGGGCATGTCCACTTACTAGTGGGCCTGCATACCACGTCTCTGGGGTCACCTGCTACTCCGAGATCCCGTACAACTTAGCCTGGTACCGCGGGGTGCCAGTTACCGTGTGTGGCCGCAAGGAGGCATGTACAAGTTCTTGGCAGTGGAGAGGCTATGTACTGGCAGAGGAGGCTTACGCACTCGGCTCCTCTTTTCGGCCCCTGCAACAGTGGGCTAGCCAGTTTATGTGCAGTATGTGTGTGGATTCTGTGTGGATAGGGCCAAAGTCATTAACGTCATTTTCGAAACTTGAGCTTACACATATCTGTAGTTTGAAGAAATGTTCAAGTCTGACATAAGATCTTGAGGCCAGTTTATGAGCTCACTGGTTCTGTGAAGAGTCAAGCCTCGAAACTTTTCTTCAGTCAGAGGTGTGTGTGTTGTGATGAACGACCCTTCTCGACCCTACCTCGATCAGTCTTCCCCACTAAAAAGCGGATTGATCCTCGCCTGTATCGATTGAAGCTCTTCTTCTCTGCTCCTCTACTTGTCTTCCTTTACCCACAAATCCCTCGTTCTTGCATCATCTATCATCAGTTCTTACTTCCCCACTCTTTTCTCACGTTTCTTTTTTGTTTTTTAATTATTTCACCCTCGGCCTCTTGCTGTTGCGCTTTGGTAGTTTTTTCTCTTCTGTCATATTTCTCTACTTTCCCCTTTCCTTATCTATCAGTCTCTTTTCTTGTGTTCTCTCTATCTCTTTCCTAATTTTCTCAGTGCCACCCAAAGTCAAAGGATTGATGATGTGGAGGGAAAAACTCCATTATCACCACAGAGTAAATCAATGATGTGATTTAATGCCAGGTAATGTGAGTAAAAGCAGCTGTGTTTGCAAGATTACAACTTAATTGGGAGTTACAACCTCATCAGTTTACTGCAATGACTGAATGTCTCGTATGAATTACTGTATCAAAGAACAGCTGCAGTTTCACACCATGAGAATCGAATGCAATAAATAGCAGCGCTGTTGCAGCCTTGATAAAGCTGCTCATCTGTCATGTCTTTATCATGACACTCCATCATTGATGAAGTTGTCAGCAGTGATCATTGCTCACAAGTCATGCAGGGTAAAACTCAAAACTTCACTTTACAAACAGTTTATTTTAAAAGAAGGCCTCCTGCTCTTGTGCCTGAAACCTGCATTCTCATGAATGGGCATTAGGGGGTGAGAGTACTGGTTTGTATGTATTGTAAGTTTTGGATGTAATGGTCAGCAAACACGGTGAGTTGTCCAACAGCTTCCAATAGAGGTTCCAATAGACACAGAAGTTTCAAAAACTTCGGTTTGAAACTCTCTGAAAACTGTGAACACTCGACACCCTCCTATTTTCCCTACCTTAATTTGCTGCACAACTTCTAAACGCATGATGAACACACATGCATTCAACAAGTCACACACGTCATGACTTATCACCAGTACTTATGAGTATAATAATATTTCAAGTTCACCATAAACAACCATCAGTTCTTCTTATTGTAACTGTAACCACTGATAAACTCCAATCATGGTGGTTTAATTTGAGTTGATGTGGAGGAAAATCATTACATCCACCGCGGATGACTTCAAAAGCGTGTGTGTTGCATTCACTGTCCTGTCGTATAGTAACCCCCAAACCCCCATTCTAAATAGAAACATGAGTTCAGTCACTCATCAGTTTCTACTTATTATATATTAGTTATTTTTACTCATTAATGATCTACCTTTTTCGATGTTTACCTCATAGCTTCACGAAAGCAGTTAAAGTTTTTTTTTAAACACACTTGAATTTACCATGTTTTACTTTATGTTTCAGTAAAAGAACTTGAAATGATCACGTCAATTGGCGTGCCTGAACCTAACCCATATCCGACAATGATTTCTTTATTTTTGGGTCCCAACTGGCTTGGGTCAGGTATCCATGCACTACTCCATAAAGCAAGACCATAGACCATATATAAAATGTTGACATCATCTATTTGAATGGAAGATTATTGACGAATGAACTTCTACTTCTGACTTGATTAATATCGCTCAACATTTTCCTGAGGAGTTAATGTTTCAATCACTCGTTACCCATCAGTTTACCATGCTCCTCTCCTGTGGAACCAGCTCCCAATGACAGTTCAGGAGGCGAACACTCTCTCCGTATTTAAAGTTAGACTTAAAACTTTCCTTTTTGATAAAGCTTTTAGTTAGGGCGGCTCAGGGAAACCTGGACCAGCTCTTAGTTATGCTGCTATAGACCTAGACTGCTGAGGGAATTTCCTGTGGTGCACGCACACTCACGCTCTCACATTCAGGATATGATTATGACTTTTTATATGTCATTAACCTTGTTTTCCCTCTCCCTAGTTTGTGTCTTTCCTTCCTTTCCTCTCTCTCTCTCTGTGTCCTCATCTTGCAGGTTGCAGGATCCAGATCCAGTTTCGAGGCCACTACTATTATTATCATACAATCATCACCATTATTATTATGCTATAATTTAAGTTGATATCAGTATATTTTTTATCAACAATCTCTGCTGCTGCTTATATAAATGACATTGTAGTTCTATAAACATGTCATCACTGACTCAGAGCTGTCCTATATGAACTTAAAACTTGATACAATTGTTGTGTATCTGCTCCTGGTCTCTCTCTCTCTCTTTTGTCTCTACCTCATCTCCATCTTGTCCTTTCTCTCCCCCCTTTCTGTCCCCCACCTCTCCTCTATCCCCCATTTTCCTTTCACCCCAACCGGTCAAGGCAGATGGCTGCACATCTTTGAGCCTGTTTTTTTCTCTCCACTGATGCCTATTTACTGTTGGGTTTCTCTGCTCTCCATGATGTTGTCTTTGTACAGTGCCTTGAGATAATTTATGTTATGATTTGGCGCTATACAAATAAAATTGAATTTAACTGAAGAGTTTCCTCTCTTCTTCAATAAAACATGATGTCAGGTTTGTAAATCATGTTCTTATTTAGAGGAAATATGAGTGGACATATATGTACATATATCTATATGCATATATATATATATATATATATATGTATATATATTTATATATATATATATATATATATATATATGTATATATATATATATATATATATATATATATATATATATATATATATACATATACAGTATATGAATATATCATTTCCGTCTTGTGATACTGAAATAACACTTAATTTTAACACTGAAAGCTAAGTGGAATGAGAACAGCATAACTCGCAGTGTTGTCAAATGAAGGCTGCTCACAGACAAGAATGTCAAGAGGGCAGTGCTAGGCATCTGAAGGTTTAAGAGTTTTTACCACAGTGCTGGATCTGCCATAACAACATTACAGCTTCAAACTATCATCATCTCGTGTTGGGGCAGACTATGTAAACAGTGTGTTTGGATTGAGATTTATCATGGTAACTGGTAACTGCTGGTGGTAAAGGTGCGGAGGCATGGATGTCAGAAGGCATGTTCATCCTTTGTAATTATGTGTGTGACTGACAGCAGCAGATGGTAGATGGTGATCCCCTGCAGTGGATCTCTAGTGATCTCTATGGTCACCAATTAACACTGGACACAGTCAGCCATTATTAGTGAGAGATAATCGAAATATTTTGGTGAAATTTATGGTTCAGTCAGAAGAGACCGTAAATGAGGCTGCAGTGCCTTAGATCAGATATTTCTCTTTAGATATGAATGATCCACTGGTCAGATGAGGCCAGTCCGGTTTGTATTGTGGTTTTGGTCACGGTTTTCGCTTTGTTTTTTTGTTTTTTTGCATGCTAATGAGACGAAAAACATTTGAAATGAACATATGACATAAAGAGTAAAATAAATTCAGTCAGTAGTGGCATTACATGTAAATATAAATCACATTGTTTATACTAAACAAAATACTTCCAGTATGGATACATTTTTCACAAGACATGTGTCAGTTTTTAGCGGCTTTACTTGAATTGTGGATGAATTTGCAACTATTTCTTTGTGTTTGTCTGAATATGTGGGAAAGTGAAAAGACTGAGTCCAACTCCTTCCACGTTCCTGCAGCAGAAATGCCTGGGTGATGCTGGTGGAAATGGGCATTTTAAGTTAGATGTGTAATCGTGAGCCGAATTGACTAGCGTTAAACAATGTTTTCAGACGGTCTGTGTTTTATTGATGAGCTTCGCTCTGTCGCTGCCACAGTTGACACTAATGGAGCCACACAGCGAATATAAAAGATGACAGTGCAGCCTCGAACATTTGATTTTCTCCTCCACTCGCTGTTCTCCACTGACAGTAACCCCCCCCGACGTTGTGTGACGCGTCATACAGGCCAGCTTGCGTGCCTGTTGTTTTGTTTCCAGTCTAGCTAGATCCAGTGTGGTGTTGTATTTTTTCTAACGTTACAAGTTGTTGCACCAGGATCTAAAAAAAACTACGTGTTTGCGAGGCCAAAAAGAACGATAATCTTGCGATAAAAAAATTGACGCCGTTAAAATGGGTTTGTGTTAATGCGTTTAACTGACAGCACTGATATATATATATATATATATATTTATCAATTAAACTAATTGATGATAATTGGCAAAGTAATAATTATACTTTCATATAATTTTAAGCTCATATCGCCCACCCCTACTGAACCGTCTGTTTATATTGCCGTTATCAAATACACAATATAGTCAACATTTACACAATACAGTTTCATAAGTAAAATTTAAAGGCAAATACTAGCATTCAGCTACAGATGCTTAACCAATGTTTCAAAGTTCTGAAAGGTGAACTAGTTTGTTGTTGACATTAATCATGACAGTGAAAATTTAATATGACATGGAAAAAATTGCACTTTCAGATAAACTGGAGATCATATGATCTCTGTCTACGGTCTTGTATTAAATCCATGTGTTCTGACACTGTAAATACGTCATAAGTCAATTTCTCATGAGTTAAGAGACGCATATCCTGCACTCAGAGCAGCTTGGCTGCAGAGTCGGTGTTTGACAGGAGACACAACAACGTGAAGAAAGCCAAAAAATCTGATTGTATTTGGGGAGATGCCTCAGCTGAGATGTAAACCATAAACACAACTATTTCCACTCATGTGGATGCGTCACTCCTGTGGCCGCTACATCTGGGTCTCAGTCCAGCTTCAGAGCCACCTGGACTTTGAACCTGTGACCCACTGAGGGAAAAAGGTTAGAGTACACTGCCACCCCCACAGATCCGCCAGGCCCCCTGCCAATCCCACCCTCATACCTTCCCACACTTCCCATTTGCTTCCCTGCTCCCTTTTTACTACACACAAGGCAAGACTTCAGCTTGTCTTCAGAGGGAAATTGTCTTATTCTTCTGATTTCCTGAAACAAACTTCACTGTTTGTAGCACAGGAAATCTTTTTTTTTTTTTTCGTTCCTCAAACAGCGACCACAGAGAATACTGTTTGCATACAAAGTAGCATTCAGTGTTCATATTCTGGGTGTGTGAACTGCATGTGCTTCTCGGGAATGGGAGGGTCAATAGAAAAATACTGCACATGCCCACACTACGCTGCACTGAGTTGAAGACATTTGTACAATGAGAACTCAGACACAAGAGTGTCCTGAGATCGCTTTCTAAAAAATGATTCACTTTTCCCTGAATGTACCTGCAGGAAGTTGAGATATTTGTCATGTCTGTTCTTGTGTATATGTGTTGAAAATAAAAATAAAAAATTTAAGAAGAGAAAACTGCAAGATGGCATCCATGCACATGAAAGGTTTGAGTGGAACTCTCAAGGTTTTGTGTGCAACTGTGTTGACGGCTGGGGGGTTCCTCTGTCCAATTATGCTTAGGGCCCCCAAAAGCTTAGCAGTGGCTCTGAGTGTGTCGGCTACAAATGGAACGCATCATGAGACATGGGCACTGGCTCTCACTAAAAAGATGGCTGCCAGTGAGACAATTGAAAAAACTTAAGTTTAAGTTTTTAGCAAATTAACAAAAAGCTCAAAAAATAAATCATTGCATGCTCAAGTAAGAACATCTTCACTTCTTCGTCTAAACAGTGAAGTTTGTGAAACATTGACTTTCCTGCACCAAAATAGAGTTAATCAGCATTCTTAGCTCCCAGGGAAACAAGAGCTGCAAGTCCTCTTTATTATAAATATTAGGCTACTTTTCCCATGAATACTTCATGTTAAAACAAGCCATGAACTTTGTACAAATGATTGCGTTTTGAGTCACGTTAGGCAGTTTAAGAGTCTGCACTTCTCTCCATGGGGTTCAGAGAACAGGAAACGCAGGGCTGGGCGTTGCTCCTCAGTCCAGGGATGGACGCTGCATTTGTATTCTTTTTCCCAGAGGCTGCTATATTTATGGCTATTGTTTTGGACAGGGAGCTCCCCGTGTTTCTGTGTGTGTCCACTGTCTGTGTGCTGCTGTCTCTGTTTCTGACTGGACCAGCTGGCTGATGTCCAGTAATGAAAATAACATGTTGACCAAAAGATGACCGCAGAGGCCGAAGATGACAACAGCCACTTTCTTTCTTTGTCTTTTGTTGGTCCTGAGACAGAGATTCCCACCGTAGGTCACTGAAACTCTGGACATGCAACATGACAATGGCTGGGAAGGTGCATGCAAGTGTGTGTGTGTGTGCTGTTGCACATAAATCTGACTACAGGTTTGTGTTTTAAAACCAAGAGCCAGTGTTGGTGTTAAATCAACAAAGGTCTATTAAGTCCTTCCTGCTTACATTTTTATTAATGTTTTTAGTATAGAATTGTCATACAGTATATTAGACTTGTTTATTTTAATATTTCTCTTAGGACGCGACCAAGGAAAGAATAGTCACAGCTGATGACTGTGACTCTACACAGTTCTATATATTTGTACTGCAATATTGCCTGTTCTAATATTACTGGTAAAACCTGTGTTAGGTCTACTATTTCATGTCAACAAATATCTGCTGTGAAAAATGTATTTATTTATTATTTCTTTCAGTCACATCATTCCAATCCAAAAAACAATCTTCACAGGAGTTGACATAAAAAACAACAAAGCTGGTGATGCCCAAAGAAAAGTAGCACAAATGGCGCTTTTCCACTAAATGGTCCCAGCGTGACTCGACTCGCCTCGGCATAGCACGGTTTGCTTCTCCATTAGCGATAGTACCTGGTACCTGTCAGTCAGTCATCATCTACCGCTTTATCCTCCACCAGAGGGTCGCGGGGGGTGCTGTGCCAATCTCAGCTACATCGGGCGATAGGCGGGGTACACCCTGGACAGTTCGCCAGTCCATCGCATGGCCACACACAACTAGAGACAAACAACCATTCACTCTCACACTCACTCCTATGGTCAATTTAGAGTGTCCAATTTACCTAATCCCCACATTGCATGTTTTTGGACTGTGGGAGGAAGCCGGAGAACCCGGAGAGAACCCACTCACACACGGGGAGGACATGCAAACTCCATGCAGAAAGGCCCTTGTTCCAACCGGGGCTCGAACCCGGGTCTTCTCGCTGCAAGGCGAGAGTGCTAACCACTACACCACCGTGTGGCCCTACCTGGTACCTGGTACTTAGTAAATGGTATTGTCTGTTTTTTTGATGAGCCAACGACAACAGTGAACTCTGAAGCAGGACTTCTAATGTACAAACAACCATGTTCAGACCAGGTACAGTAGCCTATAATATTAGAAACGAAAACTGAACTCTGAAAAAAGAAGAACGTGCTTTTGTATTTTTTTATTTGTTTGTATTTTTTTATTTGTTCGCATTGCAAAACATCTGATTTATGAACAATGTGGACAAGAGGACAAGATGACCGACAGACACACAGCAAGGCCAAAGGCTTTAGATATAGATGACAAAGCTACATACACTTACTATTCCAACAGTAAAAGCACCAGGTTGCCCTTGGATCAAGTATCTCTCGCCTCTTATTTGATTACTCTCCTACTTTCTTTTCTTTCTTTTCAACTCTCTCTTATCTGTGGCACTGACCTGAAACTAGACATTACATAGCATGAATGCAGACAATGCAGACCAGCTCAGACTCTGACAGAGGTCAAAGCATCAAAATAATCTTGGAGAATTCAGTCTGTCATGTTATGCTGAAAGTCAATTACAACAATTACATCACTGAAGTAACAGACGCAAGCAAACATTACTGGACCTGCAAATTCACACTGCTGCCTACTCAGGTGTGTGTGAGAAAGGAAGAGGGTGAAGGTATCCAGGGGGACAACAGTATATCTGTCACTTGCAGTGATGGCCCTGTCGCCATTCCTTCATCGGCTCCTCCTCCCCTGCCATGTTACCAGATTTGGAGAGCAGCCCCCTGCTGTGATGTCACATCTGTGACGCATTTACCTGTCAGCACGAATAAACACAAACAGCCAAAGGGAGATTGGTGCATTAATCCCAAAAAGAAAGCACTAGAAAACCTATGAAGATTTTTGGTCTGATATCTAACTATAACTTTCTATGTTCTATGTCTTTCCTTTCTTATGAAGTAACAAAATTAACTCATGCCGTTAAAAAAAGATTAAAACCAAAAGCACACAAACCCAAGAATTCTCACACACACACACAGGTTTTAATTACTGACATGGCAGTGATGATGAGAGGGGAAGGGTTCACACTGAGCTGGTCTGACAGCTTCATCACTTCCACTGTGGTGAGGACAGATGGCTCAAGCATCTTATTGGACTCACTGTAAACACAACTCAGTGCCGGGCGACACACACACACACACACACACTCACTCAGAGGACACACCTCTCCGAGGCACAGGTTACATACATATACAGAGCATACATAATTCTACATGTCTAATAAAAGAAAAAAAAACACACACATATGGAGGAAACATGAAATGGAGCAGTACCATGGTGTGAGGGGACGGGGAAGGTCAATTCAGACGTTCATCTTGTTTCATACAGCTTATTTTAGTAGACAGACAAACTATCGGACAACAGTTAGACAAAAAGTTTCAACTATGACAAAACCTTATTTGGACTAACTTGGAATCCTGTAAGAAACTCCTCAGTTATGCAAATCATTGCTTTTGGGTCTTTCGTAATGGTCCAGTGTGTAGGAATAGAACAATGTGTGGAAAAGAACAGTGAGACTGCAGATTGCAACAAATGGACGACTCCTCCGCTCATCCTTCCCTTTTCCAAGCACACCAGGCCAGAAGTAAGTTATTCTTCATCATTCATCATCGAAAGCTTCCACTTCAAAATACAAACACACAGCCTGGCTGGTTTGTCTGTTCAGTTCTCTAAAGCCTGTCCCTAAACAGTTATAACAGTTGTATTAAGTTCTGTCAGGATAGTTCTAAAGATTGTCATTTTCTATAGTATAATAGTGTCGTTCATAGTAGCAGTAGCATGAATTGTAGTTCACAATCATGACACAAATATGAATCATAATGTAACAAAACTAATGACAATACTACTGCTACTAATAATAAACCAATAAACTTAAAATAAAGAGAGGGTTCCTGTGTGGGAGCCATCTCCCACCATAGGAGATATCCATACCCTAGTGGACCATAATGGAAACACAGCATACGTATTCAATACCTCATGTAATCACACTTCAAAAACATAAACTCTTCCTTTAAGAGGTATGTTACGACACCTTACTCCTCTGTTGCCGTCTTCGTTGTTCTCGGACACATATTGTGCTGTACTGTAGTGGATGCATTGCTTAACAGCCATGCCAACGTAGAGGAGGCATTGTAAAATTGAAAAATGTGGGTTACAAATGAGTCCCATCATAAAAGACACATTTTGCTGAGTCTAACCCTAACGCATAAAGTTTTTTTTTTTATTTTAAAGCCAATGGGAAGCAGCATCTAAACACTTCAATAAAATCACATACCAGAAATACTAGATCACTTGATCCATGGCACAGTGAAACAACTCATTTAATATGGAAATTGCCTCCACTATACTACAACTGTGATCTTGTGATACTGAGCTTAGCCTTTCCCTGACTCTGTGTAGTGGTAATCAGGTAATTAATCTACATCAAAGACCCGCCCCCCCCCAGCAGACTTGAACTTGTCGACTTGATGAGAAGGTGACAGTGTGTGTGTGTGTTCGTTTCAACACCACAATTTGAAGAGATTAATGCTCAGAAATGTTTGGTTAGTCAATTAAAACTTCATTGCATGCTTCTTTTTTTTTTTCCTTTTAAACCTATACACATGAATATTTGGTAAAAGTTTGGGAAAATTCTGCAAAATGTGCGACAGATTATTTCAGTAAAGGGGCATCTTCACCCCAGGAAAATGGGTTTCAATTTGTAATAGAAAAGGAAAGTGCATTTCAGAGAAAACTGCGGGAAATGTTGTATAATTATTTATTTATTAATGCAATTACAGGCAGGTGCCCCCTGCTGGCCATGCTTTCTACATGTATAATATTTGCATTTTCCAGGCAAACTACTACAATTCATGGGCAACCTTGGATTATTTGTATATGTTGCGAATGAAAGCAAAACATCCGTCAAGTAGAACCTGCAACATGGTTTGGGTGCATTTCTGTTGCAGCATTACAGTGCCACATACGGGCCTGACATATTTACTACAGCATTTAGAGTCGTTTTGGGGGGTTTGAAGACATTTCTTGAAACAATCCTATGTTAACAAAAAGCTTTTTAATAACACAAAAGAAAAAAAAAATCATATAGCAAAGGTTTTTGCAGCTTTACTTTTACTTTATTTAAAAGTCTGTGTGTATATGTGCAGGGTGTCAAGTCTGAGGTTCACAAATTTGGCATTCAAGGATTAATAAAATCAGTGATGTGTACAAAAGTCTTACAGTGTTGATATGTTACGACCCTATTGTTTGGCTGTAATCTTATTTCCCCCTTTGGAATGATGGTTGCTGTTTTCCCTTCCCTCCTTCACAGAGCTGATCCTGATGACTTAATTGTTTTCTTACTGCCCCTGGGACCCTGCCGTGTCTCCCATTAGCCTGAGAGCTTGAAATCTGGTGACACAGCAGTGTGTGTGTGCGTAAATGTCTCCTTGAGTGTTTTTTCAGCCTATTGGGGTGTGTACGTCTGCACATGAGAATGTGAGTGTGTGAATATAGATGAGATTTTTTGCACAGATCCCCGACATGTGTGACTGGCCAGCTTAAGCCCCAGTGTGGGAAGCCAGCCGAGGGCACTTCCTCCCTGTTTTCTCAACGCCGGTGATTACCAACTGCGGAAATGCTAATGGCTGTTTTGATAGTCTTGGACAAGGGGCTAAAGCATTTGTTTTACTAGGTAATCTGTGTCTAGCCCGCAGAGCCCCCCGAGCCTGCTTGTTTTAAATTATAAGGGGACGCTGCAAAAATGACTTTGTGTGTGTCTGTGTGTGTGTGTGCTCTGCTTCAGGGCAACCATCACTACGTTAATGTGAATTTCCTTTAGAGGCCAAAAGTATAGAGGTTGGTGTTATGACAATGGTTCCAGGGGATTATACTTTGACTGAAGTATCGTCTTAATAAGACTTACAAATGCATGCGCTACTTTCCATGCACAGTTAAATGCGGCTGTGGTTTAGTGCTGCAGCTAACGATTCATTTTATAATCTAATTATTTTCTTCATTAATCGTTTGGTCCATAAAATGGCAGAAAATGATTCAACGTCCCAAACCTGGAAATGATGATGTTCTCAAAATGTCCTGTTTTGTCCACAACGTACACACACACACACACACACGCAAGGTTACACCCTCTGGCAGGAAACAACGCCATTCACCTCTTTGTAGCATTCAAATAAAGAGGAGGCCTTGACTGATGGTCAAATAGTTTAATCTGATGTTGAAAGACCAACATAAGTCCTAAACAAAAATTGAGCAAACAGAAAACACAATTTTAAAACAAAAAAAATAAGATTTGGCAAATAAAATAACATAAGCTAGCAGGCACAACAGTTTACAAAACTAGCCGCTCTTGACAGGTACTAATATGCTGTTAAACAAAAGTTTGGATCATCTTCTTAATCTTATACAGTATTTGTCTATAAAAAACATTTACTGGATGATCCGTTTATAATTGGTTAGCAGTAACATCATCTGTAACATTGTGATACAAACATTTAATAAGCATGTATGTGTTCACCCCAAATCAAGAAGTAGTAAGTGTACCCACATGTTGTTATACACAAATATCTTCCACATAAAATAATATGCTTTGAGGTTTTAAGAAGAAATATTTATATTCTCATTTTCAAAAAGGGGTTTATACTGTTTGTCCCATCAAACCATTCCTATTTACTTAGAAGTCTACATCTTTTGGAAAGAACAAAACTTTTTTTTTTTTGAAATCCCTCATCTGTAATGATTGAGCCTAACCATTTTTAGTGACTATAATTACCACTTTCTGACATTCCAGCATCCAAGTCATAAACAGGTACATGGAATACATTATATAATTATGGACTTCTTTCATTTGTTACTAATTCTTCAGTAAGACCACAATAAACCAGCAGCTACTCAAGATTAGAAGATTGGCAGCAAAGGAATTACATGAACAAGTTGCCATCAGTGGCGGCTGGTGGCACAAGTCAGTTTTTCACATGGACTATTGAATTGAACTTTTATTAATCTCCTATAGGCATTTGACCCATCCTATAATATAGTATTAGGAGCACTGGGCTGCCACACTGAGTAGCACCCGGGAAGCATTGGAGGTTGGGAACCTTGCTCAGGGGTACCCCAGGTGGGGATTTGAACCGGCGACCCTCCGGTTACAAGTCAAGTTCCCTTTCATTACATTACATTACATGTCATTTAGCAGACGCTTTTATCCAAAGCGACTTACAATGGAATCAAGTACAATTAGCCAGGGGTGGAATCGAACTTGCGACCATACACAAGGTAGGGTCTTAACCACTGAGCCACACTCCACCCCCTTTCCACTTGGTTAGGGGCAGCCTTATCTCACCGTAATGTGGTATGGTAAGCACAGGACAAACCAGGACACACCAAAGCCTGATACTATTATTTTAAACGATTCACTTCAATGAAAATAAAAATACACAACAAAATGTTTTAGTGGACTCTTTTTTTCTGAGGGTAACCAGTTAGCCCGTCATTCTTCTCATACAAGCTCTGGGAGAAAAAAACGAGTGTAATTCCTCTCTCTGTCTTTCGTTGCTGCTTTATGGCGATGTTCGGATGGTCGGGTCCGGGTTCTATAAACCAAAGCTTTTCTTCTATGAAACTTACATCGAAGCAAGCGGAGGCATTTCCGTTTCCGCCGCCATCAGGCCAGTCCCACTCAGCCGTGGGAGGTCTTTGGGGCGTAAGATTCTGTGCCCAAGAGTTTTCTTATCTTTTGCACTGCGAGGGCGTGTCTATGTGCGTGTCTCACTCTGAGTAAAAGTTAAGGAGACAGATGTGTGCGCCTGGACCAGCATTTGACTGCAGATTACACACGGTAGTCGCGGACTGCACAATGTGTAGCACATGTATTTAAATTTTCCACATTATTATAAATTATTTTAGATGATTCCTACCTTCTTCTTCATGTGAGACTGGTAAAGTGGCGCCATAGCGCCCTCTATGGATAGGCTACTCGTCGCCCAACTGCACTACGTACAGACCTGGCATATTTACAGCGTCTAGAGTCGTTTTGTGAGGTTTCGTGTGTATGAAGACATTGGAGGTGGTGGAGTATGTGTTATGAATGCAGTTTATTTTACAGTTAATCTTAACTGGAACCCAACAATCATATAACGACCACTGCATGGAAAACTTGACAGAGCATTCAACAGCATTCCTCTGATCTCGTGTCAACTGCTGCAGAATATGACTCCTTCACCTCGAGCATGTGAGTGACTTTCATGAAGTGTCTGTATCAGTGCAGCATGCGGGAATGATTTGGTGATTAAGTGAAGACTGTGTAATGGGCTGTAGCTGGAGGCCATGGTGCGGGGAGCGGATTGGTAATGATATGTCTGTCTGCGCGCTGAAAGGTCACCGTGTTACCACTACTTGTGGATGAGTGACAGAATGGAGTTAATGTGGCGTTCAGAGAACATAACTGATGCAAGGTAAACATTCGTATTTGCACATATGAGTGTGCATCCATGTGTGAATGGCAACAACAAAAGAGTGGAGTGGGGTAGAGGGATTCAGAGAGTACACACTCTAGAGTGAGAGTAAATGCTTTACTTTATGTTCAACCAGGCCCTGACTCATCATCCAGTAGGGCACCAAATGTCATGTCATGTCATTTTCAAATAGAGTCCATCTATTTCTGTTTATATGAATAAATGTTTTAACATTTAACGTTATCTTTATGTTACATATCCAAACAACGTCAAACTTGGCACTGCACTTACGCGTGCCGTAGCAAGACATCTGTCAAGACTGAAATCAATTGGATCATCGGTTCGAGATATGCGACATAACACTGATGTACTGTGAAGCTGCTTACAATTGAATTTTTTCAATTTGTTTATTTCATTTCATTTGTCAAATTTTGGCTTCACCTTTAGTGAGACTTGAATTAAAAAAAGTGCAGCATGATCATATAGAATTATCATCATTTTTTTATTTTACTATCTCATTTTTTATTTCATTATTATCTCAAATATTTTGTGAGTATAATATTATATATATATATATATAAATATATAATCAGATTTTGAATTGTCCTTTCGTGAGACTTGTATGTAAAAAAACACTACTTTTGATCAGTGTGATCATATAAAAGATCATGGTATTTTTTATGAACATGTGTGTTTACACTGTCCAACATCCAAAACACAACCAAACAAAGGACTGATTCTCCTTTCAAAAGTTGATAGATACAAAATGTATCCGTTTGGCTATGAATGTTAGTATTTTGTCAGCATCATATACCAGTGTTTCCCTTTAGGTTGTGGCAGCCTGACATCCCATAATGATATTCGAATATAACTGAATGTTTTTGCTCTGTTGTTGTGTTGCATAGATCCATACCCTATTTGATCCCCTATTTCCCTCATGATTGTTTGTGCATATACTATTTCGATGGCATATCCTCACACTTATTATCTGTAAAAGGTCTGTTAAGTTATCACAGACCTTTGCAGACCTGTGCACTAAATGAGAACTTCGCTAGTTTTAAAAGTAAATTGTATGTGTTCAACACAAACCTTTTAAATGAAAAAAATAAATCATAAGCTCCTGCCCCCCCAAATATCTGTGCACGTCCCTGCTCAGAGCAGCAGAGGTGATCAGGATTGTGCAGGGCCATGTGCTTCATGTACTTCAGTCAGCTGATGTGTTACATGAACACATGACTCTCCTGGTTACTCATGACAAATGTCTGCCATTACCATTTTAAAAGCTTCCTTCTTCACACAGCCGTGTCAGAAAGTGAAGGGGGGCTTTGCATTCAGTTTCCCCATTGTGGTCATGTACTGAATATGTGTGGTAACCCCCCCCCACACACACACACACACACACACACACACACTTCAGCCTTACGTTCTCACCCCCATTCAGGTGCAAATGGGGGCAGAGATTTACAGCCTGGATTTTACAGCCTGCACTGGTTATGGTCTCTCTCTTTTTCTGTCAGGGCCTGTCCGCACAAAAACAAATTTGGGTAAATATGCATAGTTTTTTAAATCATATTGACATTGTGTCCACACGGAAACAGCATTTTGGGAAACTTGAAGAGGTAAAACAGGTCCCAAAGTGGGAAAATCTCAAAATGCTGCCTTTGTTTTTTTGTGTAGACAATGAATAACGATATTAAATGAATATGTCATGGATGATGTCATAGTCCTATCTCTCTCTGGCAGTGACATTAGCTGTCCCTATCTTTGTCATTGTCAGCATTCTCCTCTTGTATTTGGAGTTTGTTTGGTAGTTGCCAACAAGTTTCAAGGAAAAGTAACTAAAGCCAGCCTTAAAAGACACTAAAAATCTTTGTCCTCCGCGAGTTCGGATACAGGGCTGAAGGAAAAAAAAAAGCGTTGAAGAACGTGAACATCTTGCATCCATGGTGCATGCCATATCTATCCAACTGATCCTGGGGAAACATGGCTATGTCTAGCAGATCTGAATGGGCTTTCCTTCTGAACGACCGCAAAGTCCTCAGGCGTCTGCGTAAAGTCGACACAACTAATGGTAATACCATAAAAAAGATCTCATGAAGACTGCGATTTTTCAGGAAATATCTCCGCCCACACGAACCCCCAAAAAAAACGACTCAAAATGCTGCAGCACGTTGTGCTGTAATGCTACACCAAAAACAGAGAAGACGACGTTGTACACACTACAGATATAATAACAGAAAGGGAGACAGAATGAACAAAGCCAGGGCAAAGAAAGAGAAATAAGGTCTGTTTGTATACATTTACATTTTCAAAATGACAAAGAACAAAGATTGTTATTTAAATGACTGTTTTTCCTAATTCAGTTCAGACCCTTGGAACTGACAATAAATATACATTCTGTAAGAGACCGGGTCAGCACAACAACCCTTCTCTCTAGCACCGGCTCCGTCTAACTCTCTTCCACTACTTGGCTGACTGTCATTTTTACCGACTCTGCCCCCTGCTGGCAGCGCAATGAAAACATTCTTAAACAACAGACTCTGTAACAGAATCAGTAAAATAAATATAACTATAGAAGAAAATAATATTTTCTTCAGGTGTTACATTAGCATAACATTAGCATTAGCAATGCACAGTGCTGCTCAGACTTGTATGTCAATTAGAGTACATTATTTAACCATTAACCACAAAATCATTGTTTGTTTTTGTTCCCATTGCTGAGTCTTCTTCTGCTTGCTGGATTTATGTGCTGTCTAAAAATGTCTATACTATACGTCTATGGGATGAACTGCATTGTTTCCTGCCAGGGGGCGTGTCGGAGGGGTTACCTTGGTTGTGGGATGTCAACATCCGGAACCTTCCCACATCCACCAGAGAGCCCATAAAACCAAAACGATGAACTAAAACCTGTCTCTCATCTCTGTGAGTGACATATTACACACGCAGTCGTATATATGATGGACATGTACCATTAACCTTTAACATGCTCTGTGTATTCTATTGTACTCGTTGCTATTACAATGATACTCTTGGGGGTCTAACCCATGTCTTTAAATGTGAATTCATTGCTTTACATATTTTCCACAGGTTATGTTTAAACAGTCCTTTAAATTCAAACCACATTTGATATCATCTTTCACTGCAATTATGTTCATACACAAGGGAACAATCCAGAGCCGCAGACACAGAGGTGCAGAGGGATGCTCCAACTCGGACGCTCACACACTCCACATTTGGCCTCCAATCTGCTCTTAATTCAATTGTGGCCTTGGGAGACTTACACATTATTAGTACTGCCCCTCCCCCGTCCAAACACACACACACACACACACACACACACACACACACACAGACACAGGTTTGCACGGCTATTTTTCCTGGGACTCTGCATTGATTTCCATTTATTTGGACAGCCAAAACAAGACATAACCTTAACCACAACTGGTTAATGTCTAAGCAGAATTCAAATCATAGCCTTGAAGTTAACCAGTTGCTCAGAAATAAGGTTCTAGGTGCCAGGACCAAGGACCTGTTGGACCAAGTTTTGTTCTCCAAGAGTACTACTGGTCATTGTTTATGCCAGAAAAGGCCCTAAAGAGGTGACAAATACAAGAACACACACACACACACACACACACACACCCACACAAACCTTAATTGAGCTCTTCCTCCCTCACATACTTGGGTAACATCAATCAGCGTGAAGTAGATTCTGGGGCTTTTCTGGGGGAGGGGAATTTAATTTGTTCACAAACAGTCTGAAATGAGAGCTCAAAGACAAAAAAGTTTCAAAAAGGCATGCAGTTTAGAGTTGTCAACAGGTCTGGCTGGTCCGATAAACCCGACCCGACCCATGGTTTTGGGCCGAATTTGTAAATGAGGCGGGTCGGGCTTCCTTTTTTCCGCTCATAAAACACATTTCTTGCAGTTTGTAAATGATATGTTGTTTGTTGTTAATCATCGCTGTTGTTCCTACATAACAGAGAAAAGTTTTTGTGTTTGTGTTGGAGCCGTTGAATCCTCTCCAGTGCCTCTCACTTGTGGATTGCCTCAGGGTTCTTTTGTTGCCTAATCTCTTCTCTCCGTACTTACTTCCTCTGGGATGAATTTTTTAAAAACACGGTATCACATTCTGCTACTAAAAACAGGAAAATGCATATTCTGTAAAACAGCTGATGGAGTGCTTGTCGACTAACTCTCTGCACTTTAATGATAAAAAGACAGAGGTCATGTTGTTTGGGCCTAGTGACACCTCCAAGGTTCATGTTGATTTGGGTCCTTTAAGTGAGTACTTGACACCTGGGTGTAAGACTTGACAGTGATCTTAAATTTGATGGGCAGATTAACTCAGTGGTAAAAATCCAGCTTGTTTCAATGCAGACAACGCTCCAAGATTCAACCATTTCCTTCTCTGCATCACTTTGAGATTTTAATCCATGCTTTTATTGAACTACTGCAATGTCCTCTATGTTGGGTTTAGCCAGACATCACTTGCTCGACTACAGTTGGTTCGAAACGCCGCTGCCCTACTTTTAACTGGCACATTGCTCCAGTTTTAGCAGCACTTCACTGGCTCCCAGTCTGTTTCCAGATTTTAAAGTTATTTTATTTGTTTTTAAATGTTTTCATGTTCTTGCCCCACAGTATCTGTCCTACCTGCTTCAGTCGTACGCTCCCTCGCGCTCTCTCAGGTCGGCAGATCAGTCACTGTTAGTCATCCCTAAGACAAGAGGAAACTCAAAGGTGACGGCGCATTTTCAGTCGCTGCTCCAAAACTGTGGAGTTGCATTGCACATCAGGCAGGCCAACACACTTCCCGTTTTTAAGTCCTCGCCTAAAAACATGTTTTGAGATGTTGGCTAATACTATTCTTTATTGTTTGGCCACATAGCCCTCCAACATCATCATGATGTTTGCTGATGATAAAGTGGTGACAGCCTACCTGGAGGAGGTGGAGACACTGTCGTCATGGTGCAAGGACAACAGTCTGGACCTGAACATCTCCAAGACAAAGGAGGTGGTTGTATGTACATGTAATGTAATGTAATGGTTGTGGACTTCAGGAAGGGGAAGCAGAGGAGCCCTCTCAAAATGAATGGGAGAGAGTCAGCAGTTACAGGTACCTTGGTGTCCACATCTCTGAGGACCTGACATGGACAACACATACTGTATCTCCACCCTAGTGAAGAAGACAAGGCAGCGCCTATACTTGTATAGGATCCGGTGGGATCAGTTAAAAATACTTAATAAATAAATAAATAAATAAATAAATAATAAAAACTTGAGAAACTGCAGTTTCACGCAGCCATGCAGTTATGACTCCAACCACATTGAGTAGGTACTTTTTGGAGATGCAACCTAAACCGCGTCGTGCTGAGGCAGGGGCCTCAAACTGACATGAGAGCCAATGAACTTCTAGTCTGGTAAGGAGGGGGCCAGATCAGAAAAATCAGCAGTTTAGTAGATGTGGGCAATTTGAGCTTAAAATCCTATCTTATACTCCATCATGATATTGAAATACAAATAACTGAAGATGATATTGCTAAGGATAAGGCCCAAGTATGGAAAACAAAACAAAAACCCACTCTGAATTGAATTGTCCATCCCTCTTCTTTACCCCTCCCACCAATACCATTCTCTCTCCTCCCCACTTATTACGTTAAGCAGAAAACAGTCTTTCTGTCACAGATCCTTGTGGTCAATAACATCTAATGTGATCCCTGTGTTTGTGGGTGCTTTGCACTGTCTTGTGCAGCATGCTTGTATAGTGCCTCAAACAACTACACTTGTAACCCTGTAATTTCAGAAAGCAATACTTTCATTCAATTACTAGTATGACACGTGAACCTTACAATAAAAAATACAACACTTTACTATAACAGTGTAGTAAAGTATTGAGCAATGTTTCACACAATTCTACCAACGAAGAACCACATTCTATAGGTGGTGAGATCTTTTTAAAGTCCTGTTTATTATGAGTGAACTTCCAGGTAGTAAAAAAAAAAACTTTGCTAAAGATTCAACAATAGATTGGTTTATAAATATGGGCCCAAAAGCACAACATTTCTCAAGGCTACTGTTTCCAGCCACTGAGTTTTTTTTTAAGCTCCAGTTGGTTTGACAGCAAACGCAGAGGAATTAGACCTGCACCAGGTTGTTGTCGCCACCTCACTGCCGAGGAAAAGAAAGAAAGAATAGATTTATTCTCCACATCAAACATTTATTTATTTACAGTATCTACCTGTACTCGATGTGATTTGCTGCAAGGCCTTCGCTAACATGCTCTAGCAGCAGTGCTAAAAGAAGACAGATGAGCGTAATTAGCATCACCTGGAGCTGTGCCACCACAGTACCAGTGAATTATCCACACCATATCTCTTACCTCTCCCTCTCTCTCTCTCTTCCTGACCAACATCTTTTTTTATTCTGTACTATTCTGATAGCATTCTGTTTTTGTGTGTAGGGTCAGTCTTCCTCTCATTATCTTCCTGCTCAGGCATCTCAGGCTTTATCTGCCTAGAAATAGAACATTTCTTATTCAAACTTTTTCGCTTTAGCTTTTAAAAAAGTTTTACGCAAACACAGCATTGTTTCAAGAAATGTCTTCGTCCACACTAAACACCTTCAAAACAACTCTAAGTGCTGTAGTACAGGTCTGTACGTGGTGCTGCTGCACTGCTAGATAAATACACTAAAAACGCAGAAGACATAAAGCATGCCCACTGCGTTTTTTGTTATTTAAATAAAGCTATATTTGAATAAGTATACATTACAGTGTCGTATACCATCACAGAAACAGAGGCAGAATGAAGAAAGCCAGGGCAACTAAGGAAAGTACATAGACCGTATGCATGCATCACTTATAGCTTTGGCTAAAATATAAGCCAGCTCCTTACCTTCCGGTCGGTTGTTACTAAGAGGAAACTTGGACTTTTTAAGGCAACTTTAATGACTAAAACTTCCAATATCAATCCTAAACTTCCACATTGTGTTTTCCAAATGTGGACGTTACCGGTACAAAGAAAAAACAGATTGCAGATGTGCTAATGCAGATAAAGCTGACATTCAAACAGTCTTTATTTAGAATGTGGATAAATCTCCTCTGTTGTGGCTTCCCCCAACGAAAAATGAAATATTGAAAATATTATGAATCTGAGTACAAGCTGGGACTGTTAAACTAACTGAATGTTATTATTGTACTTCCGTTTTTGTTATTTTTTAAAACACATCCTTCGTTCAGGACATTATGGGCAATTACAGACTGAGTTGTTTACAGTTGTCTGTTTAGTCATTTAAACCTCTCAATAAATAAATGATAAATAAAAGTTTTTTCACATTTCTTTCCGTACCGAAAATGTCAAAACCGAGGTACGTACCCAACCATGACTTTTGCATACTGTTACATCCCGAGCCTCCACTAAATTCTATAATTTCTTACTAAATACTCTTGGTAACTTCTGTAGAAACTGGCTGGAGAACATCTGTGCATCTTTGGCTGACAGCTTAGTGGAAAAAAACGCTAAGTGATTGCCGCGTCAGTGAGCTACATAGCATGACATTGTACCGGTGAGACAACAACAAACAAGAACAAAAAACATTATGTCTCACGTCCTGTATCACTGCTGCTCATAAAGTCAGGATGGCAGCTCCATCTCTCAATAGTCAAGCATTCTGAGAGATGAGTGAGCTCCAGTGACCAAATTGTTTCCGTACTCCCATTAAATCCTTCAAATCAGATTAAGAGAAAGAAAGAATGAAAAGAGGAGAGCAAATACTGATTGGCACACCAACGTTTTCCTGATTTGGAGCAGAAAATTCTGTTTCATGGTGGTGTGGCATTCCATTCCAATAAAACCATTATCAGCTCCTTCATCTGACTTGCTGAGGGATCCTTTCTAATCTAATGCTCTCTTTCCCTCTCTGCAGCTTCCTCTCAACCTCTCATTTCCGCAAAAAAAACACAGAACAGCAGACAATGTAGGATTCTCCTGCCTTCTTTTTTTGATTTCCAGTCATTTATGGCTCACTATTGCAACTTAGCAGGCTGATTGTGTCACGAGATAGAGAGATTCAGAGTTATCGGGGAGATTAAAACCTCCTCCTACTCTCATTCGACAGACTTGCAGAAATGGCGCTATGGCCATTAGGCACTTGAACATTGATTACAGAGACCAATCTGATTTCTAGATAGCTGATGACAGGCAAAGTGGATTTTCAGTATTTCACAATATCATGTAAAAAAAAAAAAGAGAGAGAGGGAAGAAATGGGGTTTCAATTTAGATGACATGATTATAGCATCATGAAGAGCCATCAGACCTCTGGAAGAACATCAAAGGATGAATTGGTCATGGCTCTAAAATGGAGGGGAAGCAATGATTCTGGCTGACGTAGGGCTTTGTCAGAATCTAAAAAAAGAGAAGGGGGGGTGGAGTTGTCCCTGCCTGGTCTTGCTTAAAAAAACAAGAGTACTCAGAGAGTGCAGACCTCCACCAAGACTTAAACACTGTGTCACCTGTGTTTTACATACCAGCACCTGGAATATTAGAGTTTGATCTGGATCTGTGTAGAACGTTCACCTTTACCTTTGCTTATATTACCATCTAACCTAAGCATGAAAAAGATGTCACTGAAATATACACATATGGACGAGTGAAATGGGACCAAACCATGTTAAATTGAAATTGCTGCCAAATGTGTGACAGAGTGTCTGATCCTGCATATGATTTTTTTACACTTCTGTCCATTATAAGAGATAGTTTCTACAAAATGTGATATTTTTTTGTGATGTCATCAGTTGGTAGATTCTTACCTAAATTTAATGGGAACATACTGAGGTGACCACGACCCATCGCAAATAAAATTCTGATTTGTCAAAAACTATAAGTTGCTAACCGATGAAAAGGATGTTGAATTATAGTGATGAATTTGATATTTTGGCAAATGGTTCCACATTAGTCTTATCATTATTTAAAATGTGATGTCGATCTCTAGTTTTTAGGCTGTCAATTGTTACAGTCTTATGAGGACATTCTGTTATATAATCTTTTCCTAATCCTATCCAGGGAGGCTCGATATCACTTTTTCATGTTCAATACTGATACCAGTATCACAACCTATAACCTAAGTAATTCTAACCTTTTAAACTGTGGTAACACCTACAGTCATTTCAAGCACATTTCAAAGACATGATTCTCCAACTGTAAAAAAAATACCCATAAAGAAGAAATAATCCAGACATCCAGCAGCTCTTGTCTGTCTCTAAAAGAGAATAGACTGTGGGCATTGAAGAACAACCGGGTGCAAGGGAGTGACATTTTTCTTATGTCCAATTGTCTAACAGTCATGGGTGGGGCTCCACGCCAACAATATGGTACCATTTTACTCTAGTACCCCTAAGGAAGTATACCTGGCTGGTTATTTTGCTACTGTTTCTAATGGAAATGCATCAAAAAAACATATAACCGTTCCACACAAATGTTTACCATAATCATGAACATAATGGTTATCTCCACCACTGTGTTTTCTTTGTCCTCCGCTTGTCCCGCGGCTGCTGTGTGACCTGTGACCCTGACATTGGAAGTGCAGGCTGGTCAATAATCCTCTCAGTCTCACTCTGAGCTTGTTCTCGCATGCATGATCATGCACGCCAGAACCAGCCAACTGACACCCCTGCCAATGTTCCCTTCTTATTTTCTCTGTCCTTGTTAACACACGCACACACTGCAGTCACCATGACCAAACAAAAGTTCTGAATATTTATAACACATCGAGAGATTTGATTTGTTTCAAAAACAGAGGCCTTCAGTTCAAGAGGTGCTGAGGAATTTAAATCCTTGATACTCATCTGGTGGAATTCCTATGATATTGGAAACTACCATATAAAAGCTCAAAATATGGTATGAAACATAAACATTTATTTAAACTAAATATCTAGCAGTCTGCAGCCTATGCTGTGATCTGTATGGTTATCCACTATATATTTCACTTTTCTTTGTTGATAAACCTAAAATCCAGACCTTTTTTTCTCTCTCTTTTTAGCCTGGATCGACAGTGCTCATGCTCAGCGTCTTTTTACACTAAACACTCCACCTCACTTGAGTTCACCTTTCCCAAGGTTAATTATGACTGTTGTTTTCTGGTTGAGGCTCCTCAGATTTAAACAAATGGAATTGAAATGCTTAATTCAGACTGGAAAGTGAGACAAAGGAAGAATGAAGTCCTGTCCTCCAGGCTCGGAGTCAAAATACGGTATCGTTAGTCACATTCAGCGAGCCTGATTACTACCAAATTCATTTTCACTCTCCAGGATCACATATTTACCTCTGCCAATGAGGTTATTTTCATGGAAGTTTGTCCTTCTGTTAGCAACTTCCTCCAACTGTAGAGTTGTTTGTGAAGTATTTTCCCATTAAGGAAGGTTGTTTGTCTCTATGTGGCCCTGAAATTGCCACACCATCTCCCTACAATCTCATGTGGAGGATAAAGTGGTAGAAGGTGGATAGATTACGGTGGCCGGCAGGGGCAAACGCACTGCAATCACCCAAAAGACATGCAGAAGAAGAAACGAGCTGCATGTTCACAAACGCTGCAGATTCAAAAGCACAAACATAAACCCCTTGAAAACACATTTTTAGAAGGGAAAAAAAAGGAAAACAAAACTCATATTTCACACAATTATTCAATTCAATTCAATTTTATTTGTATAGCGCCAAATCATAACACACATTATCTCAAGGCACTGTACATAGACAACATCAAGGAGAGCAGAGAACCCCAACAGTTCACACAATGAGCAAACACTAGGCATCAGTGGAGAGAAAAAAACTCCCTCTTAACAGGAAGAAATCTCTGACAGAACCAGGCTCAGAGATGTGCGGTCATCTGCCTCGACCGGTTGGGGTGAAAGGAAAATGGGGGACAGCGGAGAGACAGACAGGGGGGAGAGAAAGGAGAAGAGGGAGATGAGGTAGAGACAGAAGAGAAAGAGAGAGACCAGGAGCAGATACACAACAACTGTATCAAGTTACAAGTTTATACAGTCAATGATTACATGTTTACAGCAATACAAATGTCATTTATAAAGCAGCAACAGAGAGTGTTGATAAAAATTATACTAATATCGACTTTTAAATAGCACAATAATGTTGGTGATGATATGTATGATATGGATAGCCTCGAAAACTGGATCTTGATCCTGCAACCTGCAAGATGAGGATACAGACAATGATAACGATTATATTTGATGGTGCATTTCAGTACAATTGTCTGTGCATCGTTTCCTTATACATAGACCACAGGTACACACAGGGTCACATTTCTGATACAAAATGTCTGCAGACATATATGAAAGTAGTTTTTTTAAACAGTGTCCTGACAACAGTGTAAAAATACTTGATGTATGTTTGGGTTCAGATTACCAGCAACATTATTGAAATCAGAGTCAGATCAGACTTCAGACTCAAAACTACAATCATCTTGCATCTGAACGCTGAAGATAAGATAAGATGGACCTTTATTTATCCTCAAGTAGGGACATTGAGAAACAGAAGCGATTGCAAGAAATTGGTGAGTGAAATTTAGCTTTATTTCACCAGGAATAAAACTCTATTTTGCAAGTGTTCAGGCCAATACAGGCAGCAGTGCATACAGTTCAGGGCATGGATACAACTATTCAATCATACAGCATATTCAATACAATGTCAAAATAATAAAACATTAAAAAATCTACTTAAAACATACATGCGTAAGTGTGGGAACATTTTTCAATAAAATTGATTAGTGCATTTACATCTAAAGCCAGATGTCTGAAAAAAAATAAATAAATACTAAAAGTATCCAATGAGGCCATAATCTTTCAGTTTTGTAGTTTGTTCCCAGAACAGTTCAGTACAGACCCTTGGATTGAAGAAAATGACTTTTTCAATCCAACACTGTTGTGTTGAATGCACATGCAGGCCTGCACAAATGATGGGAACAAAATATCAAAATATGCCGCTGTGGGTGGACCAATCAGACGATCCAACACTATAGCATACAACACGCAGTGCTTTAAAGTTTGTGATGAACCTCAAAGCGCCATGATAAAGAGTATCCAGTATTTTTGGCCTCAACTAATCTGATTTGCAAAACTGAATTGATGGGGGAACTGTGTCCATTTTTCTGTTAATTAAAATCAGGACAGATTTGAAAAAAAAAACACATCTGATATGAGTCACTTCAGCCTGGTAATTTCAACATAATCTCAATCTGTGGTCCATTGACACGTACGACACAATTTGGTAAACACAATTCAAACACTGCTGCCTATAAAGGCTGTATGAATAAATCACTTTCCTTCTTAGCAACCATGCTAAGATTTTTGTGAACCTTATTATTTTGTGACTTATTTGTTGACGACTAAATGTAGATGACTGGATACAAGGGGGAGATTGTAATATGCAACAGATGTTCCAGGCCAGACATGAGACATGGCAACATTAAGGCTCAGGGTCAATGCCTAAATCCAGTCAGTGTATGACACAGCTGGATGTCTTCAGAAAACTCCATGAATAATCGGTGTCTGTGTTTGGAAATGTTATCAAGTATTCAGTGATTTACAGGAGCGGGTGGTGCTGCTGCTGCTGTTGACGCAGCACCCGTCATCTGGGTCCTCCGTTACCGGCTGCTGCACAGTTAAAGGTGACATAGAATGCTTGTATCACACATATATGTTAGTTATGGAGGTCTACTTACATATATTAACTTGTTTTCATGGTTAAAAACCTCCTAGTCGCTGCAAACGAGCTGATCTGTCTTGTGATTGGCCAGGTACCTGGAAGTGATGTAATTGGTAAGCCAGCTCTCAGATACACAGCTCCCCCTCTGGCACGGTGGATGCTCTGCATCTTAGCAGCTACAACGAGAGTAGTTCTTCTTCTTCTGCGGTTGAATGTACGCAACCGGATGTGGCCGGACTAGTGCCCGCACCAGGAGGCGCTACGGTGGTGAGAGGAGTGGTGAGGATTTCTGATGACGACATCAAATTAAGGAAGTGCCGATCTTCGCAGAGCCCAGGAAAACAATACAACCCTATTCATAAACGAGGTAATGACGCAGATACACACACAAACGCAGTGTTAATTGGAGCTTCCGGTCTATGTCGCCTTTAACATGTTGTATATTTATCCTTTGGTATATATATATATATATATATATATATATATATATATATATATATATATATATATATATATATATATATATATATATATATATATAAATATACATATATGTATATATATATACATATATGTATATACATATACATATATATGTATATATATATATAAATATACCGATCACCCATATGCTATGGGCACTGATGCTCACTCACACATGCTATGTTTTGTACCTTTCAGAACAGTATGGATGGTCATCTTTGCCACATTGTCCATTTTACCACCAAAACAAGCTCAAACTTGAAACTGAGCTGATCTCAGAACATGTTTCCAAAGTCTTTCAGTCCATCTCAAACAAGTTCAGGCCCACAGGGAACTCATTTCTGCACAAAATTGATTTATAGCTTCCTCTTTGCACCTTTTTATGCGGTGGCAAATCATGTTCAGTGACACAGATTTTACAAAGAACTCCTGAGCTAAAGTTTCTCTGTCCATCATGGCAGCATGTTTCTCATGACAGTTTCTCATGTAACACCACCTGAGGGCTTGATGTTCATGCACATTCAGCAGCAGTTTGGCCTTTATAAAACAAAACATTTCTCCCGTCTCCTTAAATCTTTTCACAATGTTCTGTAGATGATGAAGGAAGAAACCAAAAGAAGAAGAATTAGGTTTTAGATTGATTTATTTATCTTATTAAATTGTATTTTAAAAAGCATCCAAACTTGGGCTTTGTACTGTGCATCACTTCGAGATCAACTTTTTCCCACCAGGCCTGGATCAGATAACAGGTACAGTTATTGATATGGTGTAATGCAGCAGTGACGGATGGCTCGTGTGCATGTAGTAGCATTAGTTAGGAGGATCACTAACCACAGCTAATCACAACTGTTGTCACTTGGTCTTAGAGTGTGTCACTGTGTCTCACCTCAGCTGACCAGTGATATTTCTTTAACTCTTGTTTAAACCCACAGCTTATGAGCCAGAATGGTTGTGTTCATTTTACATTCAATTTCCTGTTAAACACATTGATACACTGTGATGGTGGCTCAGTGGAAGAGTGAGTCATCTTTAATAACAGAGGCTCTAGTCAGGGATGCATAAGGATGCATGTCCTGTTGTTTTGAAAGAATCTGAACCAGACAATGTAGATTTGTCATTTATGAACAACAATTCATGTCAGAAAATGACTAATGTGCCTCTTTCTATCTATTTTTCCCCCCTCATGTTTTATCACTCTTTTGCCCTTTATTTCTGTGACATTTCTTTCTTAGTTTTTCACTTTTGTTTTTCTATTCTGAGATTTGCCTTTTGAATTTTATAATTTTTCCATTTGGCTGACTTGCTTTTCACTCCGAGGATAAAAATGTGTCCATCATGGTAAATGTTAATGCTATTAATGTATTTATATAGTGCTTTTCTAGTCTTGATGGTCACTTTACACTTTAGTTTTGCCATTCACCCATTCACACCGGAGCAACGTGGGTGTCAAGTATCTTGCCCAAGGATACATCGACATGTAGACTAGCTGGGCTGGGAATCTAACCCACAACCTTTAAGTCGGAAAACGACTTGTTTTGTATTATATATTTGGATGTTGCATTTGTTTCCTTTTTTCAATTAATCTTTTTCAATTGATCCAAATGATGCAATAATAAATATTAAGTACTTTCCCCGGTGCCTTGGCAGCAAGAAGACCCGGGTTCGAGCCCCGGAGTTTGCATGTTCTCCCCGTGTGTGAGTGGATTTCTCCGGGTTCAGTCCAAAAACATGCAATATGGGGGATTAGGTAAATTGGAGGATAAATCGGTAGATAATGGATGGATGCTTTCTCTAGTCATAAAAAGTATGGTTTGCTACAAACATTCATGGCTATACTATTGGCTTAAGGATTCATGTGCGTCATAGCGATGTGCCAGAAATGACACAGGAATTTGCATTGCTGCAAAAAAATGAAGCAGACGAAGAAGAAGATTTAGTCTATTCACCTACATCTTGCACTGGAGATGACAAAAACCCATTTGCGTTGCAGTCATTTGACCCAAGAGTGGGCAAGAATCCATTTAAACCAGTGTGCTGGCTGCTTTCTGGTTCACTCTCCTCCAGATGGTGTTGTGAGTCTTGAGCTCCTGTTGTTGTCCGTGCCTTCATTCACTTCTCTGTTTTGTTTCTCGCATGGGCAATGCTTTAACTGCTATTATGATAACAGAGGCGACCTGACCTGACCAGCTGGCCTCTTCCTCCCCTTCAAGGCGTCCTTGATGGGAACCTATCGGGAACTATTGTTTTCTCTCTGTGCAACTGTTCCTCTCCATCGACACCCAAAGGTGCTTTTTTTGTTGTTGATCACTTTTTTTCTCATTCTTTTCCTGCAGTTTGAGTTCAAACAGCTCACTTTATTTACCTTGGCCTTCAAAAAGGACAAGAACTGTTCTGTTTTAAGGTCATGGTCAAGGTAGGGAGTTCCCACTGTGTGTGTTGTATTTCTTTTTGTGGAGTAAGCCACTGCACAGGTTTGTGGAGCGAGAGCAATGAAATGATGAGTCTTCCTTTTGAGCATCATGAGCTAAAATGTAATTTGATGGCTCATGTTAAAACTGTCAGTATATCATGATGTTGGCACATCATGTCACCATGTTCAGTTAAGTTTCACTCGCTAAGAAACACTTTTCATAGACAACAAAAGCTGAGCATCATGGGAATCTTCAACTGATGAGAGGGTAAAGGGATAAGAGGATTAACTCTTTTAAATAGACTCTTATCACCTTGTATTCTCTTTCTCCACCTGTCCATGTGACACCTCTGTGTTTGTGTTTACAGCACAGCTTATCCAACTCAGCCACTCCCGGATCACACTTCCGCTTAGGTCACTCAGGAGGTAGAGCGTGTCATCTGTTTACTCAGAGGGGATGGTGGTTTGATCCCTGGTTTCTCCAAATGAACAAACTGCACCTGATAGCTCTGATAGAAATAAATAGAAGCATAATAGGAATGTATATAGTTCCTTTCTTCTTCTTTCAGCTGCTGCTGATTAAAGGTGACATTTCCTTTTTGTTTCCACATTTAGTGTAGATTTTTTCCAAAAGTGCACTTATGCAGCCATAGTGGCTGAATTACTCCATTTACTGAATGTATTCTCAAAACCCTGAAATACTCAGTATAAAGCAGGAGTGCACTGATGACTCCTGCTTTAACTCAGCACTCAGTGATCACAACTAGAGCTCCAGATGTCATGTGACTCAGTATGCTCAGTGTTAGCTGGCAAAGCTCCCGAAAAATGCCACTGTCAACCTTTTAGAGTTCACTGTTCTCTTTAAATCCACTGCAACTGAGCAATATATATATCACAGAACCAGACAGACTGAATGTGTCTCATCCTGACAATTTTCACAAGTACAGAAACAGCCAGAGCAGAAAGGATTCCAGACCTGCGTCATTGCAATCTACAACTTTCTGAAAAACGTCCTCTTATTCTACTCCAGAGAACATTTACACACCACAGTAAAACCATGTCAAATAAACTAGATATTTCATGGAGTGTTGGAGTCTATAATGACGCTGAAGTTCACCCAGATTCACAGCTTCCTGGTAAGCGGTTAAAGGAAACGTAACTTATAAAGATTGTGTCCCTAACTTTGCCAAATATAACAAACATGCACTTTAACATCATTAAGAAGTGTAAAAATCTTTCCCTTACGTTTTCCCTGAACTTCCAACCGTGAAGCTGTGAATCTGGATGTTAATTTCAGAGTCATGATTATGAAGTGATCACACTACATGCAATATCTCTCATATGTGGATTCCCATCACTCCATCTTTTCCACTCACTTTGAGTATGTTTTATGAAAGTGATCCACCTCTGCTGTCATCAGGATCTTTGGTGATCCAGTAAAAAGGTCTCCCATTAGTCTGTCCTCAACTGTTTAATCATCCTGGCTCACAACATCTATCCACTATCTTCTCTTCCTATGAAAACAGCAAATGAGGAGACAAGTTGCCTGACGTATTGCCTGGTATATGAGCTGCTGGTTATACTGTATATCTCTAAGGACGTGAAAAGCTGCATCACAAATGATTATGGGTCAATACTACAGCTCCCACTTGGTGAAAGACTTATACTCTTACGGTACAGTATTCCCTTGCATTATGTTTTGAATTGATTTGACAAAATTAACAAAACTTAAAGAAACATCTGTAAAATCCAATGCTTCACAAACGTGTTACTTATTAACACATGTGTGACCTTTGAAAGTGGAATTAAATGTAAAGCTATTTATTATTCCACCTGCTCGCAGCTCTATGTGTCTCCCCCGGATTATATTGGGGAATATAAAGAGTGCAGCATAGGAAAATCTTGATGTTGGCAGATTTAAAAATGTACATGAAAAAACAGATTGTGTGAATTATGTCAGTTGTCTAACCCCCTCCCCCCCTTTATTTTTATTCTCGTGAATTGTTTTCTTAATGTGGCCCTAATATTCCGTTGTAAAAACTTAACTATATTTCATTTCAGAAAATGACTTTTGATATTTAAGTAGGCTACAGTTATGTAAATGTCACATACTTTTACTCAAGTAATATATTGCAAAAGGTGACTTCAACTTCTTTCAAAGTCGTTTTCTAATACTTGTACTAACGAAAAGGGATAAAAGACTGGTCATTATCAGCCTTTTGCAGAGCTTGGTGACAGGCTAACTAATTGAATCAGGTGTGTTGGAGAAGGGAAACATCTAAAACAGATGTCATGGCCCGTCGGCCACATGTGGCTCCCAAGAGATTGCATGTGGCCACCACTTAATATCAAGTTATAACAAGTTATTTCTGCTTATTTTTTTGTTAATTATACACTAACTTTGCATCATTTTATTTTGAAATTCTGTGAAATATATTCAGGAATATCATTATTGCAATATCATGATTTTTTTAAGGGCACAGTTGTTTTTTCCCCTAAAAAGTTTAACTTCCCAGTGTTGTAAAGCTGCTTTAAATCCTTGAATTTTAATATTGTGGAAATGAATGGAAAAACCTAGTAGCCTTCGGACTTAATATTTTGCTTATTATGGGATATAATACGTTTCTGAATGAAAACTCGTCCTCCTTGCATGAGTGACTGTTATTTTTAGCATGATTTTGACGTGATTTGAAATACATATTTATTTGCATGGCCAGTATCAAATTGGAAGGTGTTGGACGAATGTGCAAATTGACCTTGAAAGTGCTTGAGAACTGCTCGAATTTGACCTCGGAGAAGCTGTATGAACCCCGGTTTTATTTGACCAGCCCTCTTCCTGAGTTTGGTCCTCTGGGCAGTAGGTCCACAGGACCAGGATTGAGAAATCCTGCATTGTCCTATCTTAATTGTAAGCCAAGGTCCAGACAGTACTTAATTATACTGGAGAGCTCTTTTTTACTTTCTATATTATAACTGTGTTGCTCATCTGTGATTTCTGTATCAAAACCCTTTGAGTTACATTTTGAAGAGTGCACCATCAACAGCGATGGAATTATTTTATCACTCTAATCAGTTGGGTTTGCCTGGATCCAATCAGGCCTGCAGCTGTTGTCCCCCTCCTCCGCTCCCCCCTGCCTCTCCCCTGCTCATACAAATGGCTTCATTGTAACAACATGCTCACCCAAATAATGACAAAGTGAAAACAGAGCTGCCCCCGAGTGTAAATTCCCCACAGAGGAATATAAACATGCTCTGCTTGTTCGGGATGTTGTTGTGGTGCTGAAAGTATGTGGTGTAGTAAAAGAAATGAGCGCAGGTTATGATGTGACAGACTCTCTCTCTGTGTGTGTGTTAATTCAACAGAGTTTACAGAAAGGAACACAAAACACTGAAATGAGAGCTGATAAATGGCCATTGAACAGTATCATGTGTCTTAACATGTGCCAAACTTCAGACTCAATGAACACTGTAAACAGGGGTGTCAAACTTACGGCCCGGGGCCCAGAACCGGCCCACCAGAGGGTCCAATCCGGCCCACAGGATGAATTTGTTAAAATTTCACACTAATCTAAACGTAATGTCAAATGCTCCAGATACCCGTGACTAAATGTTTGTGCCTTTATAGATCCAGTGTGCTGTGTAAATAGTAAATTTAGGCGTGATATTGTTGAAATTATATTTATATATTTATATATTCTTATATTTCTCAAGAAATTTCATTAAATGTAAAACAAAGGAGAAAAAACAAAGGAGTTCTTGTTGTTCATAGGTTATTATTCTATTATTTTGCTATTTTTACTGGTCCGGCCCCCTTGAGATCAAATTGTGCTGTATGTGGCCCCTGAACAAAAATGAGTTTGACACCCCTGCTGTAAATGAATGGAGATCTTGGTTTGAATGCAGCATTACAGTAGGATGTGACTATGAATCCATGTGTGTGAGCTCTGCTGGCTCTAATCTGTAAAGGAGTATGTGTGTATTACAGATTGGCAGTGTGTGTGTGTGTGTGTGTGTACACTGCTCAGTGATGACCATGTATCATGCATCTACATATTATATGGTTTAGTTAATTTAATGGATATTGCGATGGACCGGCATCAGTCTAGGGTGTGACCCCGCCTTTCCCCTTATGTCAGCTGGGATTGGCTCCATGTGAAGGATAAAGGGGAATTCATGTATTTTTTATTCAAAATTGATTCAGTATACATAAAGCTGCTAAGTTGAGGGTCTACACTGCTGCTGTGTACTAAGAACAGTTCTGTCATCATCATTTAAGTAGTCAATCAAAACTGAAGCAATGTTTTTGACACATCTAAAGAATAATAATATAAATAATGTGCAACAATAAGGGCAGCAAACAATGCTAAGAAATTAGAAATGAAAAATAAGATTAGATATTATTAGATCAGATATAATAGAAATATGAAGTGAAACATTTGTAAGTAATTTAAACGTGATATATTTTTTTGTAGTTTTAATGGGAAACATTTTTTCTATACTGGAAAAAAATGACACACAGCTAAAATAGTTTGATTCTTGTTGTATCACCATTTAGTTCACAAGGGTTCACATGGGTTTTTATTTGATTTGTTTTTGTACTGTTGTGCATGGATGTTGTGTAAACATATTAGAAAAATACAGTATGATTCTGTATGATTCTATGATTCTCAATATAAAAAAGTTAACTCTTCATAAGTGTGGTCCTGTTGCCTCTTTCCAAAAACACAGCGGAGAGAACAGACAACAGACAAATCAAGCACTGCTGCTGCTGTGAGAAGCAGGATTAAGCATCAGTACACTCCACAGGTTGACTACGCACTCACTGAGTAAGCAAAAACACAAACACAGGCAGACGTCAGATCACGTCAGATCAACCTTTCACCTAGTTTAAGGTTCACTGGAGAGTTTACTCTTTGAATTAAAGGATCATTCTCTCACTGTGGAAACTCCTCTCTGTTCTGCTCATGATGCAGCTGAACATGTCCAACTGTTTCTCCTCCTCCAGTAAAACAAACGATCAACAAGACTGACATTTTTCTGTCAACTGTGAGAGAATAATGGTTTGAAGAGGCTTGTGGCAGGATGTAAAGAAGATTGTGGTTTTGTTTTTCCTTTTTTCTCCCTACTACAGTGTTGTGCCAGTAAGGCACTGATGACCACTCAAAGCTGCTTTACACTACAGATACCATTGCCCCCTACAGCATAAACTCACATGAACGATGCTCCTGTCCTGGTCTCTCTTAATTAAAACATTTGAATGGATCTAAGTGTTTACATTCCAACAACACAGTTCTACAGTCGGAAATTCACAACCCTGAACTCCTGTTACTGTTTAGACTTTGCATTTTGAAAAATAATGATATATGGTTTAATTAACCAAATAAATACTTTAATATCAATACAACAGTTTAAGACAAGTCACACTCCCTGTGTGTTGCTCCTCTCCTGCTGCTGAGATAAAGAAGGCTGATTAATCAACTCACATGAACCAGTCCTGTCCTAAAGCTTTTGGCCAATGTATGTACCGGTCGATCAACACCCTCCATCCTTGGTCTTGGGCCTCAGGCAGGCTGCAATTTCCATGGTCTTATCTATCTGTACCACACCGTCATGAGATCTGCAAAGTGCTGTTGCAACCTGGCCACATCTGCTCTCCGGTATGGTGAGAGATGGTTGTCACAAGGAAATGCGAGGGTGAATTTGGCGGAACACCTCAGGGCGGAACTCATCGCGCTCTCTCCGCACTCACCAGAGACACAGGTACCGCCTCTCTTCACGCTTGGAGGAAATTAAGGTGGTAGATCTGTGTTGCCGTACAACCTGTCAGAATGCACAACCTCATAGTCGACCTCACCTACTTGTTGTGTGACCACAAAGGGACCTATGAGGTGGAAGAAGGGAGTAATACAAGCACTTTGTCTCCTGGTTCAAATGGTGTTAATCGAGCTCCTCTGTTGTACAGGCACTGTTGATGTTCCTGGGCCTGGAGCAAATTCTCACGTGATAACTGACCCAGTGTGTGGAGTCAGAACGTATTGAACCTCATTTGTACTTGGGCTTGGACCATCCACCTCCTTAAGTTGGTTTCCTGTTAAACAGCAGTTCAAATGGAGAAAATCCCATGGAGGTCTGGGGAACCTCCTGCACTGCAAACAACAGAGGATCTAGCCACCTTTCCCAATGATGGTCGTCCTCGTGCACAAACTCATGGATCATGGAGTCTTCTTCAGCTGCTCCACGAGACCATCAGTCTGGTAGTGGTACACACTGGTCCAAATAGACTTGATGCCCAATAACAATACATTTCCCTGAGTGTATGTGACATAAAGGAGGAACCCTGGTCAGTTAGGATCTCTTTTTGAACCCCAATTCGGGAGATGACCTCTTAGCCAAAATGATTCGCAGTGGCACTGCTTCTGGATATCGTGTTGCATAGTCCAGCAACACTGACACGATACACACACAAACCGATATCCATGTGCACTCCGGTGAAATGGCCCATCTTCGCGACAAGACCCACACCAAAGTTGCACGTCTCACGAATGTCTCGCCAATAGAGTCAGCCATTATTTGGTGTTTTATCATATCCCATGTGACCAGCCATTGGGTTAGCACAGGGGTGTCAAACTCATTTTTGTTCAGGGGCCACATACAGCACAATTTGATCTCAAGCGGGCCGGACCAATAAAAATAGCAAAATAATAGAATAATAACCTATGAACAACAAGAACCCCTTTGTTTTTTCTCCTTTGTTTTACATTTAATGAAGGATCATTTTACAAAACATGAAATTTGATGAGAAATATAAGTGCAATTTCAACAATATCATGCCTAAGTTTACTATTTACACAGCACACTGGACCTATAAAGGCACAAACATTTAGTCATGGGTATCTGGAGCATTTGACATAAGTTTAGATTAGTGTGAAATTTTAACAAATTCATCCTGTGGGCCAGATTGGACCCTCCGGCGGGCCAGTTCTGGCCCCCGGGCCGTATGTTTGACACCCCTGGGTTAGCACCCGGAAAATAATTTCTTGACAGATTATTGAAACCAACAACTGATTTCACGACTCACTCTGTACAATGTGTCCCTGATCTATGAGAAGTGAGGATGTGACTGTGCTACCTCAGTGTACACAAGCTGACCATCATTTATTATAACTTGGTCAAAGGCAGAGCGTAGAGTGTTGTCACATGACTGCTCTTGCTCCTGCTGCTGAGACAAAGAAGGTTGATTAGTCCACACACCTCACCAACTCACCAATATAGAATTGGGAAATCAAAATCAGTTAACATTTTCCTTTAAAAAATGACAACCATGTTTGAACAATGTCTAACATTATCTGTTGACGTATGTCATAAAGTTTAATGTTGTAGTTCTTTTTGCGTCTTTTCTCTGTGTTATGGAGCCTTTACTTCACTTTGCTCTTATTTCATGTTTCAGAAGTTGATAGTATTTCAATTTCCTAGCAGAAGCACATCATATGAAAATATACCAGGTGTTAGCCAATCAATTCACATTAAATATGTTTAACTCAAACATTGCATGGCTCAAACAGAGCTCTCAGACAAGGTCGTTCTCCTCATAGCTTATATTAGTGTGTCCAATAATGACATATTTTTCCTGCACTTTAGCAACATTATATTAAGTCATAAATAACACTGCTCTGCTAACTTCAGCTAGCCACCATCAACAACATCTCAACATTTACATGTGAGTCGGCTTTTGAACACAAACTTTATTCAGACAGACAGACAGACAGACAGACAGACAGACGACTTTATTAATCCCTTTGGGAGGTTCCCTCGGGGGAAAATAAAAGCTCCAACATCCACACACAGCACTGTTAAAATTAGAGTCACACTTTGCAGGAGGGGTCACACGGTGGTGTAGTGGTTAGCACTGCATGGGGTTTGCATGTTCTCCCCGTGTGTGCGTGGGTTCTCTCCGGGTTCTCCGGCTTCCTCCCACAGTCCAAAAACATGCAATGTGGGGATTAGGTCAATTGGACACTCTAAATTGACCATAGGAGTGAGAGTGAGAGTGAATGGTTGTTTGTCTCTATGTGTGTGTGGCCCTGCGATGGACTGGCGAACTGTCCAGGGTGTACCCCGCTTATCGCCCGATGTAGCTGTGATTGGCCCCACAACCCTCTGGTGGAGGATAAAGCGGTAGATGATGACTGACTGACTTTACAGGACACCAGAAAGAGAAACACCCCAGGCACCAAACACCATAAAATAAAATATAAGATAAAAATGAACTATGCTATATATATATATATATACACACATACACACCTACATAAGTATGTTCTTTTAAAACAAATACCCTTGTATGGCAGTGATCACTATTGTAACCTGTCTCAGTTGGGAATAAAACCGTCTAATCCATAAACACAGACATGCAGCTCTACATACTGAGTATTACCACGACCAAGTGATTAACTTACACATGTGTTGTCTAATTCGGGATCTCCAGGGAGACCCTGCAGGTGCTGCTGCATGACCTTTAAGAGAAAAAAAGCCCTGTAACGTTAGCTTCTATTATCTTTTATTGATCCTCCGTTTACCCTTATTGAGGTTTTTAACAGACAAGGCATTAACCAAGCGATATTTTAACTCAGCTAAGCCTGACTTCTCCATCTCTCTAAGTGCTAATGCAGCAGGTTGTCATCACAGCAGGAGAGAATCTCAAGTGTGTCCCTGCTGCTGCTGTAACTCTAGACTCAAGACTCGTCAAGTAAGAGAGGGTCAAAAAATAAAAGGCAAGGTAAGATGTGCTGTGACGAAGCTCATCCTGGCTGTTGTTAGTGCAGCTGATGCTGACCTCAGATTCCTGAGCAGGAGAATATGACACTGAGATTATATGACAGTCGGCACTTGTGATTAGCTGCAAGTGTCCTTTTCACAGAAGAGACTGGAGAAAGCGAAAGAGATAAAAATGTAATCCCTCAGGAGAAGGAGGAAGCTGAAAACAGAGACAGGCTCACAGCACGGGCTGGAAATGTTTCAAGTCCACATGAATATCTTCCTGACATCATTTGCTAAATTAGAGATTTAGAAATATAGATTTTCTGATCTGTTGTCCCTCTCAGCAAAGAACCCCTTGTAATATAATGATAATAATAGCTTTTTATATGTAGCCCCTTATACCATCATTGATATCCACGGTAGCTCAGACAGAGCGAGTAGTCTTTCAGCTTAAAAGGTTGTTCGATTCCCAACTCTGCAGTGTGTGATTGGGAATAAAAGATGACTTGAAAATGCACTGCACATATGTGAATGGCAAAAACTGAAGTGTGACTAGAAAGATGAGACGAGATAAAAATTAAAAAAAAAATAACATTGACCATTTTGAGGTTTGTAAAACAACATTTCCCAACATTTTATGGACCAACCAACAACTCGATTAATTGAGAAAATAATCAAACAAATTATGAAAATATGTGTTAGTTGCAGCACTGCATAACACAAGAGCCTTACCCTGCCCAAGGAGCTCTCGTATGGGGCTCAACATCTCCGAAATGCAGCTAAGCCAGACCCATACAAGCTGTAAAAGTGGTCAGTCGAATCTGTGTTCTTCTTCTTCTTCTTGGGGTAAGGGTTACAATTAGGTTTTGGTTGGTTAGGTTTTAGGTTAAGGTTTAAGCTTAGACATTTAGTGGTGATGGTTAGGGTCTGTGTGTGTGATGAAGATGTGGTACATGGAAGAGAGTAACCATGTTCAAAAATTGATACACTCTTTCACTCCTCACTCCCTGTTCTATTGTCCATAAATTGTAGTTAAACGTTGAAAAAATGTCGATCAGTGTTTAAAAAACCGTGGAAATCATGATGTTCTCAAATGTATTTTCAGTTTTAATGATTTGTTTGTCAAATGGAGCAAAGAAACCAGCAAGTATTCATACTTAAGAATCTGAAAAATAAGAAAGCTTGTATTAATTTAAAAAGAACATCAACAAAAAACTCAGATGAATCGATTATCAAAACAGTTGATTATTAATTTAGTCATCAATTAAAAGAATAATCTTTGCAGCCCTACTGGTTACCAATGATTAATCATCCATTTCAGCTAAGCAATGTTTCACTAATATTGCATAATATTAATAATATAATATAAAATATAAAATAATAATAAGTGTAAGCTGTGACACCTGAAAAACTATAACTTTATAGCAAGCTAAAATAACACTGTATAAGTTGGACACCAAGTCTACTCATAGCATTATTTGAAAACAAAAGCTATAAAGGCAATTCTCACACACACACACACAAACAAACACCTCCTGCTCGGTCCCTGCTCGGTCCCTGCTCCTCCTCCTCCGAATCCACCTGAATATCTACTTGCACATTAAAGCTTTGTGCCACACTGACAGCCTCCCTGTGCACTCGATGGGACTGCTTCTCCTCTTGATGTTGCTGACGGCCTTGCACCCGCTGCTGAGGTGGAACTCAAACAGATCGGTATAATATTGCTCCGTCCACTTGTAGGTTTTTGAGCATTTTTTCTCTTAGTTCCCCCTTGTGCTTTTTATCAATTTCCATCAGACACTCACTTCCCTCCAACTGCTGTTTTATTAAACTATGACAGCACCGGGCCAGTCCAAAAATGTGCATCGCCCAGATGGCTATTAAAAGTTATTTTATAGAGTGAACTAAAAGAATTGAAGGATATCATAAATACATGTCATTTATTTTTGGTAGAATAACAACTGTAAGCTATTTTTTATTGCCAAACATTATTGCAAAAGTTCACAAAGGAAGCAGTAAAAAAACAAAGATTTTTCTTAGTTTGAAAGCCAGGCATATGTAAGATTGGCTGAGTGACTGTTGTGTAAGAACAAAGCACTCAGTTGGTTCATGCAAGGAATCTCCGCATCCATTTTGTCTTTGTCTTTATATAACTGCATAAATAAAATGTATAATAAGTGTGTATTTTATTTTCAATGAAAACTTCTAAAGTAAAAGAATATCAAAATGTCACTTTATTTTATAACCATAGCACATTATAACACACTTTTTTGTTTTGTTTTATCCCTGAGCCTGTTGTAAATTGTTTCAACATGTGGGCACACACACACACACACGTGCAGAACAAATCAGATAGTTACAACGGTATACAAACAACTGGATAAATAGAGCTTACAAAATAATTCAATTCAAAGAACACACGGAAGGGTAAAAAAAAAAAAAGGTACTGAGGGAAAGATGATGAGCCAAGTGTGAAGTCTATTATGCAACAGCTGTGTTCTTGAGAGACACAAAAGTGGCCCCTCCAACATGGTGCAGCATGTGTGGGAATGTTGTAGACAAGACAGTAGAAGAGAATCACAAGAAGTTCATCCTAAAGCCGTGGAATATTTGATATTATCAGAGGCAGCTATGTCAACTTAGCCCAGATATCAATCAAGGCTGGGAAGTACTGTCGAAGCATTATGTATTATTTATTTTGGGCAATGGCCAAACATTATCAATTTTTTAAATTAGTTAGTAGTAGTTATTTTGAATAATTTGTGCTCAAACGTCAAGTTTCTTTTTATTTTAAAAAGGATTAAAAGGATTTCATGCAGCCTATGTGTAACGGAAAAGAAAGGAACTTTATTGTTATTATTGTCAACAAAATTACAAGGTCAGATGGAGCTATACTATACTACTATAGAAATGGAAAACCATACTAAACTATGTAGAGTCGAGCCGTGCCGTGCCGAGGCAAGTCATGCTGGAACTGTGTCGTGGATAAGCGGAAAAACTCATCCCCCAATCTATCTCATTTTTCTACTGAGCTGTGAGTTTCCTTTAGGAGGAAAACATCTGTTTTATCTCCCATCAGCTCAAAAACCATAGCCTGTTTAGCCCCTCCCTCTATTAATATTTAGACTCTCCATAAGGAACAGGATAGAGAGTCAAATGCAAGAGAACACCACCTGTCCTTTTCACTTTAAAAGCGTAGTCAACTTCACCACAGTGTTAATAAACCACTTCTCATTTATCTGTCTCTGCAGTGTTTTTAACTCCCACTCTGATATATTATATGCATCATTCCCATGATTACATTTGTATCACTGATGTGTGTTTTGCTGCTTGTTTTCGTTCATTGTTTACGGTCTCCCACAGTTTGCACTATTCTCCTTGCGCGCTGCCATTTGTGGCCAACATCGCTGCACTCTAAACATTTCATGTTTCCAGTGCGGGCGTACACAAGGTAAAAGTTAAACGACACCTCTATCGTTTCCCTTAAATACACACGAAACCCTGCCTTCACAAGGACTGAACATGCTGCAGTCTGGTGTCCTTACATCCCCAACGACCCATCCTGAGTCAGTCAAGAGTATAGAATGCTACAAAACAAGACCTTGTAGGTTGTTTTACATTGTTTAAAAGGTTTTATCCTCGAACATTAATCCAGAGCAGCCATTTTAAATTATAAAATTGGAGGATGAGGAGTTTGAAAAAAAGTTTATGACTTCCACAAAAGCAGAAGCTGTTCCCTGTGTTCACATGAGCTAAATGTGCACCTTGCATTCCATGATGAAATACTGTGCGCGCGAAGACTGCCTGGACTTATTAACAGCAACAACCGTGATGATGGTGAATAATTGACAACAAATCTCTGGTACCTGCTCACTGATGACATGTTTATGGAGGACAACAGTGAAAGAAAGTCGGGGGAAGTCACCGGGCAGCACAGTAACCTTGCACACATTCACAGAGAATGAATAAAATAAACAGACTGTCAGAGCTCATCCGTCTCTCAAAAGTGAGAGCTCACAATGTTTATTAAACGCTCACACTGTTCTCTGAACTCCCTTTCCCTTCTCTCGCTCTCTTTATTCTCCCTGGCAGTTTCTCTCCCTCTCTTCACCACGGGTGGAGGAGGAGGAGGAGGGGGAGGAGTAAGAGAGGTGAAAGAGAAAGGAAAACATTATTGACTGACACTTGGGGAGTTAATCCCCGAGCAATGGCTCATGTAGAGGGGAAGGAGCCTCACAAAGCGCGGGGATCAGTGACAGGGAAGAGGTGGAGATGGAGGAGGGGACGGGACAAGTTTATTTGAAAGAACAGCTGTTGTGCTGGAGACACTGCTAAATCAAAATGAAGATAAAACATAGAAAAGTTTATAGAAAAGGAACTACATGATATAATAATGTAAAGACTTATTCCACCATGTTTCATGCTTTATCCACACAGAAATAGTGTTTTGGGAGCCTGGAAATGCTACTTTTTGAAACCGGGTCCCAAAGAGGGAAAATCTGATGATTTAATAGTCCCGCCTCTCTTTTGTCCTTGCATTCATTGTTTCTATCGTCGCCATTGTCGTCTTCCTCTTCTAGTGTTTGGAGATTAGTTGGATTCCCTTTATGGTAACTTTTATTTTATTTCCTTAGTTGCCCCAGTTGTCTTCATTACCTCTCTGTTACTTTGACTGTATATACACTATAATGTATACTTGTTTGAATTAAGTTTTATAAAGCAAAAAACATTTGCGTCTCCCCTTATCTACAAGGTAACATTATGTTTCCATGTAGATAACGAGTGATTCCAAGATGCTAACACTGCTACATTTATCGTCGATAGCACCTCTGTCACATTTGTTTCACAGCAAATCGGTTGTACACAACTCGACAACTGCGCAAAAAGTACCATTTAGAGCTTTGTTATCAACTGGTATCGTTAACAACGGCCAACAACAGCTCGCCTGAGATACACTTGCCCACTTCTGAGTTCCAACTTTAACGACATACAGCATCAGACGCTGATTTATGAAAACATGTGTATCCCATGTTTTGCATTCTCCGCCACAGTCACTCAGCTCTGCCTTCATTCCCGGGACAGCATCTATCCTGTTACTGTGTGTTTTCAAGTATAAATTCACTTTCCATTTAAAGTACACACATTGTACTTATAGCAAGAGGTAGATGAGCAGATGAGCACAAGCAGAGAAAGCCAAGGCAAGAGCAAGAGTAGAGGAACACTGTCTCTGGTGTGGAGAGAATGTGTGTGCTTTTTACCTGATTTGAACACGTGCATCCCTGCACGCCTTGCAAAGGGGTGGTACAGTTAAAATGGTGGAGAACGGATTAGGTTGCAGAGAGTGGAGAAGAGAAAGGAAATAGTATTGATTGACACATGGAAACTTAATCCCCTGACAATGGTCATGGGGAGGGGGAGGAGTCTATAAAAGAAATGGCCGGGAAATGGGAATGAGAAGTAAAACCCTTTGACCACGGCTTTGATGAAACACAAACCATAACAAACAGATAACCACGGTGACTGGTCTCTGAGGCCTTATCCACGCTCTAAACACTATTATATGGCAGGCCTGTAGGTGGCGCTGTAACCGTGCTACAGAAATAGATAGATTATCGATAGATAAAAGATAGATAGAGTAGATGTTGAGCATGCACATAAAGCATCCCTGCTGTGTACAAACATTGTTTTCAAAGTCTGGGAAGAGGAAGACACGGACACCTGTTCCACCAGATCCACCCAGACGGTGTTTTTAGATCAAAGTGATCCATGTTCTGACAGTGTGTGTGTATATTTACAGATGTGGCTTATTTTAAGGTTTTACACAATTACATTTTACATAATGTTCATGTACATTTATTAGGCAAAACAACTACATGGTTGCAGGACCAGGGTTTGGTCTCCATGAGGACTACTGATCTTGATCTCGATCAGTGTTTGTGCCAGAATTTGGTTTTTTGAAAATCGTACAAAATACAACTATATGCACACACACAATCATGTGATTACTTATCCACAAAACACAGTGGACGTCATTTCATCAAGTATCTCCTGCTAAGCTGCAGGTCGATTTGAACCATTAACAATGCCACACTGGTGTGTGTGAAGCCTGCAGGAGGGCAGACGTCCCACTGCCGTGGCATCACAGGGGTTGCACTGTGGTTTATGGTGGTACCTCCCTGTAGGGCTTTATGACTTAGAGACCTTTAATGAGGTGGAGCAAGTTAATATTTTAACACTCAAGACTATTGTTAAGCCATATGCCGGTGTGGTCCTATGTGTGTCCTCTGCCTCTGACGACAGATGGGGAGACATGTGATAATAAGACAAGTGAGGAGTGAGGTAGACGACGGTGGATATATTTGCAAAAATTTAAAATATACTACTCATAAGTATGTTTGTTTCTGTGTGTGTTGGGCAGCCTGTGGCCAAGTGGAAAGGGAACTTGGCTTGTAACCGGAAGGCCACTGGTTCAAGTTCTCACCAGGTCGAAAGGGCTAATTCTAGGATGGGTCAAAATGCAGAGAATAATTTCCCTAAGGGGATTAATAAAGTATCTAAAATTAAAAATATACATATATATAGCTTAGACCATTCAATTCTTGATGTCATCATTTCTAAATGTTTAGCTTGCACACACATACAGTACATATAAAGCCAATTCTGATTATGATTGTACTAACCATAATACTGATGATGATACTGCAGGATGTTGAGGAAGTGGGAAATCAAAGAGGTGAGAAGACAGAGAAAGGCCATAGTTGTGGAGGGAGCTTTGATATTTGGGACAGACACAAAACACTTTAGGGAAGGGAAAGAGAGAAGAAAGGCGGTGAAAGAAAGGGTGAAAAGCAGTTACATCTGGAAAAGACTCATGACAGGAAGCCACCCATCTGTGGCCAAACAGCTGGGGGCCAGACAGAGCGGACCCTGGCAGCATGAGTGTGTCTGTGTGAGTTTGGTGTGTGTTTGTCTGCGGTGAGCAGGTGGGGGTGGAGGAGAAAGGCTAATCAGTGGTCTGGAACGCTGGATGTCACAAGATGTCTTCACGGCACCGAGCGATCTGGGGCAGAACCTTTGGGGGGGAGGGAGAACACAATTAACCAGTTTGAGCGACTGTCCTCACTAGTCTGCACATAAAGCTGAGCTCTGACAAGTCCTGCAGCCCCCACTAATGCCGCAGTGTTCTCATCTCCCTGCTGCATCTGTCAAAGATTACCCCACTCTGCACCTGTGGTATGAGATGACGATGAAAAATACTGAGAGTGAAGATGGAATCTTCTCAAAGTTAAATTACGACCGCAGTTCTCTAATTCATCATTTTTCCAGCCAAAGAAATGGATGGATGCTGCTTTGATTCGGTCCATGTGTTCAATCATAAATGTATCACAATAAATATATATTCAGACACAAATAAATAGCTTAAGACTGTTCCCAAAAACACAGATGAATCATGGAGATGATATCAAAGTTCATAAAAATGTCATAGTGCAACTTGCTGTTGTATTTCTAAACAAATCTTAGAATTTGTAACCAGGTCATTATAATGGCCAACTATAAAGGGGATAGTTTACATTTATTTGACATGTGATTATATACACTGAAAAAAAAGCTTTGACAAAAACCCACCTAAATTAATTAATTTAATTCAAACCAAAGTAAGCAAGTGGTCTTTATATATCTTTTCATCATTTTTAACTGTGGACGTGTAGCTGCTGTTTGTGTGTGTAAAATACCACGTAGAGCAGGGGTGTTTGATCTCTAATAACCTATGAACAACAAGAACTCCTTCGTTTTTTCTCCTTTGTTTTACATTTAATGAAGGATATTTTTACAAAACATGAAATTTCTTGAGAAATATAAGTGCAATTTCATCAATATCATGCCTAAACTTATTATTTACACATCACATCTGGATCTATAAAGGCACAAACATTTAGTCACTGGTATCTGGAAGTGAAAAATATTTTATTTGACATTACGTTTAGATTGTAATCGTAGTGTGAAATTTTATAGAATTCATCCTATGGGCCGGATTGGACCCTCTGGCGGGCCGGTTTTGGCCCCCAGGCCGTATGTTTGACACCCCTGATGTAGAGTGTCGTTATCTGGTGGAGATATGTTTGTGTACATGTTTTTCTTCGACTACTTATGATGCCGTTCCCTGTTCCGATGTAAATGGATCACAGCAATAGTACACCGTGTGCTATATAGTCACTGTACATTGATGAATACCGAATGCAACCCCACTTAAAAAAAATAAAGAACCATCCCTTTAACTTTTATTAATCGCAGAATGTGTTTTTAAGAATTAGACGTATACAGTACTACATGTTCACACTGTACATGTGTGGAATGTTCGCCATGACTGACAGTGTTTAAACACCTATCCTTTATCTGTGCTTTGAAATCAAAGAGTGAAAAACCTTTTTGTTTTAACATGTCATAACATTGCTTCAAGCCAGGCAAAGTGAGGCGACAGCTGCTCGTGACTTGGGTTTCTGTCTGGTTAAAAGCTTTTCTTTTCAGGTGTGTGTGTCTGTGTGTGTGTGTGTGTGTGTGTGTTGCTTCCCCTTGTGTCAGCTTCAAACAAGAGCAGTTCCTCTCCTGCAGGTATTTAAGTTGTGACACACAGTGTGTTGTGGATTGCAGAGTGAAGGAGAAGGAGCCCTCAAAGTGAGGAATGATGACTTTTGACCGCACCTGAAACTTGATCAGATCACTTTAACAGACTGCTGTTTGTGGCCCTTTGAACACATTCTGTGGGTGGCAAAGGTGCAAACACACACAGAAGTGCCCGTAGAATGTATCACTACAGTGTGTGAGGCTTTGTCACGTAAGAGAGAACACCATCACGCGTCGCTCATGCCCAGCTGCAGCTGTCTTCGTGAATGGTTACAACTTTATTATACAGTAAAGTCAGCTTGGCAGTGTGTGTAGAAGCAAACAGCACTGAACTACAATGATGCAAACGATCCTTTTCTTTGTCATTTTGAAAAAAAAATGACATAAAGAGACAAAATGAGTATGTGTACTGTAATGCTGTAGTGCACATTATGTTGCTACAGAGGTTGAGCATGCACATAGGGTGACTTTTTTGTTTACATAAAGCTGTGACTTATGTGAAAAAGTATACATTACAATGTATGTAATCACAGAAACATAGACAGAAAGGAAAGAATAAAAAGTTATCGTAAACGGACCAAAGAATGTAAACATGGTATCTGCCATCTTCCATTGAAGCCACAACAACGGGTTGTTTTTTTTGCAAAGAAAGAAGGAAAAGTAATGACGATGGCAGAAGGTAAGCTGTGGTGAGAATGAGGAGCCCGGGTCGACCATGGATGTATTATAAGAACTGGATGGAGCACCGCCCCCTCTGTCTTGAAGACAATTTTTTTCCAGTGGCCACTTGTGGTACTGCAACACAAAATAAATACTCATGCGGCCCAAAAAGCAATTTTCCCATTGACCACAAGAGTAAAAGAGACGCTTGTAAAACTGTCCACAGGCAACCTCAAGACATGGACACAGGCATGTATAGATCTTTATATTCTATATATTTATTTCAGGGAGTTTCATATTTGTAAAACCTTCCAAAGGCCATAAAAAGCCCAGAAAAATCTTACTTCCCAGAGTGACGTCACACCTGTGTACGAGCACAGCAAAGCGTGGTCATGTGGCGTCTAGGGCGCTACTGTCAGGGAACCGTACGACGTGAAAACTTTATGAGAAATGTGAATAAATGAAGGCGATGAGGGGGTTTTCTTTTACAGTTTTTAAATGTTATGACAAAACAGATTTCAGTTATTTATTTGTCGCCTGTTAGCATTTATTTTCAAACTTATTATTGATATAGTAACAAGCTGCTGTAGATTAATTGGAGGACGGCATGCTGCACTTTATCACTTTGTTCGGTCCCTGACATCGTGACACAGGGCAGATGACGGTGTGGACAGTGGAACTATGACCATGTGCAATATGCGCAATTCGCACATATTGCACATGGTCAAATGGTCTCTGTGCAGCACAGAGACCATTGATGCTCAGGATTAGCTATAATATAGGAATGAAGTCTCGTCCCCCTATGGGTGAGTTTAAAAAGTGCAGAACTGGCGTTGTAGCTTTAAACCAACAAGTCCTTAAACTGAAACGTAACTATGGGTCGTTTTTTCCAACCCCTGAATACGACCTAAAGGTATGTTATTACTACACTGGTGCAGTATTTCTCAACTCGTTACTGAGGGTAGAGATAGGGCAAAAAAAGACAGAGTTAGGCAGTAAAAATTTAAAAAAATATTAAAAAGGTGGTACAGGGAGTCAAACCCTGTCGACCACACTCGGGCGCAGTGCTCTGACTTCGGTGAAGCTACTAGATACCACTTCCAAGGTACCAGGTTGCTGTCGTGTATACAACCACTAGGGGCGCTGGTTTAGAAAACGTAAACATAGGTCGTAATTCCTGTATACGACCTATATGTACGTTTCATTGAAGGACAGTCTCCTTCAAACCTTGAACCGACGTTTGACGTACGTCGAGTCAAATGACGTGATTAGTGTCATTTGACTCGACCGTTGGAAAGGGAAAAACTGATTTTTTTACAACTCAGTGGAAAACTATACAGTTGAACTGTGGTGTACACTGGAGTGCAAGGTAAGGTGAAAAAAACAATATTATTTTTATTTTTATTTTTAATATTAATATATCTTAACAATATTCTCGTTGTACTCCAAAACTGGCAACATCTCTCCCTTATTCCCTGGAATGAGAATGCCTGGCATTTAGGTACTTCAGAAGTGCACTGTGAAAGACCTCCAGCAGCCCTGTGTGTAACTAGAAATAGAATGGGAGACAGAATTTTAGAAATGAAAGCAAAAATAATCAAGTACAAGCAAATATGCTCACCAGTGTGCTTGTGTTGTAGTATGAATTGTTCATTTATTCATGAATTGAATAAACAATTCACTCTAATACGGTGGGTGAGTGCAGCAATGAAAAGCTCTGGGAGGGGTGATGAAGAGTGAGAGCCCATGATGTGTGTGTGGGGTGAGGGTGGGAGAAGTGTGGAGGATGGTGTTAGTCTGTGTATAGTCAGGCAACAACACAAACTTTTGACTGTAGAAATAGTTCCTTCATGATTTTTTGGAGAGACACGTAGCCATCACCTCTACATCAAGACCCTGGTCCATCATCTCCATCATGGTTACAGAGACTGTGGCCTCTGAAGCCTGAAGAGTGAAGTTGAATAAATAGAGCAAATATAATTCTCCATTATTATTCTGCTGCTTTTGATATTTATTTCCCCTGCACCCGTTCTGTGGAGTATCTCCTTTGCTTATCTACCATAAATGTTTAGTGGCAGTATCCTGCACTGAAATCTGGCATGTCACATCAGCCATCACAGTCTAATGTTAGATGTTAGCGAACACTGAAATGTTAAAAACACTGAAATTATTCTCAAGCAAAAAGACGTCTTTACTTTGCTAACAGTTTACTGTTATATATACAACGTATAATCTATTTGTCTATCAAATGTTACTTTGATAACTTTGCTGAATCAAAGCAGAAATAGAATCGAGTATTAGTGACAGTCTTCAGCCGTTAGCTCCTACAGGTGATTAACGCAAGTGTGGAAAGTTGTGCAAATGATGTTGGGCATTAAAACCCTGTGTTTTAGTAAAAAGTCAGGAATTTTACATCAGTGCTGTTCCATGTGGTTATCATTGTATAAGTGCCACTGTGCCCACTTAGTTTATTCTGGACCATGGCTTGAATAAAAAAAAAAACAGGATTATTTAGAGTGTAGCAAGCTAAACGCAAGAAAATAGGATTGGGATTTGAAATATTCTTAAAATGCCACAGTGTTCTTGAAGTGCTGGATTTAGTTGAAGGAGAAATGGCTCTTTGACAGAACAATGACCATGTTCTGTCACATCTGATTCCCAAAGACTGGGTCGGGACCCACAGATGGGTCGTCTGAGATATTTTTTGGGTGTCTCCAAACAAATTTGCAGAATTGTTTCAATCTTTTAGGCAACAATTGTGTGTGTATGTGTTAAATAGCATGCATAAAATTAAGTTTTAGGAAACACTAGCCAAACAAACATGCATACATATGCAGTGAATTAATAATAAATGTTTTATGATGCATTGTGGGATTTAAAGTTATTTTAACCTTCAATATTTCAGAATGTGAGTGATTTCAACTGATGACATAAATAAATGTGCATGAAGAACTGGTGTAAGCATTGAGCTGGGCAGTGCCTGGGACATGCTGCTAAGTTTATATTATATTTATATATAAACGAAACAGAAGCCAAACAATACAACATTAGTGTCAGTGGAGAACTGCGAGAGGAGGAGAAAATCAAACAACTTTAAAATCTACTGTGTGGCTAAAAATCAGAGCATCTCCAGCGAGTGAAGTCTGCTCACAGTAACACCAGCATCACCGAGGACGGAGGTGGACTCTCACAAGTTCACTTTCCCACAAAGCCGTTGGGGCTGTTCATAGGACATCAGCAGAGTTACAGTATACAGTTTAAGACAGCAAACCATGGGCTTGTTGAATGGACTTACATCCCGAGTCTACATCTGTGTCGTGAGACCTGCCACAGCATCTCAAACTGAATTTCATTCTTGGCCATTCAGGCATATTGAAACATACAGTGCTAATGAGAGTGTTTCTCAGCCTGACGGTAGAAGATTAAGACTGAAGGGAGCAGAATGGATCTGATTGTGAAAGGAAACCAGCACAGAGGTGAAAGAGCGAGTGAATGAGTAAAGTAAATAGCGCTGGCCAATGGGGGGTCGGCCTCCTTTCACCAGCTATCTCCCTGGGAATCCACTGTGACTCATTCACGTCTATCCCCAACTCTTCACCTCAACGCACCACTATATACCAATCCCTTTGGGATTCAAATGATATCTCATTAGCTCTTATTGGATTGCATCTTTCATGGGATGCACAGTGTTTCAGTTTTTCTCTTTAACCAGTCGAAAAATAGGAAAAAAAGGACTGCATTTTATTTTCCTCCCTTCATTGACCGTCTTCGCCTCATTTCTGCTTCTCTTCTTCCCCTCATTTATTCTTTCCCTCCCTCTTCCTTTCACTTCAACAGATTCCATCCCTTGACATTATTTCTCCCTCATTTCAATACAGGATTCATCTTATGCTCTCATCCCTTTCTCACTCTCCCTCTCTCTCTCTCTCTCTCTGGCCTCTGCATCCACAGGGTGTCTTTGTCGCTTTTTAATGTGCCATTAACTCGGAGTGCCAGTCAATGGCTGTCACCCCAAAGGCTAGAGAATTAACAGGGAGCAGGAGAGAGCAAACCAGCATAGAGGAAAACTTACTCGTTTGAATGAAACAGCAGACAAACAGTACAGCTTACAGGAGCAGAATTACTCCACATCAAAACCTTATACCTTTTAATGATGTGATTAGCAGGTAAATAATAATGAAATCATAATGAAATGTGAAACTTGAAGTTAATCTCTGCATGATTATGGCATGAATACATATTTCAGCCACACCAGTAAACTCGTTTCCAGTTACAAGTTGGAATGTAATGAGTGATGATCACATGTCCAGGCTTTGGTTTGAATATGAGACCTTATCTGCACAGAAACCAAACTTTCCCTATAAAATATTTGTCGATTTGGTTTGGAAACGGTTAGGGTATAGCATGTAGCATGTGGAATCTATCTGTCGTCTGGATTTGTTGCATTTCATGGACCAAACAACCAATTAATTAATCGATTAAATAATTGACTGAGCAATCCATTATCAAAATAATATAATAAATAATAAAGCCGCTGTTTACGGTGTACTGCCAAAAGACTTTTAAACTATGATGCAGCTAACAACACATTTGTTCTAGCCATTTTAAACTACTTCAAAGACATATTTCTCACAATTTATAAAGAATGTAAATATTACTCTCCCATAAAGAAGAAATTAACAGCCAACATGACTCAGCTAAAATGCTGTTGCTGATTTCTATTTACATTTGTACAGTTTATTTAAGCATGGGATATAGGATTTTTGCATAGTATCAGATTCTATACTTCTATCTGTCCAGTGATTTCTGAGCAGTATCAGCTAATACTTAATACAAGGTAAAACTCACATAACAGGAACATAAAGCTCATTTAGAACTCAAGATCTTTATAATATAAATACATGTTTCAATAGCAGCGTTTGTACCTAAAATGAAAAAAATGTAGATGAGAAATGAGAATACGTTTCTTGGAGGGAAAAAAAACAGATGATGCAGTTTAACTTTTACCGCTTTTTCTTTGACTGTTCCAGTGTTTATAGAAGTTTTGACCTTTCTTCAGTGTAACATTTATGAGGCGCATTTGCAGTTTTATTTTTAATACATCTGGTGTGACCCTGGAATTTTATTTCAAAAATGTTTTGCATATCAGTAGGTTTTTTTTTTTTCCCATTTGACCTCCAGTGCGGAACTCACTGAAAATATTTTTGTAACTCTGAAGAGCTTTTCACTTCTTCTTTGTCTCTGTCTTTCTCCCCAGGACATCTGTAGGCTTTACCGGATGGATTAACCCTTTATTCCTCGTTTCTCTGTGGGGACTGAGCCTGTTTGTGTTTGTGGATGACATGAGATCATCTTGGATAAGCACCGTGCTCTCATTAGCTAACATTTTCTCATATAGTCTCCTCTTGACCTTTTACATGGGCAATTGTCTCTGTTTGTTGAAAAACTTTTCACCCAACACTCGTCATGTCCTCAGTGGTGGAGGGGAGTCTTCTTAATGATACAATCCAAAAGAGGCATTAACGAGAAGCAGGTTAAAGGAGATGTTTTAACCTCTGTGATTATAAATGGAATTGAACAGTAGTTATTCCAGAGAGACAATGGAGATGAATCACTGTAGCAGAAGAAGAGAGATGGGAACCCACAAACAACACAATTCTTGGTAAATCATGGACTTAGACTAGATTTACCAAGAGCCAGTCTGCACATTACTTACATTATACACATGGAATAATTTTCTCTTCATCTATTTCCAAACATATCAAGCACGCTGGGGGCTTGATACAGGACACTTTAAAGAAAATGACGAGGAGTTTGGAGTCTACTTAGGAAAAACTGCTGTCAATAATTCAATTCTTTTTTTATATGGCTGATTATGTAGGTGATGTGGCCAGTCCAGTTCCACACTGTGTGCTGCAACAATCACTCATGTCCAATAACAATAAATCTTCCAGACAGACACAGAAAGCAAAATTATAAATAATAAAATGATAGCGTGTCAGCATGAGTTTCTACATTTTTAAAGGTGTACTGCTTTCCCAAGACGTCAGGAGGAAAGTCCTGGCATGAAAAAGTAATTTCGAGTCACATCAGATGTTGTTACTCAATTGAACACAGTGACAAGCACAGCTCAACACTCAGCACACTTTCTACCTGACAGTACTGTAGTTTTACTATGTAAAAAAAAAAAAATATGTAAAAAACAATAATGTTGTGTCCTTTATCTTTGCAGTGATATTGACTGATGTGCTGATGCCATTTCAAGCTGTTTCAAAGACATCCAGTACTTCTCGAACCGTGTCATTTTTTTCTCCCGTTAAGAAGAAATAACAATCCCACAACATGACTTAGCTAAAATGTTTTGTATGGAATTTTACATTTTTATCCAATCCAGTGTCCATTGGCTCATCTCTAATAGAATTATTCTCTCAGTTTAAGGTGTAGCTGCAGGTTGTGGTTGGGTAATCTTAGCATTTTAAAATGGCTTGATAAAAGCGCACATTATCTCACACAGGTAAATACTTGTGCTTGTTGATTTGGGCTTTAGTTTAAATTAGACAATGCAACGCGGTGTGCTTGTGTGTGTGTGCGTGTGTGTGTACGCAAAGGAAAGCAGGCTAGCTTGTGTGCATTCTGGGAGTTATTTTGATAGTGTTTAACAGTGTTTATAATAGGCTTCTGTGTGTGTGTGTGTGTGTGTGGTTCTCATCGAGTCTTTCCTTAGGGCCTGCCCGGCATTGTGTAGCTTCCTGTCCCAGCAGACATTATCAGTGTGGGATCAACAAAGGGACAAAAGGGCTCCACACACACTCACTCACAAGCAAACTTTTTCCCAAGCTTCATGGAGCCACCAATACTTTCCTGTCTGCCTGTAAATAATTACATTTATCTATCTATCTATCTGTCTATCTGTCTATCTATCTATCTGTGTATCTGTCCATCTATCTATCTATCTATCTAGCTATCTGTCTATCTATCTATCTATATATCTCAATTTCTTTTTTTAAAAAACGTCTCCATCCTCAGAAACAAAACCCTTTCTTTCCTCCTCCTTTACCTTCCTCTCATTTGCCCTTCATTACATGTCTCATGTTGGCTCATGTTGGCTCTTGCCTCACCGTTGCATGTCTGGCCATGAGGGCTGTTGTTAGTGTTGGTGTTGCCTTATTGACCTGTCTGACCACTTTTACTGAAATCACAGTCAGCCCAAGAAGATTAAGTTGACATAATGGGACGAGAATAACAGAGAGAGGGAGAGGGAGAGAACATAAATGGTGCTTATCATGCTTATCATGCTTTTTTTTAAAGAACAATTAATTCATTTTAAAATCTTAGCCTTACTCCTTTCGCGTACTGCAATCATCTAATACTCCATTCCCACTGGTCAAATCTGATATAAACCCAGGTTTAAATGGGTTTTCACTATAGCGGACCGTGGGGTTTCAGTCAGGGCCTTCAGTAAAACAAAAAAAAAACACGCCATAGCGCACACGCACACCACTGCGCATCTATAGGCTACTGCATCATTACCACCACATCTTCCGTTAAGTCACTCAGCAAACGCAGTTTCACAAACCACTATATGACACAAAAACAAGCTTCCACATAAGCATAGGCGTCAGCTACGCGGGGAACACGTCCCCGGCACTATTTATGATCAACACCACCAAATGTTATCAATTTATCATTAACACTCCAACTACCGTAAATGATGTACCTCTTCGGTGTAGGTCTTCCTCTTGAAATAATTTCCTTCTTTTCTCCAATCGATCGCCGTGAAAAGTGCACAAGAAGGAGATCAGAAACATGATGGATCGGTGTGTTAATGCAGTGATCATAGTTACTTCAAAACCCGCCAAAGGTTCAAACGTCGTTGATGACAACAGCGGGGGCTAGCGCCAGACACATCGCTGGGCCTGGGGCGTTCTGTCACTATGACATCACATTTTGATTGGCTGACGACACACGTCAGTCAAAGTTATAACCAAATAGGAAATGGCAGCTTCAGCGAAAGGCCAGCAGTACTACTAGAGCAGGTCCACGGAGCTATGATGCGTTTAATGACATCCAGGAAAATCCAGCTCAGCGTCACAAAAAATAACCATATGCTTTCTGGAAATATAATCATAACATACTGAAAAAGTAATTGAATTCAGACACGTTCAGACACAAATTAATTTGATTATTAAAAATAAGAATAATAATAAAAAATACTTTTTTGATATTGTCAGGGCCAGCAGAGAAAGCCCTGCTGGCCCTGACAGCCCACCACTGGGTTTTCACCAATGGGAATGTGTTTAATCAGCATTCACTTCTGGGTGAAGTGACTCTGCAGTGCACATGTGTTTTCTTGGCCTTTGGTTCTAACCAGCATGAGTGGAAATGCAAAGACCCAGGTGAGTGCAGTAATTCCTTCTGCATCAGCAATGCAAAGTCCTGAGTAATTTCCAGTGCAAGGCTATGACGTGCATTCAAATATGTTGCTGTGGTTAGCATGTAAATAGCCATGAATGTTTGCTTTTTGTAATTTGGTAGAATGTTGTATTCTGTTTATTCGTTTTATTATTGAATGTTTATTTTATTTTTATCACTTGTAAAAGACACATTATTGTATAAGCGTTCATAAGTTTTTTTGCAAGGTCTGTGTTAAGTGATTCTGACTTTGTCTTTGACAGGGATTTTGTTACTGACCCCCTTTGCCAAATGTGTATGATTAGTCAGTAAGTGTTTAAAGTGTAACTGTGACTTTGTTTTACAGGCGAGCACAGACTCCGTCTGACACTGGACTGAAATACAACGGCAGGACTCCTCTGTTAAATATTGAGATTTGTCCTTTGCCCAGGGCCTCACATTTCCTAAAACCGTCCCTGTCTGGGTCAACCAGCCTCGTGCTGATTAGACGTGTAGAGAGTGTACCAGTAATGAAAGACTGCACTTATATAGCCGATGGCAAAATTAGAATGTAGGAGCTGGTGTTGGACCAGAGAGAGGCTGTAGATTTTTATCACACACATAATTTCAATACTTTACACTAAACATTCATTATGCTGTTATTAGAGGAGTCAGCTGATGTTGATGAGCACACATGAGGATGTGTGTGTATAATCTTTAACTTTCACAATTTCATCATATTTGAATTACACAATTGTTTTGTCCCAAATCTCTGCTGTGCACTATTTCACTTTACAATAACACATTTCCCCCTTGTCCATTTTTATGATAAATCACTTGAGCCAACCATTGAAAACAAAACCATTCCCCATCTTTGAATCTTTTCAACAATGAATATGTGATGAACCATCGTACCTGCATCATACCTTTTTTATAACATCTCAGATTCACACCTAACCTAAAATGTCAAGGCCAAGCAGCTGCATGCTTTCGAGCCACAGGTTGCAGGCCCCTAATCAAACATTTTCTTATCCAACACCACTATTGGTAAGATTTAGTTATAGAGAAATAAGAATTTGGGTTTAAAATGATAACTTAAAGCAGCATAAGTTTAAATTTTAATGGTTAAAAGATATCAATGTTGACACTGAAACAAGAAGCAGAATACACTACATTTGCACCTCTGTCCTATCACTCCCTCGTCTCATGTTCTATCTGTTTGGTATGCTCCATGCTTTGTTACCTCCATCTAACACAATCTCCATATCAGTGATCGCTATCATGGCAGGAACTCTCGCCACCCTTCCTTACAGCTGTCATGCTCCTCCTCTTCCTCCTCTTGTTCCCTTATTATCTGCTGCTCTCATGAGCGAGTTAGGCCTCAGGCTGCAAAGATACAGGAGGTGATAGAGGTTAGGAGGGATCTGCAGAAACTAAAGCCCCCAACACTCATACACGTAGCTATGCTTTTCAGGGCTCTGCATTTAGTTCCATTCATTTGGACAACTGAAGGCATTATACACACAGAAACAGGACTTTCCCCATATTATCTTTTAGGTCACAAGTTTTCTGTGATCACAGAAATTCAATAATTGTTTCAATAAATGTAATAAATGTTCAATAAACAACTCTAAAGAAACAGAACTCTTAAAGAGCATTGAAGACATTTAACACAGATTTTGGCAAATATAAGTTGTAAGTTCCATATTTAAATGTAGAAATGATAGACATTATATATTCGATGCACATCATCTTAAAGGGATAGTTAATTTTTTTTGTGGCTGCATGCTAACAAATAACCAGAGGTGACTGTGATGTGCATGCACCTTGTCCAATCATAGGTCTAAACAGGGTTTTCATTATGCAACCTTAAAAACAATTTCAAAAAATTAAAGAAAGAAATGCATAAATACATAGGGACATGTGCAGAACACATAAATGTATAAAACACAAATGTCATCATAATAATGTGCAATGAACCACGCTACCTAATGGCAACTACAGCTTGGCAACTAACAACTCAACCCAACAGTGGGACAAATGACTTGAATGGCGAGACAGTGAATCAGTGTTACAGCGAGTCATCTTTCAACAGGAAGGTTGTGGGTTCAGTTCCCGGCATGAGTCCTTGGGCGACACAGTTACCCTCACACTGCTCCTGACGGCTGTGAATGGGTGTGAAAGATGTGTGATAGAACCTGACATCACCCCTGAGTTCACCTTGTTCCATAAATGCACTGTATGAATATGTGAGTGAATGGGTATGAATCAGTGAATGGCAAAAACTGGTGTCTCCCAGGATGGTCTTTGCCTTCTGAATGGTTCTCACTTGAAAAATATGGTCAATGCCAATGATGTGCCTGCAAAGTTTAACAACGCATTCCCAGCTGTTCTTGTTGCTGATGCTAAGGTCGCTGAACTGACTTATCATTCTGAAAATGAAAAGGGACTCGATAAAAGATGAGTAAAGGAATTTTAAAAGAGTTCATGTTATAAGTGATGGAGAGCCTTTCTGTCTTATGCTGCTTCTACGTGACAGGAATGTCCACAGCTCAGTCACTGCTTGCTGAGTTGCATTTACATCAAAAGTCAGAACTCGCCATTGTTAGCAATACCAGTTGATAACAACACTAGAGGCTACATGGTATCTTGTGCACACAACATGTCTACGGTTAAAAATGAAACAGTACTATGTGTGCCACTGATTTACTGTGAAACAAACATGACAGAGGTGCTATTAAAGGTAAAAGTAGCAGGGTTTGTATAGTGGCAGCCATTTTGGAATCCCATGTTGGGGTTGGTGAGGTTGGTACAAGTTTCCGACTTTAAATGGAAAGCACCATATGTGTCAGTATAGACACACTTCAAAACACCAGAACTATTCCTTTAAACTAAAGGAATTATACAGGAAGCATGATAGTAGCAAGTGTTTCAGTTTTCTGAGAAAGAAAATGCCTCTTTCAGTGCCAGCTTGAAAGTTATTCTGATTTCCAAACATGAGGGGGTTTTCCCCATGTGGCACGGTGCCTCTAATTGTGGTGACATGTGTGTTTGCTGACGAGGTCACAAAGGACACTGGCATTGTTTGTGCCTGCTTTTGTCCGCAAACGTAAACTTTTCGGGGACAATTGGGTCACTTCGAGTGAGCTGTGCATGCAGCTGTAAGCACACGACTGTTGAGATAAAGAAGAAATTGTAAAACACATAAGTAGAGTGAGTGCAAGCTCACAGTTATATTGTTCAGTATTAATAATACAATGCCACAGTTAACGCACACACACACACACACACACACAAAACCAAGTGGGAAAAGGATGTAACTTCATTTCCCACAAGTATAAAGATGAATCATTAAAATGGTAAATAGGATTTTAATATGAAAATGTCTGCAAAATAAAAATATAGTTTAACATTCAATTAGTAATTGCTTCATCAAGCCTGATTAAATTTAAATTTTAAGTATTTAAATGTATTCAAATGCCAATGCCATTCAACTTTAAAATGATAACAATAATAAATAGAATTATAGGATTGTGGTGGATCGGTGGAGTTGTATTGCAACCCGGAGGTTGTGGGTTTGATCTCCAGCTCCAGCTCTCAATCAGGAAGTGAATGCAGGTAACATCATCATTTCCAAAACATCTTAGTTTCAGTGTTTTCAAACTAAAATAAAACCAGCTGTATTTTCTTCACTGGGAAATGTGGATGGTAGGATGTATCCACAAACAAACGACACAAAATCAAATTTTTCTCATTGACCTTAAATTGCATGTGCCTTTGCCAACATTCCCACGCCAGTTTAAACCTGGAAATACATAAGGTGTTGGTACACAGAAGAATGAGACAACAGTGATAAAGATATGGCCAGGTGAGTACATTTGTTAGACTGACAAGGAGACTGATTTTATGATTTTATGATTTTAGAATTTATGGACGGTAGAATGATTCGGAATGGCACTTGCATGCTAACTAGCTAACAATAGCTTAACTGCAAAAAGGGAGTGTATCGCCAACTACTGGAGGATGACCATGTCACTGAAAAAATTGATTCCCCATTAGTGTTTGTACACTGGGACAAAGTTAGTACTACATGAAATGGCGTTGTCAATCTACAACCGTATGAAGACAAAGCACAGTGTCTTGTAACTACTGTCTATCGCTTGGTTTTAGAACAAAGGGCCATGTGGTCTCCATCTAAGATGCATGTTGGCTCCATCTTGAATGAGCTGATTCCCTGCATTGTGCACTCAGGCAGGTTCACAGCTGGAACATTTCTCCAGCATCCCAACATGTGCTGAAGTCCTCTGAAGCAACAACTCCTGCTGATCCAAACGTTTCCCTTCTTCATTCCAGGACAGAAGAGAGCGAGGCAGCTTTACATCTTTGATCAAAAGATGTTGCTGGAAAACATTACTGGTGTAGCAGTGTGTCTGATTACAGATGAAAGTACATAAATAAGCAAGAGTTTTGAGGAGGATGTTCAGGGAGTAGTGCAGAGGGAGTGAGGTATACAACGATGGAAGAAGAAACAAGTGAGAGGGTAAAGAAGTGAAACATATGAAGAGACTTGCTTGAGTGCATTCCACAACTTTTTAGTGGAGGAAACATCTAAATATGCATTAATAGTTATGATCATTTGTACAACACGCATGTGACTGACTTGATTTTAAAGGATAAAACTTGGGAAAACTTGATAACAATGGATTAAAAAGAATCAGCAAATACCAAGTTCATTTTTTTTTCTGCTGAGCCAAAGACCAGAGACAGGAGAACAATGTGGTATTAAAAACGTTACTAAATTGGGTTGTCATCAATTTCAGGAGAAAGAGGAGGAGGAGAGGTTGAGGGGGAAGTAGAGATAAAGAAAGAAAGTGGCAATGGGAAATGAAGAAGAAAGGGAGTGGCAAAACAACAGACAGTAAAATGAAAGAGGAGATACAGCATATAAAGCCCAGATACAAACAAGAGACCTGAAGTTGAATGGATGGATGATAGATGGTCTGTAATTTGCTTTCAAAGTTGCTCCAAATAGAGGTCTGGCATTTCATCAGTATTACTTTTTAATTAAACAATGTGGGGGTTTCAGATCTAGGAAGTCAGATGTCACACAAGAGTGGTTCAAGTGTCATGTGTTGGCTAAGGCCAGACTGCATCCTGCATCTCAATCTCATTTGCACTTGCAAGAGGCATGATCAACAGATCAGTGGCTGTTGCTGGTCTTGAAACAGGGGAAACTCATTTCAGGCCCAGTTATTTATGCATAAATTCTTACATAATTTCTGCAAATGAACTACTAGAACAAGGAAACACAATAATTACTCTATGTAAAACTGAATTCCTGTAATAATGTATTTATTTACGGTGTGTATGCACAAGTGAAAATGTGCTATCGCCAAGCAAATAACACGCCGCGACCAGCTTCAGACTGATCCCTCACGAAATCCACACAGGGCTGGGGCAGAAAATGTTTTCTGCAGCGCTGTCAATCAATAACCGGTCCCGCCTTTCAGACAGTTCCTCCAATCATCATGCAGAAGCCCAGAGTCCCGCCCACCCAGTGCACCATTGACTCCAAGAGAAGCTGAGCTTCCGTGGAAGCATTTGTCCGATCACCATCAAGCTCACTGCAGTGAAAAAAAACGGCTCTGTGCCATCCCATAAAGAACAGTTGAAGCTGAGCTTTAAGTGTTTTTTTTTTTTTAAGTATATTTTTGGGCTTTTAATGCCTTTAATCGATAGTCAAGTGCAGAGAGACAGGAAATGGGGAGGCAAAGAGAGGGGGAATGACATGCAGGAAAAGACCATCAGGTGCTGGATTTGAACCGGGGTCACCTTCAGCAAGGACAATAGCCTCAACATGGGACGGCAGCTCTAGCAAGTGAGCCAACGCCGCCCATTTAAGTGGTTTTAATGGAAAGGCTGCTACAGGAATACAAAAATCACGTAGGATGATCCGTCATTTGTGATAAACAGCTGATTCTGAACAAACTAGAGACATCAGTTCTAATCGTGTTCTAGCACAGGTTTATTATTGAAATGTAAATACAGCACATTACATAAGTGATGACATTTTTGAGGAAGTCGCCAATGCCAAAGGTGTAGTTCAAAATACAATTGTATAGATGTACAACCAATCAGAATGATGTACGCAGTAAACGTGTCAACTAATGAGGCTGTTGTAGTTTTCTAGGACTGACGGCCATCTAGTAACGGCGTCCTCTACTACTTCTGCCCGGGGGGGATCCATGGAGCAGGTCGCGTAAAATGGAAGCAACAGCTGAATCGAAAGACAGCTGCTCTTCTGTGGCCGCCATGTTGGATGTATACAAAAGCTTTTGAGTTGGCCAAAATGGCGTTCTTGTCAGACGTGTGTGCAGAGCGAAATCACATCACTGGCAGAGTTGGTTGGGTTCATCAAGGCTAACAGCTTTGCTTGGTGGACAAATTGGACACATTTCTTATTCTAGATCAAAGTCACTGTTTGCCACCATGTTAATAACGCCTGTTCAAATGTGTTCTTTAAATAGAAAGTGTCTGATTTTTGTGTTGAGGAATGCGCCTCTTGCTTTGTGCCACAGACAGACCAATGGAGTAGCAGCACCCAACATGACTCCATCAGCTCATTCCTCTCATTCCTGCAATTAGCGACGCGAAGCATGGGGCTTTGAAGAAACGCCACACTTTCCTTCTCTCCCACTTTGTTGTCTCTCATGCTAGGACAACCAGAGATGATTGCCCCGATGAGGAGCGGGAACTCACAACCAAGACCCTTCCTTTCTCTCGCTCTCTCGCTCTCGTATTTTAATTTAATCATTTCTCCACCTCCTCCACATTCCTGAGGCTAGAGCTTTGCCTGGGAGGGAGAGGACATTCCTCAGACCTTTGTTGGGCTCAGGATGTTACTCCAGTGAGAAGTGAAGGGAAGACTGATAATGGTAAGGGATTCATTACGACTCCCCTTTCTCCATATTTACAAAGCTGGAAGTGGTGGGGAGGTCAGGAGTAAAAATTGCCTTTTCTTTTCACTTACACTGGATGTGGTGTGAAAGAGGCACATTTACTGCAAACTCTGCACCTTTTAGGGCAGGGTAATGTGGTGTCCCCAAAAACACTTCCCCCATCATATTGCACACAGATAGCTAAGGTTATTTTTATTTTTTATTTTATTCTATACATTAAATTAAATTAATTTGAGTTGCCATGACAATTTGGCCATATATTAACTGTAAAACAAAGTGAAAACAATGGATGTTTTGATAGCTAATGTACAGAAAATATACAGAATACTCAAAATTCACAATCATGATAGTATTTTTGATCTTATGGGATAGTCCTTAAAGTATAAGTGGGAGTTAAAATGTAAACTAAAAATATTGTAGGAATACTCTAATACTGTTTTATAGTTGTAAGAAGAAGACTGCACAAACCTGTGTGTGTGTGCTGTCCTTTTCTCTGTGTGAAAGTCAAATACAAACACACAAGGTCCTCTCAGTACGTTTAAAGCACACATCTATTGAAGAAAGAAAAATCTATTTCTAAAATATGATTGCAATGTCCTATGTAAGATTTCTAATCTGTCTTCAAAGAAGATAAGTGTGAGATGCTAAATCAATATTTGTCCTGATCATTGATCAGTGCTGCGCCTGACAATGGTGTCATTGTCTTATGTATCAGGTGCAAACAGACCATTGTGGACAGTGTCTCTGAGGTTGAACTTGCATTGTGAACCGTATCTTTCCTGGTATTAACATCCACTAACACTGGATAGTTCTGTGCACACATGTGAGTCCACCTAAGAACTGCACAGTTGAGTTAAGAAGCCTCGAGTGGTGTGAGGCTTTAGCCTTATCTATGTGGAAACAGGACTTTCCATTGTTTCAGGAAAAAGGCTTCATACACAAGAAATCCCCTACTCTAAAGGCTGTGGTACATATGCCAGGCGCTGTACTGTTGTACCATCAAAAACGGAGATGTTGAGTACAATAAACCTTTATTTGAACAAGCATCAATTTAAGTTCAGTTGCAATCACAGAAACAGAGAGACTAAGAAAATAAAATGAAAGTTATACAGAGAAAAAGATCAAACAATATCCAAACACAAAAGGAAGACAGCAACGAAGATAAGTGACAGAGAATTCCCAAAGTAGTGTTTCGGTTGTGTATAAAAAGCCAATATGATAAACGAAAATAGAAATTGCGGATTCAATTAAACTTGTTTTCGTGTGTCTGGCCCGTTCTATAGTCCACAGTAAATGCAATACAACAAGACATGCTGCTCATCTGACCCAGTTCTGTTTATTCGTATGAACAGCATAAGTTTACATGGAATCTGAACTTTTAAAGTTGGATTATTTGTGGTAAGATTAATCCCTCAAAGGCCAATTTAAGGTAGCATTGGAAATGCCTGTTCTATGCATGTGTACTCAGCAGTGCTTTGTTAGAAAGAAAAAAAAACATGTTTACACATAATTTAACAGAAATGACCAATAATAACTGAAATTGGCTTTGGGATCTAAACATTTGCTTCAGTTTAGAGACCTGTAATATCCATGATGACACACTGTGACGCCGTCATGTATGAGGTGCTGTTTGTAAATTGGTTCATGCTGAAAATAACATCAACATTTTGCCACATATAGCTTCAAACAATGTTACACCTAAATGTTAAATCCAAATATTAAATCTAAATCTAAATGTTAAATGTAAATATAAAGGCAGGAGGGAGATGTTCGTGAATACAGAGCAAATGAGACAAAATGACTTAATCACCTATTAATCCAAAATACTGTGTATTAGCTACATGACTCATGCTGCCACTCACCATCAGCCGATCACTATTGTACGCGATGGAGCAGTGGAACAGAACACACCCAACCTGTCCCTGACACTTGTTTGTGTGAAATGTGTCAAAGCTAACAGTGTCCATTATGACTTTAGAGGGCCAAACAACCTGGAGCCCCCATAAAAGGCCACAACACTTACTGGTTTACAGCTGAGCCTGGAGAGCACAGCCAGCTGTAAAGTGATTACTGCTCTCTCTCTCTCACACACACACACACACACACGTATTCCCTCTATTGGGGTAGCTGTGGTGACGACAAGGGGTTGTCCACTAACCGGGTGATTGATTGATCGATAGATAGATAGATAGATAGATAGATAGATAGATAGATAGATAGATTGATTGATTGATTGATTGATTGATTGATAGATAGATAGATAGATAGATAGATAGATAGAATAAAGTGTGAATATTTAAGGACATTCACCAGAAAATAAGGAATTAAAACCAAGCGACATGTATATAGTGCAAGTGTGTTGCTGTTATTGTTGTGCAGTAGGTCATGAACGAATAAAGGAATAATAAAGTATTAGATGTCAAAGACATGTCATGTATGTGGGTGTTAATGAGTGAAATGGCAAAACTGTGCTAAAAATGCTCTGCAATACAATGAGTCATCAGGACTGGAAAAGCATTATCATCACAAATACACACACGATGACTTTCCACTCTTACAGCAGCCAGCAGCTCTGACAGGGCCAGTAAACTGTGGTGTAGTGTTTTTGTTATTCATGGAGATGCTAAGGCTAAGTGACGCTGAACCGTTTGGACAGATGTGCTTCCAGCCCTTCCAGTATAAACACAGAAAGCCAGGACACACAGATGTCTCTCTCTGACCTCCCGCCCTTGACCCTGTGATCCCTGTGACATCTAAGGTAACCTATTAAATCAAAGACATGATCTAACCTAAAATCTCAACATATTTTAATTGTGAATTGAAATAGATTTAACGGTATTGTGTAACTTTTAAATAAAAAGAAATATCTGTTACATTGTCCATACCGTTGTCAAATGAGTTCACATGACTGTGCACACTGCACATTCTGATTGGTTATATATCAAGACAGACAGCGGCAACACCAACACTGTGCTATTAAAGCCAGACTGCTGCAATCAGGTTGGGTTATACTGAAAAAAAAACACAAAGAAGCGCTCATGAAAAGTTACAATAGTGAATTCTATTGCACAAAAATCCCAATCAGTCACAAGTGTGATGAGATAAATGCCTCTTGTACCAGCGGCTGCACAGGTGCTGTATACACACAAACGCTCCCTCGATCAAGTTCAATATCCCTCGACAGAGGCTGTTGTCAGATGAAGGACAACATTCACAAATATTATTTGGTCTTTATGAACAGTGAGGAAGAAGTTAGCTGTAATAACAGCTGAACAGGGCTTTTATTATTGTTGATGTGAATGTCTTTGACAGAGCATCAGCACTTCCAACAGGACTTTAAAAAACCATTAACCCTGAACTCTAACCCTAACAGTTCCACTTGTTTCACCGCTGTCAGATCTTGGTTTAACCGGCATCTCCCCTACAGCCAAATGACCTCAGTTCCCACACTTGCTCATCAATTTAACATCACTTTCCCACTGTTTCCATTTCCCTTTCCTTCCTCACAGGGATCAGGTGGGAGTGACGCCTCATTATGACTAAAGGATGGGAACAGGTGATGTCTCTTTTCTCATGGTTGTAGTGTTGTAGTGTGAGATGCTCTCACAGAAACATGCAGGGACACCAAATAGAATTACAATTTCTTTTGCACACACCTCTGCATTTAAACCATCCATATTACACAAAACTAACATAAAATTAAACACAAACATTTGTTTCACCATTACACTGGATAAAACACCAGGACTTTCACATTTATATGTTAAACAGTTTTCAAAAGTGATTAAAAACACATGGATCTGTCCCTGTAACCATGCTTCTTACCAAGCATAAGCAAAGAGACAGTCATTTTGTTTGCCATTTCTAATCTACGTGAGCTGTAGTTTTAACTTAGTATTGTTTGAATTACTATTTCAAACAACTCAATAATTTCAAGTTTAATGCACATGTGTGTATTCATATATATGTATATATATATATATATTAGAGCTGGGCATAGATTAATTTTTTTAATCTAGATTAATCTCACTGCAATCTTGGAGTTAATCTAGATTAATCTAGATTAAAATGGCTCATTTGAATTCTTCTTCTGCTAAGTGGCGCTCCTCTGTTTTCATCACACCTAACATTAGGAGTAGGACAGAAAAAGTATATCAGAGTAAGATTGCTAGTAGTAGTAGGCAACTATCAGCAACTAATCAGCAAAACGTTGATAACGTTAGCTAAAGCTATACCGCGTGAAGTTAGTTTCAGGTTGGATATTCATTCAGACAGTTGTCGGACGCGACGGTTGGATATCCAACCTGAAACCATTTTCACCGTGGTAAATTACATAGACCGTTATAAAACAAAAAATGACAATAAATTACATAACGTAACGTTACCTACATCCGCGCTCAGCCAGGTCAGAGCCTTCTGGGCCAGGTATACATCCGCGCTAACATATCAAAGTGAAATTCATAGCTTGCTCACTATGTGGACCCAGGTCCCAGACCCAACTTTGAGAATAGATTAACGGTGATAATTTTCTTATCGCGCGATAAGAGTCTCGCGTTAACGCAGCACGTTAACGCTGTTAACGGCCCAGCACTAATATATATATACATATGTGTGTGACATTACATGCAACTTAGAAGTTGTGAGTTGAAGTTATTTTTAACAGTTTTTTCAACGGTAAGTTGTTTTTACTTGCACACCATGCAAACCGATTGCCTTAAAAAGTCTAATGGCATTTTTCCACTATACAGTTCCAGCACGGCTCGGCTCGACTCAACTGGGTTTTTATTGTTTTTCCATTAGGTGCTATTCTTAGTCCCTGCTCTAGCGAGGTTACAAGCGAGCACTAAAATGTGAAGGATTGGCAGAGTGTGTCGTCACCGGAAGAGTCATGAGCGTCTGACACAAGAATCAAACCAAACAATGCACAAATGCACGCCAGTTCAAAAGACGTAAAATCCTGAAATTATTTGTTAATCTCCAACATGTAGCAAGGATAGTTCTAAAATATCAATATGTAACAGAGCAGTCTGGTATATTTAGCAATCGTGAGCCAAGTCACAACCCCCTCCGTGTCTTTGTATTCAGCGCTCCGGTTATGCAGGAAGTAACTAATCTTTTGCTTTTACAGTGCTTGAACTGTACGGAAAAACCATGTGCTACCTGAGTAAATCAAACAACCATACATTTTGATAGTGTGTGCATTAAATGCCCATTGTTCATTTTCAGCATGCTGCTCTCCCACTGGCCACACATTTCAATCCTACAGCAGAGAGAACTTCATAACGGATGACAAAATAATGCAGGAGATGCTCCTCGTGCTCTGTGTCTCAGCTCACTGAGAGCTTGATTGAACTTCCAGGCCTGTAACACATTATGTACAGTTTAAGTATTAAGTGAGATATGTTGTCCTGCCGCCTCTTTGGATGATGTTTAAAAAACACCTACAGTGAAATGATTTCATCAGACACAGTAACAGCAACATTCTGACTGGGATATGAACAGTCCAGCCACAATGAAACTAGAAACCTCACTAATGGAAATTCAGGTCCTTGGGCAACAGTTGGATTTCAAATCTGCAATAATGACTGACACTCTTTCTCTCTCTCTCTCTATCTCGGGGCTGAATGTGTTTCTAATCACACATTGTTGACACATATAACAGTTATGGAGAAAAGTTCTAATCAATTTCGAGTTGTATAATCAGCCCCTTGACAAATGCACTGCTGTTCATTCTTTTTTCATCTCTGGAATTGTGTTGTTGGTAAAAATCTGGCTTTTTAGTTGGTAAACGTTCCACTAGATTCTAAACATGTCACCCACACCCACACACACACACTCCCCGCCCCCCACACCCTGGACCAACATATGGGGAGGCTTGCTCTGACTGAAAACATGGTTAAACATAATTATGAATTATAAAGTTATAAAGTTTATATCCACTTATTTTTTACTTTCAACATCAAAGTGTATAGAGAAAACCATTGAATAAAAGGCTCCCCTATTTAGATGTATAGCTGCTTGTGTCTATGATATCTTAAGAATATGTTTACTGTTCATCTCACCATTACGCAGCCGTCTTAGACTGGAAACTCAAGTTTGTAAATCGCTGTCCTTCTGCAAAGTCCATGGAGAAAGTGTGTGATTTTAGCGTGCCGCTGTCTCGTGTGGTCAGTTTGTGTCACTGACGTAAATCTCAATAAAGGATTTAAAACACAGAAGTCACAAAATAAGACATTTGATTATTGTCATTCAGTATCTTCCTCCTATTCATGAAAAGGGCAGTGGTCACATCCGAGGCAGGGAGGGACTGAAGCTGAGGTTTGTGTCTGTGGTGGCCACCATTGTCCTGGGATTTACTGCCTATTATTCACTTTTAATCACGTCACAGTGAGTATAGTTTAACAGATACTTTACTGCAATCTGTTGCAAAAGTTGGCGGGAAAGATATATCAGCAGGTTCTATTCATTTAATGATTTATTTCACCTTAAAGTCAGAGCGTTTTTGCACGTCTGGGTGCTTTTTCATCTTTATATATATATATTGATTTATTTTAAGTCATTTTAGATGTGATTGTTTTTAATGTTTTCATCTTGTAAAGCACTTTATTATTATTATTACTATGTTTTAGCAAAGGATTTCATCTATGTCATACCGACATATATTATAAGTATATATTTACATACTTATATATATATAAGTATATATATAAGTATGTGAGGTAACAATTTTCGCCCAGTGTTTCTCTATTTTGGTTTTTAAAAAATGACAATATGCGATAAAAACACCACCATGTTGATATACACGCCTGTAGACATGTAAATATTTGGAATTGTGTTTGAGAAACTTGAGCTCACACATATCCCTGCTTTGCTAAAATATACAATAGCAACATGTGATCCTGCACAGTGTAATGGTGATAAGAAATAAAGAATAAAAAAAATAAAACACCATCCAAGCTTAAACTGTGGTCTTTCTCTATCTTATCTCATCTTGGCCACCAGGACAAAATTATGATTTCATTAAGAGCACAAAGGAATGGTGTTATTCCATATCCAGAACTGTTATTAAGAAGAGCGTCCACTTGGTTTAAAGGGTGTTTTATCACACAGGGACGCTTATTATCACACAAACATGAACCACTAGGGACAATAAACTCTTCAAAATAATCCAGCACAGCTGTTTCACCATCAGTCCTGAGTAACACACCCACAAGACATCCTATCTAAAAAGCAATGTAGCCATACATATCCTGATTTCCCACTAAATGTCCTCTCACCCATCACACATGGACCAAAACGTATGTTTACATATCTCAGTGTTCCATATTAATGTCTTCACATCCACTTTAACCTGATTGAGTTTCTATTTAATAAGCAAAATCCGGCGCTACATCATCTGGAGGCAACAGAAAGGTTCAACAGTCTGTCCCTGCTCTGCTCCTGCATACACACAAGCGCTCCCTCATGTCAGGTCTCATAGCAGCAAATGTTGCATCATTTCTGTTCACGAAGACCAAACAGAGACAGAAACAAATGACACACGGCAACAGTGTTTTACCAGGCTATTGTTATTGTTTATGATTTGTTTCATGAAGGTCACAATGAGCCACTAAAGCACAAAGACAAATTGACATGTGTTTCTATTGTTTATTGTTTATTGTTAATGATGAACTGTCAGTTGCATATTAACACATTAAATTATCAGTGAAGGAAAATCTCATTTACAAACCTGGTTGATACCAGGTGTGAGAGTGTGTGTGTGTGTGTGTGTGTGCATGACTCAAAGGGAGAGGCTTAGACTGGGACACAGAGGGTGACCCTGGCAGTGTGAAACACAACTTGACAGGACAACTGGGAGGATATATTACCACCAAGTCACCACTCTATGTGTGTGTGTGTAGCACAACAGCCTTATCTGTGGAGTGTAGTCTCATACAAATAGTGTGATAATGTGATCATTAAATAGTTCATAACAAGACTTCAGTACTTCTATAAGCAGAGTGGGAAAGTACGAGCGAACGACTTCTCACCAGCGAGAGTCTTTCTCACTCTCACACACACACACACACACAGTGAGAGACTGAGTTTCCATGACTTCAGGAGACATTAAATTGACTTACATTCAATTCTTGGAAACTTAACCCTGAACATACAACATGTCTTCACCTTAAGATTCAATCATTTATATTATGGGGACTTGGTTTTTGTAACAATAAGGAAGACAAGTCCCCATACTCTGATTGTGTAAACAGATTTATGTCCCCACAACATGAGTATTACCTGAAACACACACACACACACACACACAACTATGACAATCTGGTGGCAGGAGAGTTTGATCATTATCTGGTGAAGGCTGCCCTCCAGTGGACAAATGTGAACATGCGTAAATGTGATAAAAAAAACTTTGTGAACATGTTTGATTATTGTTGTTGTTGTTGTTGTCCCAAATGTATTAAATTTTAAATGATGTGATTTGCTGACACTAGCAAACAACGATCATGTGCATGATCACAGCAGAGCTGCAGTCCGCTCAGAGTTTGCCAAACAGAATTGTAAGGAGTCAGAGAGCTCGAGGAAAATAGATTTTCTGCTCTGATGAGACATAAAATGAAGTGTTGAGGTGGAGCTGCAGCTCTGCAGCGGCAGGAAGCTGAGCTGAGGCGTGTGTGAAGAGAAGCACATGAGCTGAGACGGAGGTGGTCGCTCCACTTTAGCACACGGCCGAGATTGATTTTGCTGTTTTAACTATTTTACTTTGCATTTTGCGTTAATAATTGCAACAGAAATGTCCTTCTCCCAGACACGCACAAGCAATATATGTTTTCATTACTCTCCAGCTAACATGACATAAAAATAATATGTTTTGTTTCATTTCAACACAATTCTATTTTTATTTTATTTTATTTTATTCATTTATCAGTGCTGATAAACATGTTTATGTATTTGTCAGTAATCTCTTTTTCAGTAAGCATTTTTTTGTTTAGCATTTTTCAAGTTTGGTTTTTTTTAATCCCATCATTTTAAAATGTGAGTAAATGTGTGAGAGAGGAAGTCAATGATTCCCTTTGTTCTTTTAATATCATGGATTACAATAGCATCAATAAAGTAAAAAAGGTATTATTTTTTGTATTATGATCAAATATAGTTTGGGTTTGTCTTAATATGTAACATTTTGTGTTGTCTGACTGACACTTGTTGCCATTGTTTGGTTGAATAAATTTCTTTTAAGACATATATAAGGTGTTTTGAATAAGAGGTGAGGTGTATTGTTTGTCCAGGATGTAGGCAATGTAATAAATCTATGTAGTTTAGTGTTGTTTAATATTGATCCCTATAATTTCACATATGCAAGTATCACTGAGCAACATAATTCAATATTTTCCTGGATGTGTAGTGGAGTGCTCTTGATTGTTTTTTTCACTGTATTGTTTTTTGTTCAATGTTAATTCATTCAATAAATCACAACACTGGGGTGACGTTACTGTTTTCTTATATTATCTAGATTCACATAACAAATAACAAACAAACATAAGTACATGCATTATCAATACCCGTCAACCAAGGGCGTCAGTTTGTTTTTAACAATAACCATATAAGCTTGAGTGTGGTTTGAAAAGTACTGGGTGCAAGTATTCATCCGTCTGACGTTTCATTACAATATGCACTGCATTACAGGACACTCAACAGTATCCTGTCACGAATAGCCCCGCCCCCATCACACCACAACCTCTTAAAACGAAACTTTTATTGACCTTTAACGCGAGGAAACTTTACCCACGTCTCACCTCCTGATTGTGTGACTTTATATTGTATTTTGTTTTCATGTGCAACATGGTTTTTACTTTTACTCTTATATGTTTTATATTCTATATTTATACTACATTATTTTGTATTGACATACAGACTCCCCTGCCTTGTTTTTAATGATGTGATTAGTTTGTGTTGGTTTGATAAAACATGTTGTTTGTAAGCGCCTTCTATGAGAGCACTGGCTGTTTAGTTGTATTTAAGTATGTAATAACAATTACGTTTGCGACTTCAAATTTGTTTATGTATATTTTCATTATTTTTACATTGTATAGAGTATGTTTTATGCTTACTTGTATCTGTGCCCTATCCTGTGCTGCTGCCTGTCTTGACCAGGACACTTTTGCAAAAAGAGCTTCTTTCTTAAGAAATTAAATACAATTCTGACCTGGAAATTAAATACATAAATGCAGAATTAATACATTCATTCTAATCAGCAACCATTGTTACAAGCAATACAGGTTACTGCCATAATCAATGTGGTTAAGGCAGTAACCTGAATTGTTATTATATACTTTAATTTTTGTGTATGTGTATTTAATTTTACATTTATTTTTTTAAGCTTTTTATTTTACAATAATTGCTTTTCTTTATTAAATCTGCCTGAACTGTTATTGATCCCAAACCTCTAATCTGAAAAGAAATTTAATTTTCACGTTTGGACTTTAAAAACAAACATTTTTAAATAGCACAGTGATGAGTGGCTTCCTGTTTTAGCGGCAACATCAATATTTAAGATTGTTTAACACAGATGGCTCTTTGGGTCCCTAAACACATTTCTATCGTTTGTCAGTCAGTCAGTCATCATCTAACTGCTTTATCCTCCACCAGAGGGTCGCGGGGGGTGCTGTGCCAATCCCAGCTACATCGGGCGATAGGCGGGGTACACCCTGCACAGTTCGCCAGTCCATCGCAGGGCCACAAACAACTAGAGACAAACAACCATTCACTCTCACACTAACTCCTACGGTCAATTTAGAGTTTCCAATTTACCTATTCCTCTATCGTTTGTATTTTCAAAAATTAAAAAGAAAAAATCCCAACCTTTTAATTAATATCTATGTGTATATGTTTCATATAACACATATAAAATAAATGTTTAATGAATTAACCAAATGGCTCAGAAATGCTTTGTTTATCAATTCAAAATAATAATTTGGTGTTACAGATATGGCTGTAAAATAGTGGCTACATTATGCACAAATTCACTATCTATATTGGGATTTGGGTCACAGCAGTTTGTCAAGTTTGAAAAGTTGGTCACCATATAGAAAGTTTGAGAAGCATTGTTTTAAATAATGCATGAAAAGAAATTGCGATTTATTTTTTAAACAAAATGTCTGTTTTACTATAAAAATATTGCTCTGGTCACAATTAATAATGGGTCACAATAATTAAAAAAAAGTGTGAAATACTGCTCTCAATTATGAGATGCAGAATCTCTGGAAACAGGAAACTGTCTGAAAGTGTTTCCATGATACATCAACCACATCACAGAGCATTATAAACAGTCCATCAAGCCCACTGCAGAACAAGTGTGCTTTGTTTTCTTCTCTCGTCTCGATGGAAGCGGCTTCCCCGGCTCAGTTTGTGGACCAACAGAAGCTGTTGGGCCCCCGATCAAAGCAGACTGGTGCCTGAGCACTGTCACTCCCAGTGATCAGCAACAGCAGTATTCTGTTTGGGATTATCACACCTGTGGTTCAGGGATTAAGCCCTGCAGAGACATGGGAACCAGAGACAAGAGGGCTCCAAGGTTCAGTGCAGACGACAGAGAGGGAGGGGGGCTGAGCTGAACAAGTGCATCACAGGACTTTTCCACACTCACTCCTGTATGTGCCACATACACACTAAACTGGCTCACATGGGGCCGCGCCCTCTAATAAGTAACAAGGCAATCAGAGATGGCAGACTTCGCCCCATTCACGCAACTATCCTCTGGCGGCCTCTGGTGGTTATGTTGACAAGTGCAAGTGCAGAAGAACAGACACACAAAAAACAATACTACTGTATGTCCTTTGTATTTTCAAAATATTTGATTGAACTTGCTTGTGTTACAGCTACTCCAACAGAAAATAAAAGAGCTTCACAGCCTATAATAAGAAACATATATGAAGATGACTAAGGTACGATATACTAAGGGGAAAAAAAGAATAAAGATTAGATACAATAAGATGTTTACCTCTGTGTCAGTCATATAAGACGTAACAATATACACCATAAAAACTCTATATCTTATTATTTAATTTATCACATTTAATATTCACTGACCTTTTCAAGACCAGCAGTCCTCGTGGAGACCAAAACCTGGTCCTAATAAAGAAGAATCTCATTCCTGAGGAACTGGTTAATTTAGGGCTAAGATTTGAATTGTGGTTAGTTTAAGTTAGATGCAGGTGACCCTAGTACATCTCCACACTCCAGGACCTCTCTCATGACTGATGGGTGAAGATAAATGATGTATGTTCGATTGTATGAAGTTGATACTAATTAGATCATTAGGAAATATTGTCAAATTAATATTAAAAAATAAATGATACACAAATGGATAGGAACATGTTCTTTGACTGGTGACCTGTCCAGGATATACTCCACCTCCTATGTTAGCTGGGATTGGTACAACCCTTATGTGAAGCAGTAAATTGATGGATGTGCTTACTTTCATTCAAGACTAGAGCCATGGACAAATGTATGACATATTGGAAGAAGTGGATTATGTATATACACCATTGAAGATGAGGACTTGGCATACCAAGATGTATGTAAACACATAATATGAAATGTGCACCATCCATGATGACATCATGAATAAAAATGTTTAATGTTTCCAGGTAGGAGCATCTGACTCCAGACCTTTGAGTGTGATCCTCACAGTGTCATGTCTGTGCTTGATCAGCTTTTTCCTTCCACTGACCATGCAGAAAATCCTCTCCTGTTTGTCCAAGTAAATCCTGTGGTATTTCTGCAAGTCCATTCCTCCTGAGGCAGTTAGTCAGCATAACAGCTTAATGTCTCCAGGCTTATCTTAAAGACCAAAAGAAACAAGGGAAAAAATGAGGATTCTGATACCATCTACAGAGAGAATGTGTATAGGATCCTACACACATTCTTGTGCAGCATTCTTACTCAGACATAATGCATTCCCTAGCCCCTTACCCTAACCTTAACCATCACATTTAAATACTTAATCCTAACCCTTAACCCAGTGGTTCACTGGGTTTTCTTCCACAGAGTGGTAGCTCGTATCCTATCTGTCCCCAATGGGATGTTGCGCGACTTGACTTTATGAGAATTACGGCTCATATGCACGACACCCTTCAATGGAAACATCTGCAGCTTTTATTTTGCAAAAAAACTGTAATGGAAATTCAACTATTGTGAACGAGTCACACCAATACCCTCTAAATAACGGTGAATATCTCAGAGCTATTGACATGATGACAGAGGCTTGATCAGAAGTGATAAAGGACAGCCTTGACAACCACACTTGAGAGCAAAATATTCAGAATGAAAATCATTAATATGGACACTGACTTTTGCGGAAATCCATTTTTTAATCAAGAGTGCAAACAACCCTGGCAAATGCTTTTTCAGCATCTAATCAAATAACAATTCCATGGGAAGTTTCCTGTTGCCACAGTGGATGTGCCAGTAAATGAGTAGGTTTGTCGCCATATTCATAGTATGAACCATATGTATGCGCTCTGCTTCTTTAGTAATTAGTAATTAAGGATGAGAGTTCTTTGAGTCTCCCATTAAGCCTTTTATTAGAGGAAGAGATACTTTGTCCTCTAAGGTAAAACCTAAGTGTCTCCCATAGCAACGAATAAGAAAGTGAGTCAGTCTGATTGAAAGCAAGGAAGTCCTCAATAGAAGTTGAAATGAAGTTGCAAAAATCTTGGTCCACGAGAAGGAAAGATTTAAATTTTAAAATAAACATGAATAGAAGACGACTGAATATCTCAAAATAGTGTCGAGTGTTCGGATATTAAAATTCCCAGGTAATCAGAGGAAGAAACATAAGGACCAAGGGTAATTTCTATAAAAGATTATCTATCCTTGAATAGGAATTGGAAAAGGAGAATTTATAGAAGAAGAGCCCATTCCGTCTAATAAAATCAGATAATGTTTTAAAAATAGCAGATTGAGATTGTGAAAATTGGGTTAAAAACACAGTTGAGGTCCCCTGAAAATCACCCGGTGTGTGACTAAGAGAGGGAGGTTGCTTAATAATATTAGCAAAATCACAATCGTCAACGTTAGGAGCATAAACATTTACCGGCAAAACTTGATTCTGCATTAGGGTACCAGCAACTATAAGGTTTCTACCAAGGTTTCTGTTTCTGCAATACATACTTTTGCTAATTAAAATGGGTGGAAGACTATGCAACCTATTGTGATCTTAAATATGATGGTGAGTCTCCTGTAAAAATACAATGTCAGGGTTTAACTGTGTTAAATGTGTAAAAACCTTAAAATGCTTGAAGGGATTACCTCCAATATTCCAAGTAATAATGCTTAAAAGGGTGCCTGTTCCATTCATTTACATTTACGTTTAAGCAGAAATGCTTAAACGTACAAAAATTACAAAAGAGGAAAAAGCTACATAGAAGTAGTCTTGGAAATAATCTAGATGTAACAAAAGCATGAACTTGTTTACGAGTGTGCAATAACAATGAAAGTGTACGTTGTGCTTTCTAATAATGTTCCCTAAAGGAAGCATGAGGTAAAAAGTATAGGCTCAAGCACTGAGCCTTGTGGAACTCCACAATTAACTTTTGTTAGTAGTGAGGCTTTATCATTAACATGAACAAAAGAAGTCTATCAGATAAGTATGATTTAAACCAGCAGAGGGCAGCACCTGTGATACCAATATGGCCTCATGTCTGCACCTATAAACACACCGATAGCATTTGTGATGGCTTTAGCCCGGTCTGATTGTGCAACAAGGGGCTGCTTAAATGCTGCGGTGATAAGCGGTTGTTGAGCAGCCTTCCTTTTCACTCCTGTCAGTGAAACACCGGGGTGATGTCGCTTCAAATGCGTGGCCATGCTTGATGTTTCCACTGTCATGTGGCTTTCTTGTGCCACAGTGCCTACACACCGTCACGGTTTTATCCACAAACCTCTTTCCTTCGTCATTATATTTGACAGGCAAGCCAAAATGCTCCCATACAGGGGATTTAAATGACGCGGGGCACGTGTGTGCCGAACCGAAGATATTGATCCGAACGGATCACGGATCAATGATGATCCGTTGCACCACTACTAACTGTGCACCTGGTGCTTCTAAAGCTCTTCTTGTGTTAAAAGATGAGTCAGTCTCAATATGAGGGACGTCAAATTCTGCTATAACACCAATAATTAGGCTTAAAATGAGTGTTACATATCGTTTATCATCGATAAAATCACAGCAATCAAAGTTTTTAATCAATATATCAAATATTTTATTTATGATATTTAATGGGGTATAAAGGCTATGACAGGTCCTGATTAGGACTCTTCTCATTACATGCTGGTAAATCTACATTACACTGTAACTCCAGCAGGTGGCAGAAGCATCACATGGTTGGCTTTATGGGTCATTATTGTGACACAATTTCACCTTCCTGTATGTTCTGAGATCTCACAGATCTGTTGTAGGTTTTAGAAATTCAGATATAAATTTGGAGTTGCTTCAGTCTGACAAAGGCACTGAAACATCCGCTAGATTCGGTACGATTGGGGACTCGGTTCCACTGGAGGTTGCAACATTCAACCGGTGCAAGTTTGCTGTCACACTGCACTTCAGAAACGAACCAAACCTTTTGAATAACATATTCCCCTACTCACCTGAGGTGGCGCTGCTTCAAGAATTACTGAAGGAGACGACGAGACAACAACGAACAAGAAAACTCGCTCATCATCACTGAACAATTTAATTTTTTTCATAGATGCAAATGCCTTAAGGTAAAGCCTCACATCATCAACAATAATGCCCAGAGACTCTTTTCTTTACTGGACTTGTTTACCCTTTTGGAATAACACTTTGTTTTCATTTCCTTTCGTTGTATTCTGTTTCTCCTGTGTCTTGGAAGCCGATCCAACATTTTCTATATTTTATTCACAAAGTGTGCTGTACACGTTTGTCATTTGAAGATACTTTAATAAAAAAAAATATAATAATATATACGCGGCAACAATGGACTCGGACATTTCTCCTGGCTATCGTTCTACATGTGCGTATGTTTTGGTTGTGTTTACCCACAATGCCATGCGTTGTAGTCTCCTTTAGGCGGACCAGTTCGCTTCCTCACACCAAACCAACCGGACTTTCCGAGCAAACAAAATAGGATTCCATTTAGAAGGGCTGGTGTGAATCCGCGCTTAAACGCATGTTTTTCACAAACAAGTCATAATCTTTTTGTTAAATAGTATCATAACAGCGACGACACTCTGTTATGGGTATGTCCTTAAATGGTCAATTGCAATGGCATCTGCATCAGGGGCCCCACCAGAGGGCGCTGCTGTGCAGGGGAGGATTATAAGCTTTTATAGGCTTTCCTGTGTCAAAAATGTCATTGAGCTTGTTAATAATAAATTCAACTTTGTCCACAGTTTTCATTTGATGAACGCAATTTCCTCTGCAGACCCTCTAAGTAGTGTAGTTGTGTGTGAATAGTTTGTTGTGCCTGATGCTGCGCCTCCTCCGTTTCCGCTCTGCAGCGCTGTGGACTGGTGAACTGCTGCATGTGCATGCGCATGTACAGCGCACACTTCAGTTTCGGCAGTGGGGCCTGAAGTTCAGGGCCCCAGAGAGTTTCTCATTGGCTGATTTGAAGCAAGGGCCGACACTGCACAGGTCTTGCTAGCTAGGCTATGTCAGGTCATGTGATGTAAAGCCATCTGAGCTTGTGATGATGTATCGCATATTAACCTGTACTTTAAAAGTTAGGTCAGATTGTCGACCATGTATGATTTAAATGGCTTATTTTGGTTAAAAGAGATAAATAAATTCTATTTATTGAGAGTAATTACATACTACAGAAACTTTAGAGTGTGTGTGTGTGTGATGTGAATCTCAAAAGAAACACACAATCACTTTATTGTGATTACAGCAGCATTTACCTATCACATCTGAATCTATAAATACAAATCTATATGAGCCAGCCTTTATACATACATGGCATGTAGGTAGAAACACTGAGGAGTCAGTTACTGATGTTCTTGAAGAATTACGTTAATATTGAATACAATCACCAAATGTCACAGAGTTCCTGCTCAGCTGCCCTGCAGCTTCTTCATGATGGGGCTGCTGGGTGGTGCATCTGTGAATATTGTCCCCACGAAAACATGCGTTCCCCACAAAGAGTGTTTGATCACCCTGCAGCAGCCCAGGTCCTCTATCTGGAAGCCCAGGTGACGATACCGGTCATCTGTCTCGAACAGTGTGTTGTTGGTGTACGAGCCAAAGTACTGGAGAGGAACACACAGAGTTTAGACACATTTAAATGTTTAAATAAAGCTTCTCAGGGTGAATTCATGGTAGGATCACATCAGTTCACAGGTCCCTCATGGTAATGTGCTGTATGCAACCGAGTTGGTGTACACTACAGCTCAATGAGAAAACAAAAATGCTGGTTCAAGAAAGCAGTGACTGTAGAAACCTGTACAATAGGGCAACTTTAAAGGGATAGTTCAGGTTTTCTGATGTCAGGTGTCCGTGTGACACTTACTCTCACTGATTACATGGCTGACGGAAACATAGACTTTAGCCACTACTGGTTTAAACAGACACTGTCACATCACCCCAGTCCTGGCTGCTCGTCACTGGCTCCCTGTTCATTTTAGAATTGATTTTAAGATGGAGGAGTGAGTACTCTGAGTGACACTACTGCTCCGGTAATGTTGCCAGACTGTTAAAATAACAATCCAAGCCATTTATTGGCGAAAACAAGTACTTTTTATGGATATAACTCAGAATGGCGCGATTGCCCTATAAAATTACACTGCAGCCATCGCTGCCCGTCACAGCTGCCGCATGAGGCGAAGTACTGGGATTATTGAATCTTTATGAATCTTTTTGGAAGTACTATTCACGTACACACACACATTCATAAATATATGGCCCAAATCGATAAAAACAGGAATTCCGCTTTAATGTGCATTAGAAACAGTGAAATTGACTACCATAAATTTCGGCCTATTGAGCGCACCTGACTATAAGCTGCACCAGTTAATTTTAAAAGAAAATACATTTTGTACATATATAGGCCGCACTTGAATACAAGCCGCAGGTTTTCATGTTGTAACCAGTAGCCAGGATTCAATCTCTTATCAAAGGACGCGTGAGTGCGCGTGACTAGCACTGAATGATACGTCGCGAGTGGGCCACGGACAAAAGTGGGCCCACCTGTAATGTAAAGTTTTTCGTTGTTGTTTTTATTAAAACAACGTCATTTAAACACGGGGTGAACATGCCTGCATGTTTAGAAAATAAAACAGCACTGACGAGGCATCAACATGCCTGGTTAGAAAATAAACACTACCAGAAAAGTCATTGGTCACTATCTTCATCTTCTTCTTGCACACTAAAACCACTGAAGTCTTCATCTTCAGCACATAACCTTTCCCCACGTCTGTCTCACTTTTGCGTCTGCTAGAGAGTGCCCCCCGGTGGCCGTAAAAACCTATAAATTAGCCGCACCGTTGTATAGGCCACAGGGTCTAAAGCGTGGGAAAAAAGTAGCGGCTTATATGCCGAAATTTACAGTATAAATATGGTCAAAGTTTGCTGTAGCACAAATTAATAGGATTAAAATTAAACAAGACTTTTTTCCAAATATAATTCTATCAATTCCATGTATTTATATTTTACAATAAATATAATGATCATCAAAGCACTAGCCTTTAAAATGATACCCAAAATTTAAGACCATATCTTGTCTCATGTCACCATATAGCTATTATATTGCTATATTACCCAGCCCTACTTTCAAACACTCTCCCTCTTGAACTGTTCAGTAAGTGAAAATGGGTATTTCAGTAACAGTAACCTCTTACCGCCAGGCCTGAGGACGGGTCGACGAAGTCTGCCCAGAATCCTTCTCTCTGCAGAGCGCAGCAGATCTCCTGGGCTCCTTCAATAAACTGCAGGGACAACTTTTGTCAGTAAGGGATCATTATGTCATAAGCACTCATTACAAACAATAACACTGTAAGGAATATAAACATATATATATATATATATATATATATATATATATATATATATATATATATATATATAAACATACACTTGGTAACAAAGCAGACTATACTCTGTAGCGCAGGGGTGTCAAACTCATTTTATTCCGGGGGCCACAAACGGCACAATTTTGATCTCAAGTGGGCTAATAACTTTAGAGAAGTATCTTTTTACAAAACAAATGAACAAACCTCAAATTTCCTGAGGAAAATAAGTGCAATTTCAGCAATAGTACCGTTTACCAGACTTGTATAAAGTACCCTAAAGCTATGGATACATGTTACCAGAAAATGAGTTTGGTATTAGCTGAAGTCCCTTTTTTTTTTACTGATATAAGTGAGGCGTTAGGAGCCATAGTGGCTCAGTGGTAGGGTAAGTTGTCTTTCAACTGGAAAGTTGTGGGTTCAATTCCTGGCTCTGCTTGTCTATATGTGTCCTTGAGCAAAACATGTTGAAGGGTGTGAATGAGTGAAAAATGTAGCGTTAAACAGTTCATCGAGACAAGAAAAGATTGGTATAAATACAGATCATAATACCAACTCTTCTTCTTCTGATTTTATTTGGTAGCAGTGGCGGACTGGGACAATAATTCAGGCCGGGAATTTGATACCATTCCAGGCCACCCTTCTCATGCAGACCACCATACCTCTAGTTGTGTATTCTAACCCTATTTGATAGTTAAAAGAAATTTGTGTAATTATTTGGCTCAATGGTCACCACAGACACACAGACACACAGACACACACACACTTCTCTGTGTATACATATATATATATATATATATTCATTGATTGATTTTATATTATTAATGATTGCACACACAACCCAGAAAGACAGGTGTCTGTGAACACAGCCTATAAAGTTTATAGTCATACTATATAGAGCTTGTACAGTATATATTATAATGATAGTCAAACTATCATTTATGGTGCAGAATTACAATAGAGAAAACTACCACAAAGCTGCAACATTATGCAACAAAATCATATTTTTCATTCATCTCTAGATATTCTGGATTAATTGTCGGGCTCTGTGTGTGTGTGTGTGTGGAGGGGGCTGGGGCGGCACATGTGACTTCCACTACTGGAGCTAACTGATTGTTGTGTGACGCCGCAGGTCGCCGAGCAGCGTCATTACGTAACTAGATAGGCGTCCGGTAACTCCAGTCAGTCCACAGTCCGGTGACTATTCAAGTCAGGCCAGGATGACCACTGTTTGGTAGTAATGAGTAACAGACAGGAAATGTAGCGGAGTAAAAGTAAAAAGTCGCTAGAAATACAAAGTACAGATATGCACATTTTGGAAGTAATAGTAACAGTATCAAAGTATTTGTACTGGTGGGCCAGTTTTGACCCGTGGGCCGTACATTTAACACCGCTGCTGTAGAGTATAGTCAGTGGCTAAGAGTGTGACCATTGGGAAATTTCCAGTCACAATTACCCAAAACATTTAAAATTAAAGTACTGGACTTTCAAATAGCATTTTAAGCTGTAGTTATTTTACATTTCAAACTTTTTTTTCAAAGACTCTTTAAACTCAACTTTATGTCAAAGTTGGTCCTGGTGGCACCAAAAATCCTAAATTTTGTTTTACATTCATTTAACAATAACCTATTGTAGTCAAACCATATTTTATAAAATAGTATTGTCTGCAAACATCACAAAATGTAATATATCTGATACTGTGCACATATCATTTAAATAAAGTATAAATAACTTAGGTCCTAATACTGATCCTTTACTGAGGTTACTCAAACATGATTCAGTACCAATAATTTGGACATATTGAAATCTATTATTTAAATAACTTGTTAACCAATGTTGTGCAACACATCTTATACCACAGTGTTTGCATTTCACAGTAATGTGATACTGTTTGTTTATCACTTTAGCTGTGTAAAGAAAATGTAAGTAAACGGTTCCAGGACACAAACAATGATTTCTTTTATGAGACATATCAACATCATTACAATCTTTAGATTTTTTATTCTTATGCTTTCTCACTACTTCTCAAACATCACTCTTACAAACACATCTAAGGAACATCGAGTTGCAGTTATAGTACTTCAGATTATATCTGTTGCCAGATTCTGAACTCATTAAACATGTTCTCAATATTTTCAGTAACTGAATTATTAGTTTTAACAATATATGATGGGAAATGTGTATTTCTGCAACAATTCATGAAGCACATAAAAGTTTCCTTAATTTTTTTTATATATTTTTGCAGCAATTGTTTTTGTATTTTTTATATTTATCCTCCTTTTCTTTTGTGTGATGCTTCATGAATTCCATGTATAGCATTTTTAGCATTCTTACTGCATTGATTGACTGATTGATAGTGTGGCAAAATTCTGGGAATATTCAAAAATGGAAACTTTACAAGGGAATGAACTAAAACATTTCCATATTGAAGGGTGGGAAGTTAATTATAGTTGGTAAATAATATATTGTAGCGTAATCTTGGCTAAAACAATCAGATATGATGCAAATAAAGTTGAATATCAATGCTACTCCTCAATCACAACCACAAAACACACTACTTACTGCAGGGCTATTGAGGCCACACCACAATAGAATTACATTTGTGTCAATATTTTCAAACACTTTTCACAAAGCAAACAACATTTTTAGAGGAGCAAATATTGTATTTCATTGTTGGAATATAAACATGTTCTTTGTGAATCTAACTACAAATCTAATTCCATACCTGTACGTGGTGTACAAGGTTGACAGATTGGGCTGGAAAAAAGCATTGAGCAGGTTGATAAAATTGCAGGTTTTTAGAAAATATTCCAGAGAAAATATTAACAAAAGGGTTGCCATTTTATGGCCAAAAAGTAAAAGCTTAGACATTTAAATAAACCGGTGTGTCCTCTCATTCATATTATTAATTCATTTATTTTGAAATGTCAGAGAATCTGCTCAACCTGACATCATCATCATCAGTGAGAGTCACTGGTAAATTTACTGTCACTATGAAATGCTATTGGTCACTGTCACATCGTAAGCACCACTAATGGGGTTAAGAGTTCAACCAAGCTACACTGAGGTGCGTTGTGCAGGCCTGAAGGCCTTTCCTCTCAATCTTGGAGCAACAGCAACATGCCGAAGTGGGGAAAACACAAAAAAAACTAATTGTCGAGGCCGAAAGAGAAATGCTTTATAGATCCACACTGCGCGTGAGTGTATGTGTGTCACTGTGTGGATTTGTGTCTGTGTATGTGAGAGTGAGAGAGAGCAAGGCTAGTGAGAGCCTGCCAGCATAATTTTACAGTAACTTGGATTGAGGTGTTTGGTTGCTCACAATGTCACATGTTGGTATTGGATAACGTTTTTGTGGTTGCTATGATACCATGATTAGGAAGGTAATCATGGTTGGCAAATTGGCCGTCTGATTGCACTCTTTGTGGGGTTCGCGTTACCTTTTTTCTTTGATTATTCAGTGCAGTTGTATGGTTTTGTGTGTTTATGACGTGTTCAGGTAATAGTTTTATGGTTTGAGTTTCTAGAGTTGGGTGGGTTTTATGTTGTGTTTGGGCTGGAAACTGAGTCAAATCTGGCAACCCTGCACATGACATCACAGATGATTTCTAGAAACCTGAACTATTGAAACCACTCATTTGAACCCAAGGACTAAATAAAGTCTAGTCAGTTTTGATTATATTATGAGGTAAATAGTTGATCTCCAGTGTTTAACTAGCAACTATTGAATAACAATGTGCTGCAGCAGCTAGATAGCTGGTAAATCAGATATGCGAAATTTAAACTAGCGAGCACAATTTCAATTTTGTGAGTCTTTTTACCTCTCAACCATAGTTCCATTCGGAAACTCAGACAGCACCAAGTGTGTTTTGTCCCAAAAGCACATCCAGGGTAACCGATTCAAGGCTGCTTACAAATACAATTCACTAACCTTTTCAGGAGAATATTAAAATACACACCGTCCCCTCATGTTAACACATAGTTCTCTACTCTTTTCAAGGCCTCACAGGCACATTATAAATGATAGGTGTCACAATTCTCCAAATCCTTGATTTGTGATTTTAAGGTCATGCGTCAATTTGATTCTCAAGTTCTTTTCTCTCTTTTAGCACAGATGGGTCTGCCACTTTTAGATTTGTCTAGTTTGGTCTAGGGTCATTGGTTTGATGTCACGATAACTCATGAAGTTTTTTTTTATTTCCATTTTGATTGTCTACATGGTGTCATGAGTGATATAATGTCCATCATTTGTTTTCAATGTACCACACTAAGTCCTTTTAAATAATTTATTAACAATATGAATGTAACCAACCAATCAATTTGAAACTAACTGTAAAAAGAAGAGAAATCACATAGCTCTGTGTTGCTCTGAAAAATCCATCAGTCTGTTGTTAAGGCCACTAAGTCTGCACTGCACTGACCTTCAATAACAAAATCATAAATGGAAGGCAACACTTTTGTAGTAAGATGCGACCCGCTTGGCATTTCATAACATGGTTATAATACACTAATTAAATGTTTAAATCCAGGGTTTTCCACCACTGAATAAGGCTGCATGTCTGAGGCTACAAACACACCTAGAACTTTATCACTTACAGAAGTTTAAGAGTTGCCTGTGTTAACAGAGTTGTTTTTGTAGTTTTGTAGGCTTACATTGTGATGCATCTCCACACTGGTGATTATATGGCCCTTTTCCACTAAGGTCCCGGCTGGCCTCGGCACAGTTTAGGTTGCGTTTCCACTACCAAACAAATAACCTACTCAACGTGGGCGGAATCATCACTGCATGACACTGCTGTGACTTCGTCACACACGCATGCACGCAGGCACGCCAGAACCTCACCAGAGTTAGTGGAAATGCAACTTAACTGTGTAGTCCGTGCTACAAAGCTACAAACACTGTTTTTTTCTCAATCAATTCCACCTTTGCGACCTCTCGAAGGTTGAGATCATAACATTGTTAGTATCAATTTTTGATTTACAATCAGGATTGTGACACCCCAAATACAGAAAATCTAATTTTTACATCACCCTTTTTTTTTTCCGATTATCAATTGAACAACAGTAAGAACTATTATACAGGGCGAACCAGCTGTTCTGCAGCAGCATCAGACATTCTATCACGATACCGACAGCAGCTCACCTTGCCAAGCATCTGCTCTCTCTCGTCTTCCACCTCAGCACTCCATGCTGTCATGTCGCTCTTGGTCCTCTGGGTCACTGTGACCACCATCATCCCAGAGGAAGGAGCCTCGGGAAACATGGACTGGAAGTCTGTTCATCACATCATTAGAAGAAGCACACACAAACATCAGAGAGGAAAAGAGATCAGCTGCTGCTGCTGTTCTGGTAGACCCAAAGGTCAGATCAAGTGAAAGTAAATGGATGTAACATCAGTTTTGTACCTTTCTGTAGCAGCTCAGGACAGGACTGGATGGCACACTCCACTCTGGATTCATCAAAGTACTGTTCAGCTCTGCTGACACTCTGGGAAGAGTCTGGGTCTTTAATTTCCTGACACACAAGCACACACACATAAATACTTCAGTTTAAACTTTGTTTGGGGTTCAGGTCAGTGGGACCCATTTCAATATTTGCTAAAAGAAATATGCTATTTACAATTTTTTCACCTAATAAAAGTTTTTAAAGTACTTTAGCATAAATTGTTACTATTGTATTGATTTAAAAGCCCAAAAATGCAGCAGGTCAAGCAGACCCTTGACCATTGGCTGAACACAGAACTATTATGAATACCACACAAGGGTTAAACATGGGGCCACCAAAGAGTATAGAAGTAAAAAAAATAAAACTGCTTCTTTTTTTTTAGCAACCACTGCTAGATGGCACTGCAGTGGAGTTGGAACCTTTGGGACTGATAACTTCACATGAACAGAAACTAAAGTGGGATCACTGATAATCTGTAACCCATTATGTACAAGCACTTTGTTGTTTAGACATTTCTACTAGGGATTTACAAAAGACACTCTCAGGCCAAAATGGTGGAAACATTTCCTCTGCCACTGTGAGTTGTAATTGCGATGGAACGACCTATTAGCTGTTGCTAAATTTGCTCTAAAAGTTTTTTTTCTCTCGCTTTGTCTCTGTGGTTAAACTGATTTCACCAGATATTCTCATGTAACTGCAGTATCCTGATATCTTGAACTTCCTGAGTGCCTTCTCTTCATCTTACTTAAGAGAAGGCGTTTGTTTGTTAGTTTGTTTATTTGTCTTCACGTCATCAGAAATACTCTTGTTCAAATCATCACACTTACAAAATCTCCGATGACCTGGGCCAGTATGAACTCATGTCTTTCACTACTGGACAGGGAAGACAGCACGTCAGGGAGCATGTTGTGGTGCAGGCTCTGCTTCTGCTTTCTTAGTCCCTCTAGGTGGTGGTCAAAACCCACAATACCAGGTAGCTGGAAACGTTGGTCCTGGGGCCCAAAAGGCCCCATGTTCTCATCAGGCCACACTGTCCGCAGTCCTGAACCAGTGAGGGGACAAGAGAGATACATGACACATGAAACTCACGTTTCAAATAAAAGGCTTTTTCATTTCACAGACTTTAACCCTATTATGGGCAGCCCATGGCCAAGAGGAAAGGAATTGGGTATGTAACCAGAGGGTCGTCGGTTCAAATCCCAGGAGCTTGTGAGTGTTCACTACTGGTGTGTAAAAAGGATGGGTTTAATGCAGAGGTCTAATTCACTATCACAAATGGTGTGTGAGCAAAAAAATACTAATTCTAACTCTATTACAGAGAGCAGGTACAGTGAAAACTCAGTTTGTTAACCCTGTGAGAATTGTGAGTCAGTTACTATGGTAACATACTCTCTGTGAACCTGACCTGCTGGCTGTTAGTCAGTGGGATTGCTGGAAACAAGCCAATACATATCACAGCTACATTAAATCATAGAATATAAATTACTAGAAAACCATCATCACACTTATTCATGATTGGAAAATGAGTGTTGAAGACATCAAATATATGGATAGTTACATTTTACAGATGAGAAAATGTACTAAAAGAAAGTGGCGTAAATGGGATAAAGACATGGATAAAATGCAGCTATCAATGGCCATATTCGGTTTTGAACATTCACTACCACCAAGGGATGATTACAGTAGTTTGGATTAGCTTTTATGGAACAGAACATCTGGAGTGTTTTGCGGTAATTAATTTTCAGGATTAAGCTTGGTTCTACAACAAAACCAGTGCATCACAGAAAGAGAAAGAAGCTATCTCAAGTTCTTTCAAGCCTTTAGTCCATGCTCAAAACTGAGTTTGTTTGTTTAGGAGTATAACTGAAAAAAAAAATTTGCTTTTGTTGTACATTTTCTGGGGATGTAAGTAATAGCCCAAGGAAGAAATTATAACATTTTGGTAGGAAAATGAGCCGCCTCGGCAGATTTTAGCACTGTCCCATTGATTTCTCTCGTTTAAATTCAGCTCCAGCTAATGAATATTGAAACCCCAGAAGAAGAAACATGTATGAAATACCCATGTCAGGTGGAGTGACGGCTACGTGGGGTTCATCAGAGCCTGACGATCCTGCAGCAGAGAAGGCTCTGGCTCCAGTCACTCGACTCACCAGAACATGCAAACCAGGGAGGTAAGTGACCAGCCGTGCGCTGCGGCACAGCACCTGAACACAACCAGACCATGAGACAACAACGTGCACACACACACACACACACAAAAGCGCCACTTACACCGCGTTTACCGCTTGGTGCATTTAGAATTGACAAAATAGTTCAGTGGAAGTTTGAAAACAACTTTGTGTTCAATAGTCGTGGAACTAATTTTCTGTACAAAGTAATCTGTACATTTTATGGCCGAGGAACATACTTTCTCTTATAGGAACTAGGATTAATAGTTAAAAAAAATAATCAACTTTTATGATGACTATGATGAGCATTTTCCAAACCTCGAAACAATGATGTTGTCAGTTTTAATGATATTCTTTTGTTAGACAGAGCAAAGAAACCATAAAGAAATCACTATTCCCAATATTTTAAACACTGAAAAATAATTAAATACATTTTAGTGGTTTAATAAAAATTGGCCCCTATAGTGACATTAGGGCTCAGAAATGATGCTCTTACTTCGATATGCTAGCCGTATCGCAGGCATTGTAACAAAAATGTGACATGGAACTTGGAATATAATATCTCAGCATCAACAGTTGACTCTGTCTCCCTTTTTAGCCAGTTGTCATTTGAAAGCTACACATTATTAAAAATGCACTTGCCTGGCATTTCTGCAGCTTAGCATCCTGTTAGAGTTTGCTAACTTCACTCGAACGTGAACATAATGCGTATGATGTATATTATATACACGTGTATCATGTATATTAAGTTAGTGATGTGTATGCAGCTTGGAACCGTGGAAACCAAATGTAATTCTAAACAAACAACGGATTTATCAATCATCTTCGTAGTGATGAATAACTTAAAAGTAAACACATCACACTTTACTTACGCCGGCCATCCTGTTGTGTCTCTGTGGTTCGGCAGGTGCAGTTGTGTTCCTGTGTGAGAGGATAGTGAAGCAGTCAGGAGCTTTTTCCAACACACATCTGCTGTGAACCTCAATAAGCGAGACAGTTCACTGTGTACACTGGTCTGAATGTGACGGGGTATTTTCGTGTTTGTAACCTCAGCGTTGATTCGAAAGAGCAGGGAACCTACCCGAAGTGGTGAGCTTTTTCTCGTCGTAATACTGAGACACAGTTTAAACGCAACAGCAGCTCCGTCACAACAAACACACGGAAGAACAGAAACAATCCACCAACTCCTCCATTATTACTCCATGACAAACAAACTCACCTTGACATCGAGTCTGCGCAGTAATAACGTGCATCCGTCTCTTTCCTGGGTGGACAAGAGAGCGCACTGCGCCCCTGCTGGTCCGGAGTACGAGGAGCTGCTGTCATACCCCAGAATACGAAATATTGTCAAATTCACACAAACAAATCTTAAGCTTTTTAAAAACCAATATATAAAAATGTATATTTAATGTCAAATATGTTGATCAAACAAAAATGAATCATGACTCAAATGTATTATTTATTTTTTGTTTATTTTCAGTTATTTGCGTGTATATTTTATAATATGCACTGTGTATTGTGGAATGTGTTTCTATTGGTTTTGTTTATTCATTTAAAATATACTGTACACCAGGAATTGATTTGCTAATTTTTTGATTGATTGTTTTCTCTTGAAATTGACCATGGATGTGTTATAAGACTTTATGAGAATTGTGTTATTGTACATACTGCTTGTGTTGTTGTTGTGTTTTCAGTTAATGTTGTTGTGCTTTCTTATTTGTGTGGTGATTTGCACTTCAGGGTCACCGTAGTGATAATACAAATTTATAAAAAGAAAAAAAAAATTATAAATTACTCGTCTGCAACTTCCTCTATAGTGTAATTCTCAACACGGCCACTAGATGGCAAGATGTTATAACTTCCAAACGTCATCCTGTGCTGTGGTTTAATGAATGGACAGGATGAGACCATTAAAAATGTTAGTGTGGTAAAACAAAACAAAAAAACCATGACAGGACTATATGTATGAATTATGCACTACTGTTGAACATAGGCTGGTTGAAAGTAGTTGATATTTTTGGTTTGTTATGTTTTGGTTCATGTAAGTGAATGCTTATATGGACTTAACAATGTGTTATGGATAAATGTATTATGTGTTTATATCATGCATGTGTTTTGCAATGTGTTGCTCCGCAGTTAGAGTAGTTTTTGTTGTTTTTAAAAATGAATGTAAAAAATGTAGAAACTAAAAATACAGTTGCATTTGGATGAATTTGTGACAAATTGTGTAAGGATTTGGGACATTATGGAGCTCGTGGTTGCACTGCAGCATTCACAGCCTGCAAATCCTGTACAAAACACCGTTCTGTGGGTTGTCCTTCATCTCTGATTTTCTGAGTTTTTGCATGGAGCAATTATTGCTGCATCAAGCAGAGACTTGAGCAGAGGTTTGATTCCCTCAACAGCCTCCTGTTTGAGAGGATACTGCTGTTGGCATGGCCTGTAATGTGATTTATTTAGGAATGATGTTTACAGGGTCACAATTTTTGATTAGGCCAACGTCATATTTGTGTTTAGCCCACGGTGTTTGTGGGACTTTCTTCAGTGCAGGAATGGCATCCGCCTCCTCATGTGAGAGAAATTAATGAAAGATCAAATCGTTTTCATTTGGAATCCGAGTGAGTGTACGCTCTGTGTCAGTTGTAACTGTGTATGCAGCTTTAAAAAACTCAATAGACGCAGAACACACCACGTCGGTGTCCATGTACATTTGAAAGCCTTGAATCCCAAATCTTTCCACTCACTGTTCTTATGTCGAGAAAGTGAGATGTGAGGGGCTGAATCAGGAGCATAAAACAGCGCCATCTGTGGTGGTGTAAGGTTAACAAGCAAAAAGCTACATCAGTAGTTTGTTGATTCCAATCTGTGTCATATGTGTCATCTGGACCATCAGGAATGTATGCAGTGCAATGTAAACTTTGTGGATTTATAAATGTTATTTGTGTGGGTGAAACCTGTGTGCGTATTACTATTATTATTACTCAGTAAGCTACATGCCTGTGTATAAAACACTTTTGTTTTTGCTCAGTGTGGCTAAATACATGAAAGTAGTTCAAATGGCACATGAGGCCACAGACCCTGCCTCACTCTGACTACAAAGGAGCTGGCCAGTATGTGTTTGTGTGGTGGCGGAGCATCTGGTTACAGTTTGAAGTCAGAAATGTTTCTTCTGGACCTGCTGTGACAGTCCACCACACCCACACTTAATCCCTCATGAAAATAACTCGGCACATACCGTGTACGTGGATGCAGTGTTCCCATTGCAACACAATGTGGGAAACATATCACAAGGTGGGGGAGTAATGCATCATGGGAACTGGTTAATGTGAAGCACTGCTCTTTTTGTTGCTCAGCATGAGATGTTCTATATTGTTAGGTGACCCAGATTTGCTGTTCTTTATGTTTGCAAGTCATTTCCACTGGTTCTGGGTTCCATTAGGATGATGTCCTGTAAGTCAGTGAGTGCACATGATGGTTACAGCAACAGTCAACTATAATACGAAGCATTGGAGCCTGAAGGAAGGGGGGGGGTGGGCGGTGGGCGATGATGAGGCCACATCTACCTTGTCTGTGGCTCGTAGCAAGAAGACTGACCACTTGTCCACTGAGTGCTCTCTCTTTCTCTCAGGTACATTTGAGGGAGAGTTACATACAATTATGCCAAACCATTCAAGCAATGGCTTTTCCGCCCTAGAGGACAGGGCGGGTGATGGAACAAACTCAAAAAGAGCATTAAAGTGACAGTTGAGGTTTTTGAAGTGTGGTTGTATGAGGTGCACAGGAAACATGGCTGCCTGAGGTTACCATTATTAAACAATTTTAGCAACGTAAAAATAGGACATTCCGAATAAAATCAACACATATCTTAAAAAAATATGTTTGCTGCTTTATCTTACCATTAGACACCCTTTTTCAAGTGAGCTGCTCACTCTCCCACACCAAAGTCAATTAGTAAAAACTGTGTTTTTAGCTTGTGGGGGAAACAGGAGCAGCTGAATCTTTGGTAAATTTGCATTTCTTAGACACAGTGTGTGAATTGCCAGTACTTCATTTTCCAAATTAGATAAGGGGAGTGTCTGTTGGTAAATCCCTCCATCCATTGACTGCTGCTTTTTTCCTCCAAATGAGGGTCACAGGTGTGCATTATAGCAAATTCTGATTGTGAATAACCTAAATTGCTCTGAGGACCTTCATGGTCCCTGTACACATCTCTGCGAGCTGCCTGTCTTTGATAACTTATTTGGGACTTTTGCTTTACTTCGTGGTTGAAGAATTTTTGTATTTTCACTGGATCTTTTTATCAGACCACTGAGGCAAAGACGGATTTGTACTTAAGATCCATTCATTTTATATCCAAAACTATGACCAAACTCTGCATATAATATATTTATGTATCAAAAATCACAACCTTCTCAGATATGTTACATGATCAACATGATTTCAACTGAGTGATGGAAGTTACAGAACAAAGTCTCCACTCAACACTAGATCAAATGTGTACTTGCAAGACAGTGCATTGTTGTTGTTGTTGTTGTGGTATTCTGTAAGTAGAGCTTCATGCTGTCTTTAGTTGTGGTTCTGATCCATGATCAGAGACTCTTATGTAATGGAGCTTTAGTGATGAGAGTTCTGTGGCTGAGGAGTGATGAAGATGCTGTGACAATAAAGAGAGAATCACAGTTTTCAACCATTTTCCCAGCCACTCTTCTGCCTCAGCAGTTTGACTGGTCAGCTGCAGTTGATTGATGATCTTTGTTCTTTAGCTTGTTTTTTTTTTTACTCTATCCTTCTCTTGTCTTCTATTCAACCACTTCTTTCACCCATCAGACTCAGTAGATGGAACCCCTGCACGTATGATAGCAACCTGTGCCAAAATCAAACACCTACTATTATGTGGCTTGTGGACAGAGGTTATGAAACAGAATTAACACACTAGGTAACTGCCTGGGGGCCCAAGAACAGGTAAGATAGTCAAATCTGGCCATCAATTTGTGGGTTGAACCTGTCATTCCAGTAGTGACAGGTCACAAAGACTCACTGCCAGCTGCTGTCGGCTGTCTGGGACAACAGCATGGAGAGTTGGCCCTGCCTGCCACTGACCAAACCAACTTCATCTAGGTACAAGGTATACCCTTCTGTGTCTGACAGAAATGCTCAGCAACTTTCAGTTGTACACTTTCAAATGTAAACCCACTGACGGCACATTTAGATGCTGAAAATAAAATAAAAAGGGAGGAAAGTCAGGGAGACTTTCCTCTCTGACTGCAACAGGGAGGAAAGTCTGTGATACTTTTCTTTAAGTGTGCAGCAGCCTGTCACTGAAGGAGCTCTTCAGAGAGGGTGCAGTGTCCTGTAGAAGGTGAGACATCAAAAGATGATAGCTTAGCCATCATCCTCCTTTCACCCATCACCTGCACTGAATCAAGAGGGCATCCCAGAACAGAGCTGACCTTCTCTATCAGCCTCTATCAGCCATACAAAATGGACAATGCCACCATTGATTCATAAAAAGTTGTCAAGAGTGCTGCCCACATTCCAAAGGACACTGGACCTTTGATGCATAAATGGCAGATTCACATTGGGGCTGGTCCCTTTACCTTGAGCCCCCAAACTCATGTTAACCACCACTGCATGTGCACAATGGACCACAAAACAATTTCTAATCAGTTTGTCAGATCACTATAACAGTTTTTCCTCATTGCGTCAACATCCTCTCTATATAAAACACATGTGTTTCAGGATTAAGACACAGCAACATTTTGGTCAAGAGCTGGTCTGAGCTCTTTCTTATTCTTATTATTCCTCCAAATGGTTCGGGGAATGCACGTAAAAAAAATGGGAGGAGCTAAAAACGGACGCAAAAAACTTCTATTCATTTCATAATTGTATTTCATATTAGATATTGTAATATTTCCGATGTAAGCTGGTAGAGCCATATCCCCCACCTCCTCTTCCTTTTTGTGTGTGTGCTGTGGGCGTGTCTTGTGGGTGTGGTGACCATGACACAGGTGAATCAGCTCTTGGAAGCACTCTCTACTTGCACTGCTCTGGCTCTCTGTCTCTGGTTTATTACTGTCAAGGTAACACATAATATTAATAGCCTATTTCACTCTTAATACCTAAAACTGCACATGTACTTTCTCCATTTAATCTAGTTGGCTTTAAGTGTAAATGTTTTTATGTTGTGACTTATCCTCTCTGTCTCTGGTTTATTGCTGTCCAGGTGTGCTGGAAGGGGGATCTACGGGCGTGGCACTGGGAGGAGAACTCAAGTGGCTCCACATCGCATCGCGTCATCGCTGCACGGCCTTGCCATTCGGACCATTAAGCAGTTGACCCAATCTCCTCCACTGACTTTTCCCCTGCCCAACTACACACACACCTGCACTTTGGATACATCTCTGTTTTAATGATACCCGTTTAACCTTTTAAACTTTGTAATAAAATTGAACCTTTTTAACTACAACCTGGTTTGTGCATTTTTGCCCACGCTACACTGGTTGGTCAGACAGAACTCTGGGCGTTACACCAACACTGTCAGTGTCCATTGTCACTCTGTTGCTGCTTAAGATAAGATAAGATAAGAATAATATTAACACAGGGAAACATAAAATTTTAAATATAAGAATAACTTTGGTAGTGCATTGCATTCACTTGAAAAAAGAATTAGTAATTTTATTAATTTTTTCTGATTTACTGAATAATTTTTATATATATATTATATTATGTTATATATTATATATCATATATAATATTATATATTAAATCTACATTTATATACACAATATATAGGTTTTTAGTTGGGGTATTCATATATAAATGCATAAACTCACTTTGTAGCAGCATGCCTTTATCCTGAGTAATGACCTTAATTAACTGGCAACTGAACTGATGTTGTTGCTGTTTGGCTTGGGCCTTTCCTGAAATTGAATTATACAATTACATGCAATTAAATACTTGGAATAAGACATTTTCTTTCCCTGATCATTTGCACGTCCTTATGTAGCACAAGAGTCTTGAAGACGTGTCATCTTGTTTGGCCACGGTAACATCACTGCCCTAAATGGATACACAGATAAGCATAACTGAGAGAAAACAGATTTGTGTGGTTGATGATGTGTGAAGACATCTTACTGTACAGATGGTCTTCAGTGTCTGGTGGCACCTGTAGACAATCATCACAATCGTAATTGTGCCAACAACTTCCAAAAGAGATCCATGTTGGATTCAGAATGACACAGTACCATAGTAAACATACTGCATGTGTCATAACAATCCATGTAGTATGTATTACTGACCACAGTGCAGTGTGTGTGTGTGTGCCTTCGTGTACAGCTGATCCTGAGGACAGGCGCTGGGTTGTCTTGGAGTGTTGCTTTGCCTTCCTTGGTATAAAACAACATGTTGTTCTGCGCATTGCCGACGATATTTTTTTCTGATGGTCTGCTGCTGGGGCCGCCATGGTCACAGAGTTTTTCTGTTTTTGGTTTCAAATGAATGCAATGCGCTTTCGTAATTTAAAGATTAAAAAATAGATACAAATAAATAAAGAGCATGTAGTTTATCTTATATGTTTCTTGGTTGAAAATGAAAAAAAAAGAAGATGCTGTGTCTTGCTTGCTATTACAATGGCTATGGTTACAGCATGCAGACATTACTGGTTAGCAAACCAAACCTAATTGATTGTATACAAATAATGACTATTGTTCAATATCAAAATGTGTTCTTTTTCCATTCTTACCTTTCCATTCTAACAAAAAACAAACAAACTTTTGTATATTAAAGAAATAGAATTTGACCTTATATTCATAAATATTATTAGTTTTTTCTTGCTATTGTATTGTTGAAAGTATGGAATTGATTAAAGCATTATTAAACGCTTTTAAAACAACTTAATGTTTCAATTGAACCTCTTTTTATATTTTATATTATACTGCTAACAGTATAATATAAAACGTAATTTCACCCAAATCATACACACTGGATCTTTAATGTAAAGAAACCAATGAGAATTGATTGTTTGTTTTTGAGGTGAGGATTTAAATTCTCTGCCTGGGGCCCCAGAAAGGCCCTTCCCTTTGTGCCAAGTGCTGACGGGATTCCCACGGTGAAGCCCCTCCCTTCTTCCCTCCGCTGGCTGGAAATAGGAGGACTGTGAGTAGTAATGTGAAGAATGTGTCCACAGTGGACTGGCTTCAGCTGCGGAACAGTTGGAGGAGACCTTCTCTGGACTTTTCTGCCTCAGGAGCTTCCTCGGTCTTTTTGAAGATGGAGTCACGCACCAGTGTTCAGTGTAAAATCGTGCTGGTGGGAGACAGTGAGTGCGGGAAAAGCGCTCTGCTTAACGTGTTCGTCAAAGACAGCTTTCCAGAGGTAAGATGATCCACGCAGCATCTCGCTCTCGCTCTCTCTCTCACACACACACACACACACACAGCGTCAGTGCTTACACTGCTTTGTCCCACGCAGTGCTACGTGCCCACGGTGTTTGAGAACTACACAGCCACCTTCGACCTGGACATGCAGAGAGTGGAGCTGCGACTGTGGGACACTTCAGGTGAGGAGGAGGAGGAGGAGGAAGAGCTGCACACCAGTAAACACACCAGTCTTAATGTGCTGTTATAGCCTCTGTGTGATTCTATTGTACATTATTTACCCATCAAATGTTCAATTTAGTTACTAAAGTAAACATGGGGTTATGTAGATTAGTTCTACTTTGTCGAGAAGGTTTAATGCCATCACAACGATTGTTTTAACGTCATTAAAGATACAGAAAAGGTCAGAAAAGGATGTTGTGTGTGTCCAAAACCATGCATGATAGTCAAACTAACCCCATCAGACTAGGCTTCCAATAATAATAAAATAACCACAAACAATGAGTTGAGTCAGTCAAGGACTCAGACAAGGGTGGTAGAATTGATAAATGACTTAAGGAAAATCAAGCATTCACTTTATTAAAGTGGAAAACAATTAATAATAGAATAATTAAGGATACAATTATAGGTGTAAAATTAAGTTTTTGTGGTTTGCACATGCACACGAGCCTAAGCCTCAGTAGGACGTCTCGTTGTGCAGGAATCAAAGCCACAACCTTCCAGTTGAAAGACAACTCGCTCCAACACTGATCTTAGTCGCTCAAAAGCATTTTAATGAAAGAGGTCCGTAGGCAGACTGATAGTCTAAGACAGAGGTGTTAGACTCATGACAAAACATTATTTATGTTTTGGAAACACTGATTAAAATGTTTACATTTTTTTATAAATTTTTTGGACCAAACAATTAATCGAGTAAATTGTTGACACATTTGCTGATAATGTTAATTATTGTGAGTTGCGGCCCAATAGTTATTTTTGTCTGTTTTTTTTAGTTATAGATTCATATTTTTTTTATTGCAAACTATATACATATATATACATATATATACATACATATATATACATATATATATATATATATATATATATATATATATATATATATATATATACATACATATATGTTGTATGTATTGTTAATTATTCTGTAGTTTGCTGTAGGTGAATGGACTGGGCTTCTATGGCCCGGATGACTGAGAACTTCCACAGACATCGTCATGAATATTACAATATCATGGTGGAATGTTGTGACATCATTTGAGGCTCATATCTTCTGCCCTGACTGAACACTTGTTGGCCTTCTTTTACTTGAGTGGCCCCCAGATCAGACGGCCCATACACACAGAAATGGGAATATATATATGTATATATATCTATACATATATATATATAGATATATATATATACTGTATGTGTATATACAGTGTATATATATTAAGATAATTTAACGTACTGGACTAATCAGTAATGGGCATTGATAGCTGTGTAAAGCATGAGGCTCCAGTCCTTAGAAACATAGTAACATTCTTCGTTGGCTTGCGTTCTCCACCCACAGCTTCCAACAATAGTCCCTGATACTTAATATTTGATTTATGTGACAGTCGAGTCTTTGTTTACAGATCATGGATCTGGATACACTTTGTTGACTGTGTATCATAATGTGTAATTAAAGACAAGCCCTCCACAGTAATGCCTTTGTTGAGGTTTATTTAATGCAGTCGGGACAAATATGTGACATTCCTGCTTTACGATGACTTTGAATGTTCAGCACTGTCAGGTCGTAACATGAACCATCAGAGGAATCACATGTCCCAAAATAAAGAATTAGTGTCCACCCTGTTTCCACAACAGCTGACAGGCCACACTGCAGTAACACTAGTGGAGTGGAGGTTCGTACAGCGTAAGCCTACAAAGGATTGCTGATAGGGGAATTTGACATTAAACATTATAGTATGTTCTGATGCAATGTCACTGCAATTAAAACCTAAAACCACGGCAGTGTAGTATCAGCTCTCTCTAGTAAAAGTTAATATTCTGCAGGTTCTTGTTAATGTCCTGATGATCTGGAAGAAATTTTACTGGAAGGTGAAATTAACTGCTCCTTCACAGAGTGATTAGTGGGTCGAATCGTTCTAAACCACAGGAACTGGGACACATGTGTCTCTGTCAATCAGATAACATTCATAAATCAATATTCAAAATCAAATATTAAGTATTGCTTCGTAATTCGTATGTCAGTTAACAGTAATTTGACATGATGAATGACTTGAGTGCTACTTTTTGGACACAGTTCTCACTGCTCTTGCTCAGGGGAACCCCAGCCCTTTTGACCAGGTGGGGACTCAAACTGGCAACCCTCCAGTTACAAGCCAAGTTCCCTTGACATAAACCCATGTGTGCACTATCTATGATCGCATGACTCTTTCCAGTGGACTCATGCCCAGTTTTCATGCCTTTTAAGCGCTTGGATCGAGGATTTCTTATTTTCACAATGACACCACTTTCACTTCCATTTTGGCCTATTAACCATTAACCTGTGAGAACTGAAGAAACTGGAGAACCTGTATAAAACCCACACACACACACACAGGGAGAACATGCAGACTCCATACACAAAGGCTTTTGGTCAAACCAGGATCAGAACCCAGTGACTTGCATTCTGTGAGGCAACAATGCTAGCCACCTCACAGCAGAATACCCCCCTAAATCCTTCAATATCAGCTATATCTGTTAGATTAGAAATGAAACCTATATGATTCTCATGTCTTATTTAGTTTATCTTTTTCACTTTTAAACCACATTCTGCCTCAAAACTACTGCATTGATAGACTGATATAAGCTGGAGAGAGGACACGTTTCCATGTTTGTCCTTGGGACAGGTGTAGGGCAGCAAATATTAATAGATTAACTGATTAATAATAAAGTAATAACCATTTAATAGATTAATATTAATGTTGAATAAAAACTTCACAAATAAATATTTCCGGTTCTATGACACTAAACAAAAGGTATCATTATTATTTATCATTATTTTGATGTTTTCAGCCTTTCCGGACATTTTTCTGACCAAACAAGTCATTGATTTACCCCAAAAAATTGTTTTAAGATTAATTTATTGTGAAAATAACTGTTGGCTACAGCTTTAGACCGGGGAAACACGGACACACGGGGTTCATTCATTCAAATCTTATATGTATGTCTACTTGTGAAAGTACAATACCTGACTGATAATGATCATACCATGAGCTTGTTTCATATATGACTGAGTCATTTATCTGCTCACTTTAGATTCAGCACATTGAGCTCAAAGAGCAGAATAAAGCTCTGAGACCACAACTGTGTGAGGTTCAGCTAAAATCCCCTGCAGGTTGTGGTCTGCTAGCTAGTGTTCACTCTCTGAGAAGAAAACAACATGTGACATGACTGAGTGGATGCTGGGATTACTTATACTGCAAAATAATGTACTTTACAGAAGGGTTCAGCAACTATCCCCGAGCACTAGATAGGTGTGAGTGTACAATGGGGGGAGGGGCCTGCTGTGAGCACTTCATATGTGGGTTACACTGAAATCTGACTCTTAGTTTCTATGCAGAGATTCGCCTACATTCCAGACAAACGGCGTCACACAGTCTTTCTGTGGAACACACTGGTATTGGATAAATTACATCTTACACCCCTGCTGCACAACAGGCCACCCACTCCTCAGTCTCAGGGCTCTGCTCACACACTTTGTGCTTTGCTAAAGAAAGAAGGACGACTGAAGAAAAATCCCATCACCCCTTCATTCAACTGTGCAAAACAAAAATGAGGCTCATCTGTCAGATATTTATCCAAAGCTTCAGCAACAAGAGGAGATAGTTTGTTGTCACAATCTATTTTATTAATCACCTTAGGGAAAGTATTCCTCTGCATTTGACCCATCCTAGAATTAGGAGCAGTGGGCTGTCACACTGAGTAGCGCCAGGGGAGCATTGGGGGTTGGGTACCTTGCTCAAGGGTACCCCAGTCCTTTTTGGCCAGGTGGGGATTTCAACCGGCAACCCTCCGGTTACATGTCACGTTCCTTTTCCACTTGGCCACGGGCTGTCACTTTGAGCGCAGTAGTCACACAGTAGTCGTGTTTATTTGTAAAGCATATTAAAAACAATGATGGACAATAAAAAATGTAAGGGAAAGTGAAAGAGCATCTTAACGGTATTGAAAAAACAAGTCACCGCAGTGCCGAGCTGAGGCATGATGGGACCATGACGTGGAAAAGTGGCATAAGACAGGCAGCTTGCCTGTCGCATTATGATCATTTTGGTGCATATGCAGAACCGACTCCAGTCTGACTAAGCGTATACATGTAGGGGAAAACAGACTATGAATCACATTATCCAGGCATGTTAGTCCGATTAAAGCGGCCATAGCATGGTCCTATCTCACTTATATGTGAGATATGGAGGTGTACTTACAAACATGAAGTAGTTTTTATGGTCAAAAACCTCCTAGTCCAGGAGGTTTGGACAACGTTGTGGTTACTGAGATGATAAACACACATGCAAATGAAACACAAGCGTAGTGTGTAGCGTAGCCTGTAGCCTGCCTTCGCTAAGGCTAAACGACAAAACAAGCACACAAAGACAGTTATATACGTGTTGTTGGCACTGCTCCTTCCTTTAGGTGAAGTTTGGTGCTGTGTCCTGCTTTATATTGCTACTTTCAGCCATAGAAGAAGAAGAAGAACTACTCTCGTTGTAGCTGCTGAGTGTATCGGTTGTACGGAGCTCAGCAGCTACAACACGAGTAGTTCTTCTTACGGTTGAAAGTACGTCACCGGAAGTGCCCGGACTAGGAGGCGCTGCTGTTTACAGGAGTGGTGACATTTCAACAGGTCAACTGTTCCAACTGTTGCTTATTTGAATATTTGTAATCTTTCATCATCAACAGAACATATTCCGATTGGTTAGACCTGTTGGAAGCCACAGGTCTAACCCCCACAGGCAATAAATAAAAGCTGCATTATAACACCATTTTTATGCCAGATGCCCTTCATATGCAACTTTCCCATTTATCCATGCTTTGGGCCGGAACTAGGAGTGTGGCCCCCCCTTGTGGCTGGGGACAATTGACAGTGTCCAATTAACCAAATCGATGCGGAACAATGGGGATTGGATATCTTGCTCAGAGGTGCCCCAAAGCCCTTGACCTGTCGGGATACGAACTGGCAGCCGTCTAGTTTTCTTGGTCAGTCAGTCAGTCATCATCTACTGACTGCGGGGGGTGCTGTGCTACATCGGGCGATAGGCGGGGTACACTCTGGACAGTTCCACACACACACACAGATAGAGACAAACAACCATTCACTCTCACACTCACTCCCATGGTCAATTTAGGATGTCCAATTGACCTAATCCCCACATTGCATGTTTTTGGACTGTGGGAGGAAGCCGGAGAATGCAGAAAGGCCCTTGTTCCAACCGGGGCTGGAACCCGGGTCTTCTGGCTGCAAGGCGAGAGTGCTAACCACTTTACCACCATGTGGTGCCCCCTAGTTTTCTTGGTGGATGTAAGAATTCCTATTAAATGAACAACTGATAACATGAAATATTTGAGTTGCTATCCTCCCTTCTTGGTTACCTTGGAGATATGTTGCAACATTCAGCATCTGCTTCGTCTCACAAAGGTTCCCATGGAAAAGCTCATACCACAACTGGCAGAGACATTTTCAAGGAACTGTGGTGAAGACCGTTAAAATAAAAGGCCCCTGCTCTGTTTGCTTAACATTAGCAAGCTGTCCTACCAGACTTCTTTCAAAATCTTTCATCACTGTTTACATCTGCTCATGGAAAAATGTGGAGGGTTGAAGAGGAGGGGGGGGAAGGACAGATTTGACTCTCACTCACTTTAATTTGTGTTGAGGTGAATGAGGTGAATAATGTAAAGTGATCAGCAGGGGTCTCTAAAGTGGACTGGACCACAGAGGAGCATCTGAAATCCATCAGTGAGTTCAAACACCGCCTATAGTTTGTTTGGCAGGAGAAGGAAAAAGAAAGAATGCGGGTGTCGACCACAGCTTGTGTGGAATGCCTTTGGGAGAAGTGAGGAAAGTTTTCAATGACAGCTGTTTGTTGATGTATGCACAGCAGAGGCCAGACGCAGGGTCGGGGTGCTGGTGTTTGATTACATATTTTACTCATGCACACTTCTTTTGCATTAGTTTAACCTACAGTATGCAGGATTGTTAGGAAAACTGTTGATTCTGTGCATGTAAATGCATGTCAAAAGATTTTAGTCGGACTAAAACAATCATTTGGTTTTCTTAATGTCATGTTAACAAGTTAGTCCGACTAAAATCGAGCCAGTCTTAATAGTCCGATTACCCCTGCATGTACGCGTAGTCAGACTGGAGTCAGACTTGGTGTTCTGTGCATGCACCAGGCAACGTATAAACTGCAGTAGTGTTGCCGGAAATCATATGGTGGCGTCTTTCTTCGGACAACACGGCAACCACAAGAGCTATGATTGAATCTGCATCACAATGAACGTTCCCTTTAATGAATGTAAAGCAGGTACTAACATACAGAACCACAGCACAATCTATCTCACTGTCAGCTGTTTGTTTTTCTGTGACGTAAAGGTCACCAGGAAACTGATTCAATACGCACTAGCTTATGAGAGATACAGTGATACCTATGGAGGCGGAGTCAGATGTACATGGCCAATAAATAGATTTTCTCCTCTGCATGTATACTCTCACTCCCGATTGGCATCGTGTGTTCATGTGCTTTTTATTTTTATTTATTTTAGTTGCCCTAAGGAAATTCCCCTCGGCATTTAACCTGTTCTCGAGAAACTTCCCTAGAATTAGGAGCAGTGAGTAGCCTCTAATCAGCGCCCGGTGAACAATGGGAATTGGGTAGCTTGCTAATGGTACCAGCCTATTTTTTGACCTGGCAAGAATTCTGAAGGGTAGTAAAAACATAATTCAAACCTAATCTTGTTATTAATGTGAACCCTGAGCCTGTTTTAATGAGACAATGTGATCATAGCATGGAAGAATGTGTGTGATGGAGGGACAATGGATCCACTCTGCTGCATTGTGATGCAAAGCTTTTAGGCTTCCTTTCGACAAGTTTTCACAGCAAAGCTTGGTTCAACCCAAAGCCTTCTACCGGTGTGGGTGCATGGCTTGAGAACCCCTGTCTTAACACAAGACATCCCAGTTTCTCATCAGCAGTGCTTCTGCCTCTTTTAACATCCTTCAACTTGGTGGTGGTGACCTAAGGTTCCTGTGAGCATATCTTTTATATTAACCTGTGCTGTGATGTGTAAATGAACCGTAATGTCACATAATGGAGTTGGACAACCCATACATGATGATTCTATTCTGCGTTTTGTTGCTCACTCAAATGTCAACCAAACTCAACATGATCCACATCAGAGAGACTACTTGCTCCACCCACACAGGAGAAAACCACATTACAAAGATTATAGCAAAAGGTGCACTTGAAATCTCCAGTGAGAAGAAACCTCTTTCTCCACCAAATGAGTCTCTGATGTGGCTCATAACACTATATATTTACACAACGTCTTTGCAAGCTGAACACTCTGCAGTTGAACGTTTTCAATCCGTGTGTCATTCGTTTTTCAAAATAAAATGTATGACAATGAGTCAGGGAGTAGTCAGCATGCTCCTGAGGTCAACTGTACCAACCATTGTCAGAACGTTACTGTACAATAAAAATAGAGTTTCCAGCCTTTTTCTGAGAAAAAAAAGAGACAACTTTGAGGCTTGATTTCTCAAAATGATACAAAATGTTTGATAATGAGTGAGGGAGTAGTCAGCATGAGGTCAACTGTACCAACTTATGGGCCAATGTGTTGTTATAGTACAGTAAAAATCAAGCTTCATTGATTGCGCTTGTATTAGTAACGTTTTATTTTGAAAACAAGTGATCTCATTAGGTATTAAACTCGCGCTGATATTCTCAGTCGACTCCCAGCATAAGTCCCTTAGTTCAACTACACAAGCGCACTTAAAAATGTTAGTGCGGATGGCTTGACCACGCGAAGACGAATGACGGCTCACTTGACCGCAGTTTCTGGCTTCAGAGTGTAACCCTCTTACTCCCATTAAAAAGAACATAAATGTCTATTTTTTCACGTTTTTTATTGTCCCAACACTAGCTCATGCTTCCCTTCCCGATCACAGGTAGTCTTCTTCTTCTTCTTGTCTTTCCCGGTCACAGGTCACGTCCGGGTCACGTAACTTGCATTCATCAAAATCGTCTTTCCACTTTTTTATTTCTGGTTTTATTTTGAAAAACGAATGAACGAATGATACACGGATTGTTTTCTTCGTGATTTTCATTTCGGATCTAAATACTGCTATAGAGGGGAGAGGATGGTGAAACTGTTTTCTACACAAATCTGTCAGATTCTGAATGTCTGCACCAGATTCGTGCGACATGATCCAGTGAATTTCCACATCATCCATCCACCAATCTCATGTACTCATGCAGGGAAGTATGCAGGTCATAGGGCTGTGGATTCACTCCAAACACTGGGGTTTGTTGGATAAATGCCTGCAGGGGATGTAGTGTTGAAATACACTGCTGTAATTCAAGTCTCATTCTGGTGTTAAAGAGACTGTGAGCATTGTCGAGCAGAGCGAGAGAGAGAGATGCTTTCTTTTACCCGCAGGACTGAATTTGAGCAATGTTAACACACTGAAAATATCTACAAGTGACAGTCACTCAGGGCTGGGTATTTCCTACAACACATATCATGATACAGAAGCCAAGAAACAACATATAGAATGACAATAGAAATAGATACGGAAAATTATAAATGTTGAAAAATGTTGATGTTGTTCTCCAATGCCTTGTTTTTATCCACAAACCAAAATGATTCCGTTTTTTACATGGAGTAAAGAAACATATGCAAATTTAAGAAGATGAAAAATCACAAAGCTTTTTGTAATTATTGGAAAAACACCCGATCTAGTTAAATCACTGCTGCTTTAATTTTGTAGATCTTGCAGTACTTTATTATTTCTTACGATGCTGGTGGAATTACTAATGTGAAAATATTGTCCTTAAGATGGTGAATATATTTGAATGACCATATAAATTACCCTGTATAACTATTATGGATTTGGAAATTAAACCAAACTAATTCATAACTAGATTGAAGAAAAAAACTGCATTAAAATGTGTCTAAAGTGGACTGTGTTTACTGTGTGACACAACATGACAATATCATGCAGTTGCATACGTCGTCATCCAGTGAGGAGTTATATCTCTGACTTTGATGTTTCTACAACATAAATGGGTTTCTTTTATTAAAGGTTCTCCCTACTACGACAACGTGCGTCCTCTCTCCTACCCTGACGCAGACGCAGTCCTCATCTGCTTCGACATCAGCAGGCCGGAGACATTAGACAATGTGCTGAAGAAGGTGAGTGATGGAGGCTGGGTGCTTCCTTTTTTTCTCTACTTAAATTCAGGTACTGACATTTCAAAAGATATGTTTCATAGTTATTACATTCATCCTGCCACATTGCCAAATATTTAATACATTTTTTAAAAAAAATAACCAAGATCTAAACCATCAATCAATTCCAAAAAAAGAAAATCTTAGTTAAAAAAATAATTTGTTTCATTGTTCCTCTCCATCCATCTCCATGACCTATTTACTCCAGTTTGTCTTTATTTCCTCTAACCATTTCTAAGTATGTATATTATATATTATATATTATATGTACACAAACACGAACACACACACACACACACAGGTTCATGCAGCTATCCTCTTGAAGTGGCTGCATTGACTTCCATTTATTTAAAAAGCCTATCCAAAGTGCCATCCCTAATCTCTAAACCTGATGACCTCATTAGGTTTTGGTCTCCATGAGGACTACTGGTCCCTACTACTGGCATTAACTGGTTACGGTTATGTCGATGAACATTAATCATTAAACCTGATGCCAAACTTAACTTCATGCTCTTTAATTCTTATTTTCTGATCAAATAAAAGTGAACGTCTTGTGTGTTAACTGCTGCTCTTTGGTCACTGTCTACAGTGGAGAGGAGAGATTGAGGAGTTCTGTCCGCATACCAAGAGGCTGCTGGTGGGCTGTAAGTCCGACCTGAGAACAGAGCTCTTCACCAAGGCCCACAGCAGACACACTCCAGTATCCTATGACCAGGTGGGTGTGAAGCTCTCGGTCAGGACAGAGAGACAGAGGTGTTTCATTGAACAAAATATCTGAAATATACATATATATATATATATATATATATATATATATATATATATATATATATATATATATATATGTATATATATATAGATATATATATATATAATGGACCCTTTAAGTAGGTCAAGATCAAAGAACTGAACCTAAGCACTAACAGAGAGTAATTTAACAGCACCAGCTGACCTAACACAATGAGCCACGAGGGAACGCATACAGTGGCTGATCAAATATAAATAAAAAGGGTTCATTCTGTGATAATTATTCATACATTCACGTGATTAGACAATAACAAAACATGTAAAATGTATTATCATTTTATGTTTGTATGCTTCTACCACATGTTGATCATTTCACCTAATTCTTACACATCGATTCCATGTATTTCTTTGAATCAACATACAGTTTATAATATTTAGTGTATTTCACAAACATATTTAATATAATAGATGTGATGATTACCAATGCGACAACCACGAATAGTCATCACAGATACCTTATCATATATATGTACATATAAACATATATATGTATATATACATTCATATATATAATTGATTATCAACAAAATTATCGACAGATTAATGATAGATGATGAAAATAATTAATAATTAATTGCAGCCCTAATGATAAAAAATCACAGCCTTTCAAAAAGGTTCCCTGTGGGGAATACAAGTATTTTTGATTTGATATGATACTGCTATTTAGTTGTGTGGAAATGACATTTTTGAGAGAGAGGGTTGCTGTTTGGCAGGCTCTGAAATCCTGTTGGCGTTTTCTGTTGTAGGGCTCCAACACGGCCAAGCAGCTGAGCACCCCCTACCTGGAGTGTTCCTCACTGCAGTCTGAGAACAGCATCAAAGACATCTTCCATGTGGCCACGCTGGCCTGTGTCAGCAAAAGCAACAAGAACGTGAAGAGGAGGAAGTCCAGAGCCTCTAAGAGGATGTCTCATAGTGGAGGAGACATGTCAGCATGTGTGTCCACACATTACCAGCAGACCAAAGCTAAGAGCTGTGCTGTCATGTAGACACAGACAGTGCTGAAGCAGGTACTGATGTGGGGTGCTTTGGACACTGAGAGGGATGAACAATGAAAAACATTCTTTTACAGAGCGCTGTGGGGTTTGATACTGTGAAGACCCCCAGCGTATGATGAAAGACATGAACTTTCCGTAGTTTACACATGAGGAACTCAGCAGGTGATTGGCTGGGTCATGTGTTCACTACAGCAGGAAGTCTGGATCTTTTCCCGCTGTGTTCTAGCTGTGAGCTTAAAAATGTCCGGAGCAACTTCTGCAGACGTTTGCGTTGTCACATATAGGCCTTGACGATTTCAGAAACAGGTGTGAAAGTCACAGCTGCAGCAACATCATTTTCTTCCCGTGATTTTTGTAGGTGAGGACACCTGCAGAACATTTGTATGTACAGTTTTTACATCCTCTCTGCTCTTCCAACTATTTAATTTGCATTTACAAATCTGTGTATCGTATACTCTGTACACATGTGTTTTTCCTGAGCTGCATCCATTTTTAAAGTGATAGTTCTGGTGTTTTTGTGGAAACTGTTCACTCTCGCTGCACCAAAGCTCATAGAGAAAATGTGCGTTTTTAGCTTACAAAGAAAGGAGCATGCGTAGTTTGGTAAGTTTGCCTCAGTTATTTAAATCCAAACAAAAACATTTCCAACGTCAGTGTCACAAAATAACACATTTGAACACATTTGAGCTGACTGATGGAGGCAACAGGGGGATCAACAACTTCTTTGAGTGGTGATGTGAAATTGCTGATTTTCTCTATGGACTTTGGTGCAGCGAGAGTGAGCAGTTCATCCATTTCTCCAGTTTCCTGTTGGTAAAGGCTGTAAGAGGCAAACATATTCTTTAGATGACATAGACTTTATTAGGTGAGTGTTTTGCTGTGTCCCTTGTGTCCCCATTGGCAGCCATGTTTTCATTCATCATGTACCTGTCTGACACATCCCATTATCAAAAGCGACTACTTCTTATGGTTTTGGAAAGAAAAGGAATACACAGAGAAGGACGGATAGACATTCTGACCAATGTACTGTATCTCACCTTGTTATACACCGGGGGGATAGTGAACACGAAGGATGTCTGTGACTTTTCCAGGACTATTCCTGCATTGGACACATTTCATGAGCAGATAATGGGGAGTGCACTGTGTCCTTTCCAGATTTGGAAATTGAAAACATTTATATAAGTGTTTTTTGTGCTGTTTATTTTTTTTTATTTTGTATTTTTAAAATATATGTTTGATGATGTATGAGACATGTATAAGAGCCATTTGTTCCTGTGCTGACTTATCCCACAAGGATATATACATACATACACAGTATATATAACATATAATATTATATTTGGAAAATGTTCATGCATTTACATGCGTGTATTGAACACATTTTTGATACACGTATGTATATTTTCCAAATATGTCGGATTCCACTACATGCGCGTTGTACAAGTTTTAGAGATTCTGAGGGTAGTTGGTTTTGATCTTATGATGAAAGGACCTTTCTTTATGTTGGACTTGCATGCACTATAATGTTCACCAAATCTGGGTTTGTGGAAAAAAAAGTGGAATATTCATGCAATATTTTCTGCTTCATTATTTTCCTGACAACTTAAACACCTCAAATCACATAAATATGATATCCTGTATCTAACCACTCATGGATTGTGGGATATTAAGGAAATAGCCAACGCTTTATGGGTGTCCAAACCAGGAAACCTTGTGTCCAAATACCAAACATGTTATTCAGAAGGCTTTATCCAAAAATGGCCATTTCTTAAAAACAAGTTAGAGATGTCTGCTTTTTAATGCATTATGAACCTTTGTCAAGAAGGTTCATTAATGTTGTGAAGGAGGACAGTTTGTGTAACACAAGGGAGAGGACAAGATGGAGGCAGATCATCTGCTGTGGTGACCCCTAAACAGACAAGAAGATGATGAAACTGTCCAGAACTTTTTTTTTATCATTATTTATATTCTATTTTCATAAAATGGATTTACCTGTGAAATAGCCTCAGAACTGCTGAATATTAACATTTGACAACTGTGTCAAAGTTATAAACACATCAGTTGGAGTACTCACAAAACAACATAAACAGTGGAGTGGTAAATATTGAAATGTATGGCTGATTATAACTACCTCATGATAACTAATCTTATAACTAGGGATGGGTATCATTAAGCTTTTAACAATACTACTAAATGTTTAGATACTGCCTATTGATCTGGGGCTTTAACAGTATCCTTATTGGTTCTTGTTCAGAGAAAGAATTTAACAATAAATACAAAATCCACTTACCACCTTTATCTTACCAATTCAATTTCAGCCAAATACTACATTTTGCTTTAATACTTATTGTTTATCTTTAAAGGTTTATTTCACGCAAATACTAGTAATAAATATAAGAGATGTTTGTAATTAGCATAATAGCATAATTAGCTCATTATCAGTTATAATGAAGATGAAATCATATAGGCTATGAAACTAAAACTACATACTACATTTTAGTTTAAGAGGGAAATCACATGTTTCATTTATATAATAAGAATGACTTTGGCATTCCAATTCTGGGTCTGAATAAAATAAAATAAAACTGAACAGAACTGAAACAAACAAACAATGCAACGAATTTCGCTAAACAATGGTAGTGACGTCAATGCAGGTATTCTATAGTGAGCCTATGGGCAGTGTGTGAAGTGCCAGTAGTCTCCTTATGGCACATGCATGTCTGTTAAACACTAAATTATGAAAATCATAATGCAAATCTTTATATTTAGATTATCCTTATCATTTCCAACAGGTATTATGTTATTATGCTGTTCCTCCAGGACACAAATGTGGAAAGTAGTCAGTGAATATAACTAAACATTAGTGAAACATTTTAAACACCTAATAGATATTTTTCTTCTTCTGGCTTCTGTCTTTAGTGGTTGGCACAGTGGATCATCCGCCTGTAAAATATTATTCTTGTTTAACAATAGAAATAAAAACTCTTGACACTAGAAACAAACACTAGACTCCAAGAACGGGTGAATGTCATGTGAGAAAATGACCATAATAATGAATTGAAAAAGTAACCTACACAGAGTATCAGCATCGTGTGAGAAGTGCCAGTACACACATATAAGTACAGGTACTCAAAATAGTAAAATCAACTGTTGCCTACTGAGGTAGTGCCAGAAACCTTGACTGTAATAACACCTTGCTGTATCTGTATCCGATGGAAAAATCCACATCTAGGCCATTGTACAGTTTAAAACACATACAACATTTAGTCCCAAAGGAGTCATAATGAAAACATCCAAGGAATAATACGACGTTTCAATGCCAAAAAAGAATAAGGCAAGGCAAGTTGTTTTGTGTAGCGCTATTCATCGAAATTAAAATTAAAATAGTCTTTAAAGAATGAATTGATAACTAAGATGATGACGATGGTGAGGAGCAGAATACCTGAATGCTGCTTCACTTTGTTTGGTTCTACATCTGGGAACACACAGTAAGCCTGTTCCTGTTGATCTTAGAGCTCTGGGTACTTCATGGGGCACTACTAAGTCTAGGATGTATTTTGGTCCAAGAGCATTCAGAGCTTTGTAGACAAAGAGTAAGATTTGGAAATCTATCCTTTGACTCACGAGAAGCCAGTGTAGTGATCTGAGGACTGGTGTGATGTGGTCCAGTTTCCTGGTTTTAGTCAGGAGGACTCTGGCAGCAGCTGCCTGCTTGATTAAGACACCATTATGGACATTATGGACTATTATTACAGATATCAAACACGTAATACAATAACAGTATTTTATCCATAACAGTTAGTTGTAGTGAATGGACTTACATAATTCACCCTTGCGCTTTGTAGTTCTATACACTTTATGGCATGTGATTATTTCCTATTGTGTTATGCATGTAGGAAGGACTGTTCCGGGATCATGGTCCCTTTAAGTAACTATGTTTGTGATGACGTAGAGCCCTGTGCTGGTTGGTTGCTGTACGTCCTCATCTTGTGATTTATTCATCTTCGCTGTTTCAATAAAGGAATACCACATATTACTCTCATACCCTCACAACAAAACACAGTAGCAAGTGAGAGAGGGGACCACAGCACCTTTGACACAAGAAACGCTGGAGCTGCTTACGGGTGGAGGGGGTGGGCCAGTCCCTTACAGCGCTGATCTTTGTGGGGTCAGGAGAGAGAGCTGGCCTCGCTCGACGATGAAGCCCAGAAAGGCAACGGATGAGGCGTGGATGGTGCCTTCACAAACAGCCGGTTCTCCAGAAGGCGCTTGAGTACCAAACGGAAATGCTGGACATGTTCCTCTTTCGTCAAAATGAGGATGTCATCTAAGTAAACAAAGAGGAACTTGTCCAGCATGTCGCGTAGAACGTCGTTGACCAGACTCTGGAAAACGGCGGGGGAGTTGGTCAGGCCGAAGGGCATTACCAGGTATTCGAAGTGGCCGATGGGGGTGTTGAATGCAGTCTTCCATTCGTCCCCCTCAAGGATCCAGACCAAGTGGTAGGCATTGCACAGGTCCAGTTTTGAAAAGATGCGTGCTTTATTGAGGGGACTGAAAGCCGCATCGAGCAGGGGCAGGGCATACTTGTTTCTGACAGTGATTTCGTTCAGTCCCCGGTAGTCGATGCAGGGCCGTAGGGAACGAAGGATGGACGCATGAGACCAGCTGCTAGGGACTCGTTGATGTACTTTATATAGATGCCTGGAGGGGAGAGTGGTCCCGGGGAGCAGGTCGATGCCGCAGTGGTAGGGACGGTGGGGAGTCAGAGAGAGTGCATACTGTTTAGAAAAAACTTGCTCAAGTCATGATACTCACAGGGGACAGAGGTGAGATCTGGTGGTGCTGGGAGCGGCTTTGGACCCGAGGGGGAGACCGTGAGAGCAGAGTGGAGGCACTGGGAATGACAGGAGACGCTCCAGTTGAACTGGGGACTGTGACGAGCCAACCAGGGTAAACCCAGCACGACAGGGGTGGAAGAGGACGGGATTAGGAATAATTGGATCTGCTCGTGGTGGTTGCCAGAAAGAATGAGAGTGACAGGCTGAGTTCAGTGGGTGACCTTGGCCAGAGGTCTGCCGTCCAGATCCAGGATGGTTTTGGTTGAGGGAGTGGGGATCCTGGCTTGGTTGGCGATCTTCTGGTCGAGGAAGAGATATCATAAATAAAGATGACCTGATCTGACGCTGGTGACTGGGATGGAAAAGGCTTAAGAAGCCTCCCGATTGCTCATCAGGTGCAGGTGAGGAGGAGCCGCCGCAGGTGTCCTCAGTGGAAGTAGGTCAGCCACGCCTCCTGCAGAGCGGGGAGAGAGAGAGAGCAGCACGGAGGAACCCCACAACAGTAATAAAGGTGGAGGAGTGTGATCATGACAGAAAACAGCTGGAGTTCACCACACTTTTGGTTCACAACAATAAACCATGCCTCTCAGACAGTTTTTTTTCTGTTACAGTATTGATATTTAATGTGATAGTATTTAAATGAGGAAGTGTAAATTATATGAAAATACAGAAAACATTTTTTAACATAAATTAAGTTTAATGCCATGATATGAACATTGTGATGTTGCTAGAGACTTGGAAGGAAACTCAAAGGCCAGGGATGAAACCAGTGTACTGTCTGTCCTTGAGGATCAGGAAACCTTTCCCTGATGTTCTAAAAACAGCAGCTGTCAGTTTGTAAAGAGTCTTGATCATGTATGTTATGACTTGGTGCTATATAAATTGAATTGAAATGAACATATGAAATATCTACAGGCAGGATAAGGTCCTGATAGGCAAGTGACATTTTTTTCCACTTGCATTAAAAAAGAAAAGAATACATCACCAAAAAAGATCAGCCTTTCAGGGCTTCTGTAGTAAAGACATGAAATAGACTAGAGACTGTAACATGATGACAAATTTACTGTAGAATACTATACTATAGTATTAACATGTTTATATGATTAAATCATCTGAACCATTACAAGGGAAAAAGTTCAACTCAAACCAAATTAAGTAGATGGACACAATCAACCTTAACCAAGAGTCTTCATATGAAATCAAGGGTTTTATTTTATCCTTCAAAAGAGACAGTGTCCTCAGAATCACTTCAAATACATGCTGAGTCAAATTGAACTCAGAACATAGTCATGAGTCATGAATAATTACAATGTACAAAGTCACCAAACACACCCCATTTTCTGTATGATCTTTGTGATTATAGATGAGAAATGTGATGTGTGTGAAGCAGAGCAAGAAATCCACGTCCAGTTAGGGCCAGACCATTTGGCCAAAAATATTAACACCATTAAAGATTTTCAAATCACTTGATATCGAGTATTATGGTACTGTAAATTAATTACAGTACCCATTTTAAACACTAGTGGCTGCATTTTTATTTTTATGTATACATCTTAATTTCATTTGCATAATGTATATTGTAATCAGTACATATTTAACTCTTGCTGATACTGATGATTATTATTATTAATAATTATTGAAATATTATTGGGGTGTGATGTTGCTAATTACATTCTCCAGATGAAGTATTGGGACATGAGGGAGTGTGTGTGATGGTGCATTTTTAAAATCCCATGCTGAAAGCCACTGTTTCTCTGTATGAAGAAGAAATCACTGCATCTTCTTGTCTCACTCTCAGTTGGACAGTAATATCAGTTTGGGCCTGACAGAATTTATACAGCTTTCTGTAACAAACAGTGGAGGAACGCTGATGCTATCTGAGCTCTGACTCCTGCCTAATGAATGTCACTCGTCTCTCTCTAAGTTGTCCTCAAAGAAGAAAGCCTGGAGAGCATTCCCCGCAGATACATACCGGATGCTCTCCATCTCTCCACCAGAGTTGCAGATCTTCTGGAAGTGGATCTCCAGGTAGTCCTGCAGGTCCTCCTCGTCCTTGATGTCCTTGATGCCGTCCAGGAGGATGGTGCGATTTGGAGAGCAGCAAAAGGTCTGTGAAGAATCACAAAACATCCCCTTCATTGTCAGTGTCCTACAGCTTCATCTCTGCAGTCCTGTTCACCATTATCCACCAATCATTATGGTGTTGTATTGTTGCCCGTGCGCCATTTCAATGGAATATCATTCATAAATGATTTACCAATCCTCTGCATTTATGTTCTTTGGTGAGTACCCGAACTAATGTGTGTATATGACTTTGAAACAGTAGTCCAATGTTGATATTTAGCCTTTCTGAGGTTATTCCGTCGCTAAATCAATGTATCTTAAATTATTTTTAAAAAGCCCATTGTGTTCACTAATATATCTTATCATGATATATCTTTAGTTCAAATTTGATCTCTGATTTGTTTCTGTTTTTTCAAGATTGTTTTTTCTTCACAGTTATTCATTAATAATATTAATTCTCTCACGAATAACTATTTATATAACACACATAATATCATATAGCACACATAATAGGTGCAGCTGCTCGGCACTTTCCTTGTCGGTTTACTTTTCTATGTTTCAGTGTGTTCATTTCGTTTTGTTTGTTTTGTTTGCGGTCTGCATTTTGTGAGGGAAAACAGTCGACAAGATCTCCTCAAATTTGGAGATTGCCACGAGCAGAGCGTCTCATGGGACTTTCTCCATTCACACAACATCCCTCCAAAAATCGCGAGGTGCCCAGGTTCACCATGGATTACCATCCCAGCAGGATATCGCTGCTCAATTGAGAGTATTTTGACATACTGCATCTGTGTTTGGTTCACAAGCTGCACTGTGGCACAGACAGAAATGCTCTAGGGGGTCATTAAGGCAGTGCAGAAAATCATCGGCTGCCTTCTTCCCTCTCTGGATGAACTGCACCGTTCCCGCTGCCTCAAAAAGGCCAATTCCATCCATCCTGAAAAACTCATCACACCCGGTAACAAACAGTTTGAACTGCTGCCATCAGGCAGGAGATACAGATCCATAAAAACCAGGACAAATAGACTAAAAAACTTAAAAAAAAAAGTTTCTACCCAACAGCCATTGTCTCACTGTACTGTGCTACCAAAGCTTAGCTTTTATGTATTTTTTTATGTTTTACATCTTATGAATATGGATGCGTATGGGTGGGATATGGCTTTTAATGCACTTTTTTTTTATGTCCATAGTGACTTTTTACTTATTTATTGCTACTTTGCACTGAACAAGGAATGCACTTAATTTCGTTGTACCTGTTACAATGACAAACAAAGATATTCTAAGTTCTATTCTATTCAAAAAAGACTGCAAAGCTATGGAATAACAATGGCAACAATACATGTTTAGGGTCAATTTCTTGTGTCACACATTATGTTTCGCTCAATGTACGGATATGTTACAGGGCACTCCCTATTTCGTGGCCAAATTACTACTAAATTCAAAATAGCCGACTTCCCACCAAGTTTCGGAAGACCGGTGAAAACTTTGCCTCTGTTTTCACCTTAGGGCAGACCTGGGCATTTTACGGCCCTTTGGGCATCCCTGTCCGGCTCACGGTATGTCAGTCATAAGAACAAAAGTGTCTCGGTTTAAGTTTAGGAATTATCATTATCTCCCTCCCTGTTTATTATCTTATTATCTAACCAGTGAAGCAATGTCACTCGTATGTAAACACAATTCCCAGTGTGTGTGCGTAAGCATGCAGATGTGCTCTGTGCGGGTGCGGTATACTACACTACACCACAGTAATATAGTGTAACCGTGTGGTATACTACACAACACCACAGTAATATAGTGTAACCGTGTGGTATACTACACTACACCATAGTGTAACCGGGTGGTAAATAAACCCAGATGTTATTGTATACTGCAATGTAACATTTTAATGTGTTCTTTGCTTATTTTGTTCTCTTTTTCTATGTCATTTTGTGAAAAAGGGGTGGAGTGGCTTAGTGGTTAAGACCGCCTGTGGTTAAGACCCTGTGTGCAAAGACTTCATGGTTGCAAGTTCAACTCCACCCCTGGCAGGTTGTACTCAATTCCCTTGTAAGTCGCTTTGGATAAAAGCGTCTGCTAACACAGAAATTCACACAGACACTTTTTGGTCACAGGGTGGCAGCATTGAGCCCTGTTAGGTTTTACCGCAACGTGCATTCTGGGTTGTTGTTGGTTTATTCTTTTTCGAGGCGTGAAACGAGAGTTTGAAAGAGGATAACGGACACTCTGTTGCTTGAATCGAACGGTAAAAAAACACACAAATGGTGGAAAATATTGTACACTGGAACTTACAGTTGAGGCCAAAATTATTAGCCCCCCTTGTGAAATTAGACAAAACTCTTTATTTCTCTCTGGAAATGACCATTAACAACAAGTGTTTATATTGCATTTGTTTCCAAAATAACAAAGACAAAATGTACACTAAGTTTGATTAGAATATTTTATTGATACACTGAATTGAAACAAAAAGAGCAAAAATGAGACGTCCAAAATTATTAGCCCCTTGGCCATTAATAGTCAATAGTGTACCCTTTCTGAGCCACAACTGACAACAACCTCTTAGAGTAGTTCCTCACTAGGTTGGCACAGGTCTCCTGAGGGATTTTGGCCCATTCTTCCATTGCAAATTGTTCCAGCTGGTCCAAATTGCGTGGTTTCCGAGCATGGACATTCATCTTGAGGACCCGCCACAGATTCTCAATAGGATTGAGGTCTGGGCTCTGTGCGGGCCACTCCAGGACCTTGGTTTTGGTATCCTTCAGGAACTGTTGGACCAATTTCGATGTGTGCTTCGGGTCATTGTCTTGTTGAAAGACCCAGCGACGACCTAAGGATAAACTACGAGCAGATTTCTGCATATTATTCCTCAAAATTTCCACATAATTTTCTTTTTTCATGATGCCATGCACCCGAACAAGGCTCCCTGTGCCCGAGGCTGCAAAACAGCCCCACAGCATGATGCTCCCACCACCATGTTTAACGGTGGGAACTGTGTTCTTTGGGTTGAAGGCCTCTCCCTTTCTTCGCCAAACATACGCCACATCCATGTGCCCAAACAGTTCCAGTTTAGTCTCATCAGACCAAAGCACAGACTTCCAAAACTCATCTTTACCTTTCAAATGTTCACGGGCAAACTTCAGTCTTGCTTTGATGTGCCGCTCTTTGAGTAAAGGGGTTCTTCTTGGACGATGGCCATGAAGCCCACCACGATGAAGAGCCCTCACAACTGTGTTCCTTGAAACATCAACTCCAGAAGAGGCCAGGTCAGCAACAATCATCTTGGCAGATGTCCGGGGGTTCTTGCTGACATCTCTGATGATTTTCCTCTCCAGAGTTCTTGAAATCTTGCGCTTACGACCACGCCCAGGTTTGTTTCTTACTGAATTTGCCTCCTTGTACTTGGCAATGATGCAACGTACAGCGGTTCTAGACACTGTGAAACGCTTGGAAATGGCAGTATAACCTTCCCCCTTTTCCTGAGCCTCCACGATCTTCTTTCTGAGCTCAAGACTGATTTCCTTTGTCTTTGGCATGATGAGTAAAAGTAATCCCTCTCAATGTGCACAGGTGCCATGTTCCTTGGATTCCTTTTATGCTGATTGAATGCTCAGGTGTTGTCAGGAAGCCAATTGACTGCACAGGTGTGGTTTGAAACCTGATTGGTTAAGTTGGTGTGTTTTGAAAACAAAAATTCATATGGGGGCTAATATTTTTGACCACCCCATTTTTCACTATGTTTGATATAAAGCAAGCCTTAAAATGTATTTCATATCCAAAATGTACCAAAAGCTACTGAATAGCACTGGTGAATGTTTGAATATATCAAGTTTTATCAATGCTGCAAACATTGGGAAGAATTTTAGGAAAATGTTCCATAATTCCTGGGGGGCTAATAATTTTGGCCTCAACTGTACCTGCTTATGAAGCGACCGAACATGGTGATTGATAGAGAATGGAAATACGTTTCAGGATGTGAACATGCTAGGCGTCAACCACGGTTAGCAGCTAACTTTGGTGCTAAGTAAGGAAAACTCAAACACGTGGAATGATGATTGGTGAAATTTAAGTGTCTGTTTTGATATACTGTACTGTTTCAAATTGTGTTTGTTGAATGGTTACATTACTGACCTTGTATTGTGCTGTTCTGTGTGGTTAGTTCCTCGGCCACTGCTGTATTTTGGGACATTTTGTATTTTATTTTTATTTCTTTTCAAATATCAAATCTGAGAACAGCCCTCAGATTTTTGGGTTATTGATTCAGGCAAAGCTATAAAACCCCAGTTACTGTGTCCTGTGTGTGTGTGTGTGTGTGTGTGTGTGTGTATCAAATTCCCAAGGGCAACAATAGTATAATAGTATTCATTATATAGTGTAATAATTTTCAATAGAGTCAGTTAATTATAATTGAATAAAATCACATTTTCCTTCATTTTGTTTATTGTGTGTTTGTGTGCTGCCCAATTTACACCAAAACAATACAATTTACTGCTTTTTTATAAAGAGGTAAAATTAATATTGAGCAGAATTATTCAGCCCATTGGTCCGGGCCTCAATAATATTTTATGTTTCTCATGTGGCCCCTTGCCTTATGGGGTGCCAAAAAGCCATGCAAAAGTGAATTGCAACAGTTTCAAGAGTTTTTTCGTACATTAACCCCCTCAAAAATGACCGCAAAGCCACAGAAATGACAATAATAACCATACTGTATCTAGCAATCCTGCTTACTGCTGCTTTAAGTCTGTGTGGTTTGATGTGGGTTTAGTGAAGAAATTAGGTGAGAAAAAAAGGGCAGGAGAGGAAAACAGACGACAGTTACCTGCCTCTGTGCTAAATCTTACCTGAAACTTACGAAGCTGATGTTCGTAAATAGGTTTAACTGGCACATTTACTTCCCTGTCCAGATTCACCTGGTACTTCCCTCTCAGGGCCAGAGGCTCAGCAACTACACACACACGCACACACACACGCACACGCACACACACACACAAGCACACAGTGAATTAATGTGCTCCACAGCTGTACTATAGATCATTGTGTGTTGATCAGTGTTAATATTGTGTGAGTGGCCATAAACAAATCAACATTTAGGTACTAAGAAGAGTCAGACTACCCCACACTGTTTCCCAACACCATCATTGGTATTGTTTTGATTGAGAGACTCACTAGTGAAAATACATATATGTATTTAATTCCAGGTCTGAAAGGGATCTCCGATTAAGAAATGTGTTTTTGACCAGTGGGAATGTGTTAAATCTGCATTCACTACAAAATAAAATGACTCTGTGATGCAGACGGTGTTTTTTTTTTAAATCGGGCTAGGGGTAGCTCAGTGGTTAAGACTGGTACCCCATGTGCAGAGACATCATGGTCACAAATTCAACTCCACCCCTGGCAGGTTGTACTCAATTCCCTTGTAAGTTGCTTTGGATAAAAGCGTCAGCATCACTGGGAACGTAAGACCTGGGTGATCACAATACAAATTCTGGCGTCATTCATCTTCCAATACTTATTCATCTTTCAGTCATTAGCCATGATTATATTTTATATGACATTACATTACATTAGATTATTACAGAGCCAATCCCAGCTAATATATTGCGAAAGCGGTCATCAAGACTAGAAAAGTGCTGTAAAATCTAAAAACTAAATAGTAAGGACAGTAAAACTATCCAAAAAAAAACAAGCAGAGGGCAGAGAAAACACTTAAAGAGGCTTCAGTAAACATGGCTCAGAGAGCTTTACCTCCAGCATGGAGAAACGTGATGTTTCCCGTGCCAGTCTTCTTATCATAGGTCACACTCTCCACCTCTCCTCCTCCTCTGCTAGGTCTAGAAAAACTCATCTCCAGTCTGTCTTTCATTCTCTCCTGGGGCATGGAGGGTGGGATGTTGGAAACCTGGAGCATCTTTCTGAAGACATCAAGGTGGACCTTCATGGATGACAGGACACACTGATTAGAGGGAAGTTAGCACAAAACAATACTTAGCAGTATAATATGTATGTAAGTATGTGAGAAAATCATAGTATGAGACAAAGCAGAGTTGTTAAGTATGTAAGCTCCTGTTCAGACCTAGTATCAGCTGAGTGAGCTGAACACAAGTGGTCACATCTACAGTTTTCATTGGAGGCCTAGTCTAAATGTGTCTACATGTGCAAATTAACTATACAACACAATACACTTTGATCTGCTCAGATCCTACATGTTAGTGATAAGTGGGTCAAGGATTTATATGACCCGTACCTGCCTGAACCGGACCCATCCATCGTGCAAATGTAATTACGACTGAAACTACCAGCAAATTTAGCAATCCATCATCCATGTAGTCAGGCTTTGTTATTATATTATTATAGAACTACATTTATCAGGAGGTCTCACTCTGAGTACCGGGTGTCCTGGCTGCTGATATTGGTCTCTCCACATGTACACAAGTAGAAGGAGGTTAAATAAATAGACAAACCTGACAGAAGTAAACAGACCAATTATTATTTTGGGCAAGAAAAACAACCTTCATCAATAATGTGACCATTCTTATTTTACTTTAGCATCTTAAACTTGAACAAAAAAAGCCCCCACTTTCAAACTGCTTACTTTAAACGTCCTTGCCGTTTTTGACCAAATCACCCAAACCCACAGGCCCCGTGTGGGTTGGACAATTTGGCTGATCCTCCTGTTTATGTGTTAAGACTTGGTTTAAGGGTTAGGATTAGATTAAGGTAAGGGTAGGGTAGGGGTTAAGGCAGTGGTTCTCAAACAATTTTGTTGGGCCCCCCTTTGGAGGAAGAAATTTCCCAGGGCCCCCCGACTCTCGCAAAATTGTAACAATATGTCAAGTATAACATTTATTGAATCAATATTAGAACAAACGTTTCACTTTTCTTTCAATAATCTATTGTGCAAATAACATTTTTGCTTTAGTAATACAAATATCCTTAATATTGCTTCGTGAGAAAGCAATTTTCAAACAAAAATATGAAGTGTGCAATTATAACTATAATAGTGTAATACATTTTGAATACTTCACCAATATAAATAATTTGCTGTGCAAATAACATTTTTTTGTATTAGCGATACAAATGCTGTCCCCTGCCAATGTTTTGAGACACAACACACAGAGAGGTCTTTGATGGCATCATCTCATCTTGGGTTTTGGTTGTCGTGAATCATTGTTCCGTTCGGCTGATGTTGGCTTGTTTTTAGTTTCCGAAACATTGCACAGTTTTCTTTTTGCCCCTGTCAGAAACTTCTCCATTATCCAAACCTTGTCACCAGTATAGATTTTGTTGTGGTATGTCACTTACAATGTGATCTAATATGGTCAGAATGTACCTCAAACTTCACAACAGGATCCATGATTATTCTTTTTGGTTTCACGTCCACCGTCATGTCCTCACAGGACACAGAGCACATGGCAATCCTCATGATCTGAGAGGCCACTGTAAGAACATGGCAGAGACACAGGGTGTCCATTAATCTCCTGCTACTAACCAAACTACTGTATCTTCATCTGCACTGCTAGTGATGGAAGCCTTTAGACATTTCTGTCTGGTCTATTCATTTTGTCTTCTGATAGGCTACATGTCCAGGCAGCAGCACCCCCTACTGGCTGTATAACCACACTGGGTTTAGTTTTTATATTTTTATTACACCATGATATTCAGGTTATATTTATATATAAACCAGATTCAACCTCAACCTATACTCTATCAATACTTGGGCACAAAGTACATTACAAAGACAAAGGAAACTGTCACAGTAAATTACAGCTGCAATAATGAATCAATTACTAATTGATTACTAAATGAATCACCCACTGTTCTCATAAATAAATCTGTGTTCTGTGTTTTTTTCACAACATAAAACCCAGTTCTGTGCTTTCAACCTCTTAAATGTGAATGTGTTCTACTCTCTTTGATAGTAGACTGAATATTATTTGGTTTGTGAAAAAAACAAAACAAAATTTCATCATTACAATATCAAACACTGAAACAGTAGCACCTGGATGTATAGATTTCTTTTGGAGGCATTTCATCTCTCATCCAGGAGGAAAAAGCCTTGTGGATGAGAGGAGGAAAAGTGAAATGTCCACAAAAGAATGACTATGTCCAGTGGTTCCAAAAATGTTCATTTGAGGATGCATTCAAGATAGATTGGAGCGTTCGGAACTGAAGTCATGTGATCAGATAACTAAGGACAGATATTAATACCAGATCTGAACAGGGTCTTAGTCTCCTACATATAGTGCAGCATATTAAGTCATATATACCTTTCTCCTCCTCAAATGTGATGAGTGCTTGTCCTCCCTGCAGGAGCACTGAGGGTGTCTGGCTGATGTCAAATACTCCTCTGACTAAGTGACTGTCTTCATCATTGTTCTCTTCATGCTCAGCGACGAACTTTACCTCTGTGTCTACAATCTGGGCAGAGATCTGGAAACATTTTCAGCACATTAATGTTACTGTTATTACTACTGTTCAACAAGATGTCACAGTACTGATGTATTACAACACCCAACGGACATTTACTCTCTGAACCTGGTTATCCATTACAACAGCAATGTTTTATTTTTCAAACCAAACATCCATCCACCCATTTTCAACAGTTTTATCCTCCACATGAGGGTCTCAGCTGACATAGAGCGATAGGCGGGGTACACCCTGGACAGTTCGCCAGCCCATCGCAAGGGCCACATATAGAGACAAACAACCATTTAACCATTCACTCTCACTCTCACACCTATGGTCAATTTAGAGTGTTCAATTTACCTAATCCCCATAATGCATGTTTTTGGACTGTGGGAGGAAGCCGGAGAACCCGGAGAAAACCCAGGCAAACCAATCATATGTCACTTAATTGTCAATTCTAGCAAGAGTCTGTTTGAGTTCATATTTTTTTTCAGAATAAAGGCTCAGAATTCTGGATTTTTTAAAATAAGCAAATCGTGGAAAGAACTTAAGAATAATCTGATTATTAAAATCATCTGCCAAACACTGATACTGGCAGGCCACCAGTTGTTGACCACTGTTGTATACTGTTGCACGGGAAAAAGGAGAGAGAGAGAAAACATGTATATTTGTGACAGTATATGGTTAAAAATATAATTATTTGTAAAATGTGTGTCATGTAAGTCCAAAGAGGATAATGTTAATGTATTTTATAGTTATATGAAAACATTAGATCACTATACATTCTATGATATGTATAATAATAGCTCCTGGATTGAAACACAGCTGAAGTGACATGTTGCGTAGGCAGTTAAGACAGTTAACTGCTCCATTCTTCCATTCTGGATGGTTTGGTAAAGAAGGGAACAGAAGGAAACAATAGTACTGAGGACTTTCACCTTGAATTTCTGCTTCAGTTTGGTGGAATTGACCGTCTTGGCCTCCAGCTCAGCCTGACACTTCCTCAGTTTGTCCAGCAAATCCTGTTTGCGTCTCACAAGATTTGCGATATCATCCTAAATGAAAGAATAAAGTGAGGGAAAAAAGTAGACATGAGTTTCTTGTTGTTGCTGCATCAATGATCAACACATGGTGGAGATGGCAGTAACTTTACCTGCATTATGTTCATGCTGTGATTGAATTCTTTCTTACAGTTGTCTTGTTTTTTGATCAAATCGAGCAAATCCTTCTTGGCCTTCTCCTTAATCTCATCTTCTTCCAGTTTCTCCACAATGAGTCTCGATTTCACATCATCAGCTTTCTCTACTTTGATCTTAGAGACAAAACGGAAGGTTTTATAAATTTAGATCCCAAATTCTGGAGGTAGTCTCTGATAAATCGTTGAGCGTTGTCATCTTGCAGGATGGCGTTCCTGCAAGATGACATATATATAAGATGATATATATATATATATATATATATATATATATATATATGTACACATATATATATATATACATATACATACACACACATATATGTGGTTTTCTTTTCCATCTGACAAAATGTAAGAGTTTAATAATAACAATTGATGTACAAATTTGAAATAACTTGCTTACTTCAAATAAACATTTATTGTCTCTCCAATCATATTGTGCATCAATCATCAAGTGCACTTGCTCATTTTGAATAAAAGACAGGACTAAACCAAATGACTCAGCAGCATTTATCAAGTGTTTGGGTGAAACTGAGATCACAAATCCGTCATTTGGGCCCATGTCTACTTGTATTAAAATTTCTCTATAATATATATCTATATTAATACCTCTATACAGCTATAACTGATGTGGTCTCTTCAGTGCAGCCAGCAAAAAGCAATATACCCTGAAGGTAACAGAAATACACAGTGTAAAGAGAATCTATAACTAAAACAGCCCGAGAATTGTTTTGTTTTTTAATACTGCACTATTATTATGGAAGTGTATGTAATCTAACTATCTAATCTTAACATTAGGATTTTCATTTTGAAATAGGTTGCTAGACCAACCTTTTCGAAACTGAAAGCTACTTGAAGGGTAGAGTATGGAGGAATAGTATGGAGGGCTAACATGCTAAGGTATTTGCATTTTACAGCTTACATTTAGAATAGTATGTATTCCATTGCATACAAATCAAATACCATTTGAAAATCAGACAATGCCACAGTTAGTTTGGTAGAAAGCAGCATAAACAGCTCTCTCTCTTTTACAAACACACACACACACACACACACACACACCCATAATCACACACCTGTCTCAGTAAGTTCAAATATCCATAAAACATCCAGAAAGTTTTTATTATCTTAAAAAGGCATAATTACTCTTCCCCTCAGCTGTGCATGACAGTGCGTCAAGCTTCTCGTACAAAACAATATGGTGCCAAACTCTGCAAATGGGGGTGTGACCTATGACCATTAGTATAGAGGCACTAATGGTCAGCTCTTTGCCATGAGATCACAATAATCAATTGGTCTACCTCAGTCCTTAGCAGCAGCTTTATATTGGATTTTACTCATCATCATTATTGTCATTGCTATTTTTAGAACAGTGCCGTGAGCACCATGTTGGTGACCAGTTGTGCTAGACTGTTTTCATGCCGTGTGGAATAATAATCAAAATGATAATAACGCTGTTTATTCATGCATTACTAAAATTGTATTATTTCTCAACTCAGCAGAGGCAGGTTAATGGAAACTCTGCAACCCACAAAGCAGGAGGGGGCACTGAATCCAACACTAAAAGAAAACCATATGGAAAGCCTACATGTTTCTGTTGTGACCAGATGTGCCACAAGATGAATCGTTCTAATTCACAAAGTGTGCAACACTGATTGATTTATTGTGTGCAATGTCACTTCATCCCTGTCTGATGAATGAACTCTGGCCAATGTATGGGAAGTTGGGTGATAGATCTGATATAATAAATATCTGCCCCTGGAATATTTCCAAAACAAAAGTTGCAATATTTCTGGAAATTTGCTGGAAAATTACAGGTAATTTACTACCCCTTTGCAATTAGAATAAAATAATAAATATTAGGGATGATCTCTGCAAACTTACCGAGATCCCTGATATGACTAATACAACAGTATAGTTCATTATTCAGCCGGGCTGAGGGCTGAATAGGTATGAAATACGATTTGTGTCGATATTGTGTCAAACAACACTTTTCACAAGCAAAAAACGTCCATTTAATCATTCAAAAATATTGTATTTTATTGTTTGAAAATAAACTTCTTTGCACTCCCTGATTTGTTCTTTGCGCTGTGTTTTTTGTTTTTATTTGGTTTGCGGGCCTTAGGAAGCTGCCTGCTGATTGGCTACTGAGTTTTGGAGTAACAGCTCAATGGACCGGAAGTCGTCACAGGCTTGTAGTGATGGGAAGTTCAACTATTGTTACTGACTCGGATCTTTTACTCTCAGACAGTAAATTGAACAAATCTATTTTTGAGTCATTTCGTTCATTTTTACAGCAGGTGGCGCTGTAGTTGTAATTCAAACCATATGAAAACCTAGGAAAGCAAATACACACCTCAATAAAGTGACTTGTGTCCTGTATCCTCCCTGCCATTGTTGTTTAACAGCATGACGGTGACTAGGTAGCTGTCACGTGACAAATGAACAACGAGGACCTGTTTCCTGTCCTGCTGAGCTTAAGCAGCTGCCTGCCATGTGGCCAAGGAAGGTACTGCATGAAAATGAACAAATCACTCACTGAGACGACTCATATAAAAGATTAGTTCATATTGAACGAACAGTTCACGAATGACACATCACTACAGGCTTGGAGTCACTGTCCATCTGGAACTGGTTGCCCAAGTTTTCCCCGTCAACATCTGACAAAATAATTGTAAATATCTAACGTTCGTCAGATTAAAAACATTAGATACTTAGATACTCGACGGGGAACGAGTTCCAGACCTCTGCAGACATATGTATGTGTATAAACATATATATATATATCATATTGGTGCACGGCAGTAAACCAGTTAGTTTTTTTGTATACCGTAAGACCAGACCAGTGCCCAGCACTACATCATATATATATATATATATATATATATATGTATACGCGTGTGTGTAATATAATCAGTGAAAATGTTACATATTCAATAAACATTTTCAACTGGAATATTTAATTCATCAAGATCACCCCCCTGAGTATCTTATGTACACAACAGTGTGTCATTTCTTCTCTACATGGCCGTGCGTTTAAAACGCCCTTATAACACACCCTGTTAACACAGATTATTTTTGCTTTTAGTCAGCTATTCTCTCTCTTTCTCTTTCTCTCTCTCACACACACACACACAAAGGACATGCTGTTGTATACTTTGGACCTGTGTTGCATAGTAGTGGTCTGTTCTTCCCTTTACATGCTTAATCTTTACATAATTTACATCAGCGTCTATTAATCCAGAATATGCTAAATGAATGTCTTGTAATGCATTTATCTCTAAATTTAAGATAAATTCACATTCAGCATGTTTCTATCTCAAAATAATGCCTTGATTTTTTACTTCATAGTCAGAACTTTTACTCTTTTAATCGTACCTTTCCTAAATGGAACCTATCCTCTTACCTTTATACATGGGACCTGGCCTCTCACCCTCCTAAATGGAACCAGGCTTCTTACATTGCTGCATGGAACCTGGCTGCTTACCCTCCTAAATGGAACATGTCCTCTTACCACACTACATGAAACTATTTAACCTCCTAAATAGAACCCATCCTCTTACTTTCCTATATGGAACCTGGCCACTTCTTACCTTCAATGTCTCCAGCTCTTTCTTGGCAGCCTGGAATCGAGTGTCCTCCTCCAGACTAGCCTTCATCTGATAAAAACAGAGTTCTGTTACTAACCAGTCGAGATTACTCCTCAAACACTGTAAAACTTAATTCAACATTGTCACTTACATTCGTGTCAGCCATGACCTGTCAGAGGAAAAAAAATCTCAGGTAACTGAGTTGTCAAATTAAGCCAGTTATACACAGCCGTAACGCACTTCTACCTTTTCTTTATGTCTCTTCTTTTTTGTCTTGTTGAATTTAGATCAATTTAGTGAGAATTAAACCAGAGACTAGTAGCAGCAGCTGAGGTTTCTCCACGAGCTCTGCAACGAAAGTGAAACTTAGGGCACACGATGGCGCAGTTACCCGCACTCACTTCCTGGTTGTTTTTTACGTATTTAACTGTGACTCGACTACCAGCTGTAAACACTTACTTACTCTTACTTTCACTTTCTCCACATCATCATTGTAATAACAAAACTCATTATTCTTTCTTTTTAGAGCATGAATACTGTGTGAAACCACCAAGTACACATTCCACAATAAATCATCATAAGAATTAGTCTTTTAAAATCAGGAAAGTGTTAACTCTTGCATAAACATATGCAATATTTACTTCAGTTGCCATCTATTGATTAATTACTGATGATTTAAAATAATTTACCTTCCAATCTCACCCAAACAGCATTAACAGCAGTAGTGGCCAGGTCCTTAGACAACATAATGCTGTTTTATCTATCATCAAGATAAAATATTGAATACAAGTTATCTTGCTCGGGTGCCACTGACCCCGTTCTCCTTCTCATTTCAAGTCTTCTGGCACATCTTGACGTACTACTGTCAAAAGAGCAAATGTGTGCATAGTGCAGCAACTCATTTACAGCCATATCTGTAGCACCTAATATAAAAAATATGTTTTAGCACTACATTAATAGCCATATACTCTCACCACAAAAGTGCGGGGCACATTTCTTATATTGACAAATCCAAAGGCTCCATCATAAAGTAGTTATCTAATATTGACCTATTTTTTAAAAAAATATTGTAAAATAAATACATGCGCGGGAGAACCAAACAAGTTGAATATTTACCGAACAAAGATCTGCTCACATAGTACAGAGAAAATCATTTTTGGGCCAGAGGGGATTTTTATTTGCTGCAGAACCACACGTGGCCACTGGAAACATTGAGGAAGACTGAGTGGCGCTGCTGAGCTCCTGCCCGTTTATTTGATAATTCATCCATGGTTGTACCTCTACGCTTCATGAACTGATGTCACCCTTAGCATAGCTGCTACCAGCGTCACCAAAGCAGCAGCAGAAAACACGGTTGTAATCATGCTTTGGTTTGAGGGCTCGATTCCTGATGCCATTAACACGGCAAAACAGCGGACTTTGGTTTTTGTCGTCGTCATTACAGGTAATGTATGTGTGTAGATTAACCTGCTTGCTAACGTTAGCATCTACATGTAACAAGTAATGGGCTCCCGGCTAGCTCCCGGTTTAGATGCCCCCCCCCCCGCTTAGCTATAAGATAGTTAGCATAGCCATTCAGCTGTCAGAGGCAAGACGTGTCAGTGCACCTAAAGCAAGAATTCTAGTGTAGAAACTTAAATGAGATGCTACCTTGTGTTGTTAACGGCCTATGTAACATAATCTGGCGTCTTTTATACCACGACCACATTAATATAACTGCTAAGAGTACTTGCTAATGTAAGAATAGCTAACCACAGTTAGTCAGCTTATGACTGTGGATATTTCCCTGAGAGTAGGGATACAGTTACTTCACACTTTAATATGAAATGTTAGCCAGATAAGCTAAACTGCTGCTGTTTGTTTTTGGTGGGTCACTGTTGCGTCATAGTCCGCCGCAGCATTATTGTCGCTGTTTGTTATCTCTGTTACCATTATTTGAACGGCTGTCTGAATGAACAGTGAGCTGTCACTACACTGTCACCGTCTCTTACCGTAGGAGAAGATGAACAGTCAGCACAGCTGATGTCCAGCTGGGAAGATGAGTCTGTGTCAGAGGCGGCACTCAACTGCTGTGTGGCCATCAAACTCGATGCCAAGAGGTATTTTTGATGGGATCAGTTTACTTTGCTCAACTTCAGTTGCAGGTCAAGTCGACTTTAAGTCATTTCCATCACTCTCCCAACTTGGGTTGTTATTGTTTGGGTTTTAACAACACTATTAACGGTGCTGGAGCTTAAATGGTGTTTTAACCTGTATTTTTTGAGCATGACACAAATGGCAACAATGTGCTGTAAAAATTGTCCTCAGAGATTAAGGAAACATGTTGAGCTTGCTCAACTGAAACAATGTCCAGTCAGTAACTTCTCAATATATAGTTTTGTTTGCGGGCTGCAAAATCTATATGTCTTGGTTTGGTGTTTTGATCTTTTGCTTCACCCACTAAAAATCCTAAAACAACTCAGTACCTCAAAACACCAGCATCATAGAGCAAAACAACATTGCAAACCATTGAAGTATGGCTGACTGTTGAGCAGTTTATTTTGACTGCGTCTTTGACCTGGGTTTAGGAGGAGTGAAGGCAGTTTGGGATCACTTATTCTTATGTGGAGGTGCGGTTAGTGATATTCTAATTACTCAGAATTTCTCTTAGGAGTTAAAGAATTTCCACTCTGGAGCATTAAATCTATCCACCTTATTCCTGGAGGCACTTCCAGATTAATGATTATGGGTGAAACTTCCGGTGCAAAAGTGGGAGGAGCAATAAACTAGTTATTTCCAGTGGCAAAATACAGAGGCTGCAGCAGTTACATGGCTGCAAGATGGCACTTCCTGCAACGCATGACCATCCTGCAGTTTGGAAATCACCCGATGTTGAACTTACACCCAGGCTTGGTGATGTGGGACACTAAGACTGCCTTTAAATAAATATGATTTTGTCCCACCTCCTTTAAAAAATAACTGACCTTATTGCTGTGTAAATGCTGATACACCTCAGAGCTTTTCAGTTTCTTTATAGTCACTGTCTGTAGTGACAGTTTAGTTCTTTACATTCATTATTATTTGGGTAATACATACAATGTTATATTGTGCAATATTCAAATAAAATTTAATTGAATATTGCACTGTTGTAATGTGACATTTATACAGGTTAAAGCAGTGTTAAAGTAACAGTAAAAGAGTGAATTCCTTCACAGTCACACTCAGCGGTGAGCGTCCAATTACCACGGAAAACACTGGTTCTGCTTCAGCAACAGGATGTGCTAAAAGTCATCCAAATAATTCATGTGCCATAGGAATAAGATGGATAGCTAAAAAATGTACACAACGTAAGTTGTGTACATCAATTCCTTGTTTACGTCAATTCCTTGTTTGTGTGTGATGTTAGGGCTGTCTAAATCCCTGGGCAACAACAACTTTCTATGATGCAAAGAAATGTAGAAAAAGGAAAAAGTGTCAAAAAAAATAATAAATGCAAAAATGGCGTGTCAATCAATAACTAGTGATGATGATGATGATCGAGAGACTGCCTTGGGCTTGTTCAGCCACATCTGTTGAGAGGAGCTCAGGACAGTGAGCTCACAATGTAAGCATTTTAATAACCTGCAGATGAAACTCAACAGTAATTTCTCTTTGCAGCAATCCAGCCTACTGCAGCTTTAATTTCGATTTCAAAATTTCAATTCACATTTATAATATCAAATCACAAAGAAGTCCACAATTGTCTCCGCTTGCCTCTCTATTTCAATAACATTCACAACAACCTATTTAATCTCATGTGTCTTTCATTGTACCTTACTGACTTGACATGTTAATGCATATGATGTTTGATTTTGTCTTTTTTTCCATAGTGAGACGTGTGTGCAGTTCTCTCAGATCTGTATCTTTTTTATTGTGTCTGTTTATTCTGAATGTAAACTAATGTAGGAATTCTTAAAATTAGTTAAAGATATAAGTGAGTTATCTCAAAGGGAGCTATTTGTTGTATTGTTGCATTCACTAGCCCAGTAGATGTGCACATTGCAAACTACTTTTTGATAGCCATTAGAGCAGAGTGTTATGGAGGAGGATACGCTGTAGGTTGTGACAGGAGAAATGCAAAAACATGGTGCATTAAAGAAAAACTGCTTATTAAAAAAGTCAGTATTTCATCACCGCCTGGGAGATTGTTCCTCAACCTTTCCCCGTTTAAAGATCCAGTGGTGTGCGTACCCTCCAGTTTCTTTATCGGAGAAAATGGAATTCCTCTGGAGGTCATCGCTGGCAGTGTGTCTGCTCAAGAACTGATGAAGAGAATCCACAGAGTGAAGCAGGTATGGTCACAGGGATTAGTTTGTATGCACACTGTAACTTCCCTGTCTTATGGCATGATACCACTATTCCGTGTCCAATACCGATATCACAAACTTGAGTATCTACCAATACAGGTGATTTTTGAGTTTTGTTTATTGAGTCTACTTTTTAACTATGAAGCTGTTTACACATTTGTGCTAGCCATTTTAAGCTATTTCAAAGAACATTTTTCAAAGTGTGTAACAAATATTCTTCTCCCAACAACCTGCAACATGACGTCAGTCATTTTTAGTCTGTGCATAGTCAAACATCCAACAAGGATTTTTGCAGGTAATAGTTTTATCGGCCTCATAGTGATTTTGACAATATCAGACCAATACTAATATACCAATAATAATATTGTTATTAATTTTTTTTTAGTAGTTTTATTAGTTATATGTATATTATTAGTAATAATAATAATACCGAGTATCGTATTCATTTCCAAATTCCTGAACAAAGTTTTTCCCATCAGCCTCAGTTGAACTTTCTGTTTAATTCAATACTGAATAAATGGCAGACGTTAGCTTGCTGTCAGGTATCGTATTGGCCGATATTGGCTGTCAAATATATTAATCGCATATCAGATCACGTCAAGATCCCCTTGATATGACTAATAACTAAAACAGTAAGCTGCTACGTCCTTGACTTTTAATGCTGGTATCCTGTTCAACACATTTTTTGGTCATGTTTATTTTGCATAGTGGAAAAAATGTACATCTATTTCTGCTGAAAAATACAATCAACTACATTTCACTACAGAAGAAACTAAATGCCCTTTGCAGTCGGGCACAGGGAAAAATGTGTATATCGGTTATCAGCCAAGTACTCCCGTTATATCAGATATCGGCAAAATGTCCAATATCATCCCTAATGTCGTCATCATGTTTGAAGGTTCAAACACGGAGTTGCATGCACAGCCACTATCGTGCAGTTGAAAGCAGAAAGCTCAGATATGAAGATGACCCTTCAATATCTGAGCTACTTTCACTGAGCTACTCAATCAACATGATGGTTCATGCTGGTAAATGCTCTTCCTCCCTGTTATCCAACAGATGCATGTTCAGCAGATTAGAGGTGTGACAGTGCTGCCAGAGACAAATACTCTTGTGGAAACCACCCCACCTAACAACACTGACACACAATCTGCTGTGGCCGCTGCTACAGCAGTGCCCGTTAGGTCAGCAGCAGAAGCCACAGAGCCTGCAGCAGGACCTGCACAAGGTAGGTCAGCCTACTTCATGCAGTTATCGACAAATGAACTGTAGAAGAGTTAGTACAAGGAAATTAATCCATTGTAGCACTTTAGTGTCATTTAATTCTAATGAGAGAGAGGAAACAAGAACTTGGATAATTTTTTCTTGTGCACAGAATATGTGAAATATTACATTATGACACTAACACACTTTTTTTTAAAGGGCCGGATTTAATGTAAAGATTTCTGGGGGCCAATGCCCCCTTCAGACCTTTTTTTAAACATTAAAAGTTAAATACAGATGCACTGTTTTATAGTAATTACATTTTCATTGTCACAATTATCATTTTTAAATGGAAATGTAACCAAATCTAGCATGAGTGAAAAAGAAATCAAAAAATCTGGATTTAAATAACATAATACGAGACGAGTACATGTATCTGTCTGTTACAGGTGGGTTTCCAGTTCACTCTTACCAACTCAGCAAATGGGGGAGTCACTTGACCAAGAATAATTTTCTGTCCAAGTCCCTCCCTGGCCATAAATAATATATTATAAAACTGAAGTTGCAGGCCGTGATTGGCCCACGGGCCAGACTTTGGACTGTTGTTGTTCTTGTTCTTGTTGTTGTTGTTGTTGTAAAGGCTAGTTAGCGCATGTTTTGAGCAGTTCCTACTGTGGCAGTCATACTTATGTGTGTGTCTGGACTGGGAGGAGAGATAGAGCAGATCAAAAAGATGCTGACTTCATAAACACACTAATAGGCAGCGCTGCCAACAGATTGAAAGAATGGATCGAGTGATGTTTTTGACGCACAGCACTGGTGCAGTCGGGTCTTTTTTTTTACTTTATTCAGTAATGAAGATGCCCGCGATGAGCAAGCAACTAGTTGTACAAGTCTATTTTTACTCGCAAATGTGATTAAAGTCCTGACATATTATCTTCTCAGTCCTATTATTCTTCTAGTCCACCTGCCGATGCCCCGACCCTATCCTAATTGTGTTTATCTCTCCAGGCTCTTCTCCATATGTGTGGACTAAGGGTTAGGGTTGCAATAAAAATGCTTGATGCAAAACATGCTTGATGCAAATATACATCAAGCATGTAGGAAAATGTGTTAGGGTGTGATGAGACCAAGGTTGAACTTTTTGGTTCACAATTCCAAAAGGAATATTTTGCACAAAAACAACACTTTTCATCACCAAAAGAACATCATACCCTTGGTAAAGCATGGGGGTTGGAGTGTCATGCTTCTGGGTTTTTTTTCCTTCAGCTTTAGCAGCTTTCCTTTGCATTGTGTTGAAAGGGTGTCAAATATTCAGTTAACCCAGTGTTTAACCTTTGTGTTGCTCTTGTTTGTAGGACCTTTGTCAAGCCCAGTAGATGATGGCAGCCTCTCAGCCACAGCGAGTGCAGAAAATGCTTCTTCAGATGCCGAGGGTGACGAGACCCTGGATGCCAAGGTGCAAAGGTAGAAACACAAATACCTATTGTTGATATCAAATATGTACATTTTTATGTCTTGGTTCTGCAGACATCTCTTCTTTCAATAGGTATAACTGCAATTGAACGCCACGGTTTAGTCACCACCTACAGTGTGAAACATTAAGATTTACCTTGCAACTTGAGCTTTAATTTACTTACTTACTTTGCTACACCAATTCACTGTCTGAATCTCATCCAGTTTAGCTCCAAACTAAAGCATTAATCAATGTTCACTAGTAAGGTGTTCAACCAACCAATCATCCCTAAGTTCAGTTCAATAAATGCTTTGACTCTTATAAATAAAGATAAATATAAATGAAGGTTAAGGAGTAATAAAACGGAAGTGAAATACTACCATTAACTGTTGTAGATATATTTCCACTGTTCCACAAGTTAAATGTGATACTGTATCATTGTTCAATCAGGTTAACCAAGAAACTTGAGGAGAGACGAGAGCAAAAGAGAAAAGGAGAGGAGGAGGTAAGGAGACAGGACTGAGACGATATGTTCACTTTGTTACCTGTATACAACACTTAGTAGAACAATAGTACAAAAACAGGACCTATTAAATAGAACTGTAAAATCACCTGACATTTTACATTTAAATAGGATACAATATGGATTGATAATAGCAAGAGTAATACAAAAATAATAATAATAATGTGAGTAATTTGGCTGCGTTGCCAGGAAGACAAGCATGTCAACGATGTCCTGCCATGAATAAGGATCAGCGCTTGTATTCTCTGCGAGAGAGCGCCAGTTGCTGGATCTTGCTCAGTAATCTGTTCAATCATCTACTGTTTTGATCCCCAAAGCTTTGGACAATTTTGTATCAATGAATATGCCACGTGTCCGCCATAACAGTTCAAAATACACCACATAATTATATTAAATACATTTTTAATGAACTAAATTCACATACATATGAATACAACAGTGGGATGTCCCCATGTGAATAAATACAGCTTGCACACAAATGTTGTGTTCAGTTTTATGAGTATATGAAATATAAAACAACATAACATGTTTCACTTATAAGCTTCACGTGCGTCCTTCTCATTGCGCAGCTGTTTGCGTGCTGAACTACTAAAGATATTTAAAAGTTCAAAAGCCAGTGTTTTGAAAATAGATCAAAATGGACATACGCCGTCAAAAGTTTTGACGCACCTTTCCATTTACTTGAATGAGGAAGTGTGTCCGAACCTTTGACTGAAATGTTAATGAACAATGAATAATTGTGAGGGAGGGGAAGCCACGGGCGCATAACAACAATAACAGCAGTGGGTTACTGCTGTGTATGAGTAAGATACTATAACACTTAAAAGACCAACTCTTGTGTGAACAGAGGCACTTTATTTTCGTACAGCAGAGCAAACATGTACCACAGAGCCCCTGTGAGTTACTATTCCCGCTGTTATTTAGGGGTTTTAGCAGTCTTTAACAGACTGGCTGCAAACATCACACGTACTACGTACACTTCGTCTCCTTTTCTTCTTCTCTCCTTTCTCACTTACACAGTAACCACAAGGTCACACCCTCTCTTAAAGGGCCAGGCTCGGTCCTCAACACTTGTGTATGTATGTAATGGGTGGATTATTTGTATGAAAATAATATAAAGTCAAGCCTTGCAAAAAGTATCAGTTTTATTGAAAAGAAACACTGGAAACACTGAAATTACGTAAAAACAAACTGACAATACAAAAGCTGTTCAAAAATCACCGTCTTCTTTTAAATTGCTATTGGTCTTGAATATGTAAATGGTGTAGGTTAAAGCCTTATTACTACTTGAATTTTGTATTAGAGAACTGAAGGTCTGTTTGGCTGCATGTGTACACTATACTTTTACATGACAACCTTCGAGAAGCAGCTGCATGGCAGAAAAAAAGAGGTGCCTCTCTTAAGGCGTGCTGTAGCACATAGATGACCAGGGAATATGATTTGATCTGAATTGTTTTTTTTTCCACTTAAATCCCTGTTGTGCCAGAAATCCTAAACATTGTACGAGCACAGCTTTACATATGTAGCATTTAGCATTAGAGCTGTACTTTATTTCTGTGCCTTGTTTTGTTGAAATGACAAGCTTAAATCTGGTGTGCTATGTTTGTTTCAGACTGAGATCAAGAAAGAAATAGATAGACGGAAGGTTTGGAAGGACATGCAGGACTTTAAAAAGAAACAGGAAGATGATAAGACCAAGCGACTCCTGGAGGAAAGGAACAGGGAGAAGGCAGAGGAGAAGGCTGCCAGAGAGCGGGTCAAACTGCAGATCGCCATGGTAACCTCACCATCTTCTCTCTTTTAAATGAGAAATTACACTGTAATGACAAATTACAATGGTCCATTTTGGTGCTGTTGGTGCTTTCATCTAATCTTGGTTACAATTGAGCTCCGGTCACTCAACAATGATAACGCCCTCTGGTTGGAAACAATGCTGAAGGTGAATCACTGCTATGTCATGTTCACAGCGAGCAGAAGAAGACAAACTCGTTTGCACAGCAACGTTAACACCACAATTATTCACACTGCCCATTGCTGATGCTAACGTTATGCTATGTTATCCCAGTAACAACAAGGCTATAACTACAAAGCCAAATTGCATCCCCCTCCAGGCTCTTTTAAATTTTCATTGGCTCTCTGGAGTAAGATGAAGTTAAGGAAGTTAATCAGGGAGTTGATACTGTATACAGAATAGTACATGTCTGGAAAAATGTCATGTCCATCTGTTTTCAAACCTGTAAAAAGCATGCAGGGTGCATGATACCAGTGCACTCCGACAGGTTGATTCTAGCATTGATCCCATTCATTTTTACTGCATCTTAAGCTGCCAACATGGCAGTTCATAGAAGCTGAGTCACGTGACGTCCGGAGCTCTATAAAAGTAGTTAAGTAACTAAGTGATTCTGTATCAAACACTGCTGTTAGAGACACACTTTCCCTTAGAAATATGTTATTTTACTTGTATGAACAAGAATGAGAGTAAATACATCATTTAATTATGGATCATTAAATGCACTAAGTTGCAAAGAACATGTCTGATGCTTTCCAGTGCTTCAATAATTGTTTTATAAATTCATTGAGCTTTCCTTTTGTGCAGCAGCTTTTTTTTAATAAAACAGCTTGTATTGTCAGCATGTAAAACTCGTGTTTTACTAGATAAGTATTACTTGACATATATATGACATATAAGACATATAAGACAAGAACATTCCTGTGATGTCAAACTCCACAAGCTTGACCTCTTGCACCTATTTTCCTCCCTTACTCTGCAGGACCGAGCTGACAGAGCAGCTCGCTATGCCAAAACCCAAGAGGAGGAGAAGGCTGCTAGAGAGGCCATACTAAAGGCCAGAGAAGTAGAGCAGGAGGCCAGGAAGGAGACACTGGTCAGACAGAGGAGGTAAAAAAAAAAAAAAATCATGGAGAACAAAGACTGATATTTACACAAACTAGAGTACTTGCTGGAGCTGCCAGCACTGTAGGGAAACAATCTTCAGATTGTAACTGAAACAATGGGCCTTTTGTCACAGTAGTCATTTTGACATGTTCAAGCAGGAAATGCGTTGCTGATCACATTACTATTTTATTTTTTTGAGGTTTTGTTCATTCATAAGTGAATGAATGAACAACACCACAAAACTACACACCATCAAAACATTATTTTTTAAAAAGGACTAGGAAGAAGAGAAATCTCGTTAATCCTGCCTTTTCTATCTATCTAAACACAAGTCAACTCTCCATAAGTAACAGTCAAGCTATGAACACAAGTGACAATCATTGAACATAACTTTATCCAGTAAGTTTCTACTGTTCTACGCCAATGGCTGTGCAAGCAGCGTGTGCATGAGTATTAAGGATGAGAGTGAGAGAGTAAATGTACTGCACATAGATGAAAGTGTGTTTAAATGGGTGAATGGCAGCTTTGAGTGGTCATCAAGACTGAAATGCGCTATATAAATACAGACCATTTAATTTCTACATAAATTAACTATTTTTTAAACTTCAAATGCTGCTCAAATTTGAGCAGCATTTGAAATTATTGTTAAGAGATTTTCAAAGTTTGACTCCATAAGTGCAAACAGACCTCATAAATTACATTTTCATCATAAACATCGTCTGCAGACTTTTAGATAAAAGTTAATCTCTAACTTTAAACCTGATCAATAATATTTTTAAATCCACAAGGTATGTGAATTTCGGCACATGACAGTTGATAAGACTATTAGTTTGTTCTCTCATGTCAACCTTGTTTATTTATCATATTGCCCTTTTCTGTAAATATACAGAGGTTTAATATTAGTGATGTACACTACGTGTTACCATCAAACCTCTGTGCCATCACTCAAATATAAAACAACGTGAAAAGGTGAGAATCTGTAGTGACACAAAAATCTAGAAAATACTTATGATGCCCAAAAATGTAAATGAATGCACTCTTTCAACATTAATTCTAATGTTCATTAATTCTATTGTTTTCTTCCATGTTTCTGTTGCCATAAACCATAAATTTAGCTTTATTTTAATTAAAAAATAATTTATTTGCATCAAACTACCTCTTTCAGGGGGTTATTTCCTATCTTAATTCAAGAGCATATTGTATTTTGTGATATTGTATCTCAAAACTCTGCTCTCACACTCAAATTTGCTCTGCTCGTGTTCAAACTGTGTGCTCGCACTCGGTTATATTGCTATTCCTGTGCTCAAGCTCAAGCTCTTCTTCTTGCACTCCGGAAACTTGCGGCTCTCTGCTCTGCAATAAAGATGATAAGTCATACAATACAATTATGATTGTTATGTCATTATCATATCATTTTCAAAACAAAAAACAAAATACAGGATGTGTATATATAAATGTATTAACTAAATAATTTAAAGTGAATTTAAAAAGTTTCTTGACTTTGCCAGTGCATTTTCGCCAGAGATCTGTCAGATTCCCTGCGAGCCTTAGTGAGCTTAGCTTTAGTGAAGCACAGCCATACATCTTGTTATTATACATACATGCAAACATAAAAATGTTTCTTTTCACTGTTGTAGAATGACTGATAAAGGTTTACTACAATACAATTACAGGATTGTTACAAATCTTGATGTCGTACGAGTGTTATGAACATGTGTTTGTTTGTATTCAGTACTATCGCAAGGATACAGTTCCGTCTCCCAGATGGCTCGTTTTTCACCAACCAGTTCCCGTCGCAGAGCACACTGCAGGATGCTCAACACTTTGCTGCTCAGGTCTGTCACCAGTCTGTTTCCTGTCACTTTTTATGTTATTAAGTTATGATTGTATTTTGCATGATTTTAAAATGAGAATATCTTGAGAATAAATCACTCAACACACACATCAAGTCTTGATTCACCAGCACCTTGCTGATTAGAGAGAGAGAAACACGAGTAAGCTAGCTGACTGAGGTGTAGCATATGTAGGGTCCTATTATTTCTATGATTCAGAAAATGGGGGGAATTGTGAAATTGAGTAATAAAAATGTAATCAGCTGTTAAATGTGGAATATAAATGTGCTGAATTTGAAATGATTGACAAAAATGTTGTTGTTTTTGAGAGGTCATAACGTTTTGCTGAGAAAGGGTGTTTATGCGTCAGCTTTCCTTCACAACAATGTCTAAGCAGCCATCTGAGACAAACACAACCATCTAAAAAGTCATGAAATTCAAAACTAACTAAATTCAGAGCAGAGTCAGGTGATTAGGTTCGGTAAATTCTGCTAGCACACAAAGACACCCAGTTGACTGGACTTGTAAACATAACTAATTCAGAGACATATTCAACAATATGTCCTCATTCAACTTTTCCATATGCATCATTGTCATGGCCAAGATGATGAAAAAAATTTTTATGAATTATTTATTACAATTTATCACCAACGATGCATTTTACTTATGCCTTTAACCCATTCATGCATAGTGGTCACTACGGTGGACAGCTATTCAAGAGTATATGCGTGAGTGTCGATGGTATAATTGCACATCACCCACCACATAGGACCTTTGTGCACCCCTACATATTCTGCCACCCACTGGCCAGGTTGTGCAAATGCAACAAAAAATTCTCTAAACCAAGATGGCCAATAGGGAGATAGAAATGCCAAGTAGCGCAGGAATATGTTGCCAATCCTTCTAGGAGAACATTCTTGCAGGTAAACAAACATTTGTTTAACAGCTAAGAAGTAATATAATTGTTTTTTGAATTATTGATTGTGGATATCATGCATCACTGGCTATATTTATTTATTTATTTATTTATTTCGGTCATGACATTTAGATCACTCATCACACAACAGTGCAGTTCACACAATATACATAACTGTAAACTAATCAGATTGTTTGCATTTTACTCAGTCATATTTTAAGACACTTTTTGCTGTTAAAGTACATGTCAAAAAAACACTCTACATATGTTACACTTTACTTTTTTGAGTTGCTGTCAAAGGTTTTGTGCTGATCTTGTCTCAGGAAGTGAGAAACCGCTACAGCAACTTTTCCCTGGCTACAATGTTCCCTCGACGGGAGTTCACCAGTGAAGACATGAGCAAAACTCTGCTGGAGCTGGAGCTGGTACCAAGTGCTTCCATTGTGCTTCTGCCAGTGAGTAGACCAGACTCCTCCCCCTGTGTGTCAGACCTGCACAACCTAGACGTGATGTGTGCCACTTACATTTACTTTTTACTGCACAGAGATGAGTGACAACAAGGACAATTTAAAGGGAAACACATTTGCTGATGTCACTAAATCTTGAAGCACCCCTTCACTTTGCCTCTAACATCAGATTTATTTGGATGCTATTCTCCTCAGCATTCAGGTCGGCCCACCAACACAGTGATCCAGTCCTCTGGAGGAGGCATCTGGGCTATTCTGGGCACAATCATCTACCCTCTGCTGGCTGTATGGAGATTCCTCAGCTCCTTCCTGTTTACAACTCCACCTCCTGGACCAGCATCTCAAGGCCCATCTCAGCAGTCCAGCTCTTATACCAACCCATCATCGTCCTCAGACAAGACAAAGAGGTGAGGGGCACCCACTGGGTCACAGTTTTTTCTTTTATATTTACTATGATTTTAAATACACTTCCAGTCAAAAGTTTGGACACACCTTCTTATTTAATGGTTTCAAAAAATATAAATGAATACATATGGAATTATGTAGTAAACAAATAACTCAAAACATGTTTCACATTTTAGATTCCTCAAAGTAGCCACCCTTCGCTTTGTTGACAGCTCTGCAAACCCTTGGCCTTCTCTCAATGAGCTTCATGATGTAGTCATCTGAAATGGTTTTCAGTTCACAGCCCTGTCAGGGTTCATGAGTGGAATTACTTGCCTTTTTAATGGGTTGGTACACAGCTGACAGCTCTATTTGACAACTGTTAGAATTCATATTATGGCAAGAACCAATCAGCTAAGTAAAGAGAAACGACAGTCCATCATTACTTTGAGAAATGAAGGTCAGTCAGTCTAGAAAATGATGAAACTGTCTCCGGGGATCTCTCCGGGAAAGGAAGACCAATAGTCAACTCTGCTGCTGAGGATAAGTTCCTCTGAGTCACCAGCCTCAGAAATCGCAAGTTAACAGCATCTCAGATTAGAGCCCAGATCAATGCCACACAGAGTTCTAGTAGCAGACACATCTCTACATCAACTGTTCACAGGAGACTGTGTGAATCAGGCCTTTATGGTCGAATAGCTGCTAAAAAACACTACTAAGGAAAAGCAACAAGCAGAAGAGATTTGTTTGGGCCAAGAAACACAAGGAATGGACATTAGACTATTGGAAATCTGTGCTTTGGTCTGATGAGTCCAAACTTGAGATCTTTGGTTCCACCTGCCGTGTCTTTGTGCGATGCAGAAAAGGTGAACAGATGGTCTCTACATGCATGGTTGCCACCGTGAAGCATGGAGGAGGAGGTGTGATGTTGTGGGGGAGCTTTGCTGCTGACACTGTTGGGGATTTATTCAAAATTGAATTGAACACTGAACCAGCATGGCTACCACAGCATCCTGCAGCATCATGCCATCCCACCCGGTTAGCGTGAATGACAATGACCCCAAACAAACCTCCAGGCTGTGTAAGGGCTATTTGACCAACAAGGAGAGTGCGGAGCCAGATGATCAGGCCTCCACAGTCACCTGACCTAAACCCAATCGAGATGGTTTAGGATGAGATGGACCGCAGAGTGAAGGCAATACGGCCATCAAGTGTATCTCTGTTGGAAAACCATTTCAGGTGATGACCTCATGAAGCTCATGGCGAGAATGCCAAGAGTGTGCAAAGTAGTAATCAAAGGGTGGCAACTTTGAATAATCTAAAATATATAACATGTTATTTCACACTTTTTACTACATAATACATATAACATAGTTTTGATGCCTTCAGTGAGAATCTACAATGTAAACAAGTCATGAAAATAAAGAAAAAACATTAAATGAGAAGTGTCCAAACTTTTGACTGGTAGTGTAATTTACCCCAGAAATCCATTTAATACCATTTTTTAGGTACCTATAGTTCGGAAACCTGTGATGGGAACCCAAAATAGGTTCCGCACCTAGGAAGCAGTAAACACAAGGTTCCTCAGGTTGACCCACTGAGGTTGTGCTGCTGCGAAAGACTTGGTTTCATTGTAGGGTATTTGTCTCTGTAGGGTCTGTGGTATGACCAGAGTAAACAGTGTTAAGTGCTAGTTGCACTAGTTATACTTGTTCTGATACTCATTTATAAAATGAAATAATCCACATTCAATGATGTCAATATCAGGCTGTTAAAAGTATGTAATATTATAATATTATATATAAGATGTTTCCACATTTTCCCATGGGGGTTACCATATAATGCAGAAAAATAAGTAAGTCACAGAGTGGCATTTTTGTTTAGACAACCAATATGCTATTTTGGGAAAACAATGTCATATTCCCACCACTCTAGTGCTTGCATTTTGCTGTGGCTTATCTTTGTTGTCTTCTGCTTCTTGTGTTTAAGATTGTTTGGATCTTTTGTCTTTTTTTTTCTTATCTTTAGGGATGCACGATATTGGATTTTTTTGCCGATAATGGGCCAATAACTGATATTTACGTTTTTTTTTCCTGAGCCCAAATGTAGAGGTCATTATTAAGTCTCCTGTCTTCCTGTAGTGAAATTAACATAGCCTTTTGCTCACCATTTTATATATATATCACATTATTAAAAAAACAATGACACAAAGTCATTCATTCATTCACTCACATCAGAATTTGATCTGTCCACCATTCAAGTTAGCGGAGCGCTAAACAGGAAGTTAGTTGCTGAGTGGAGAATGAAGGAGACATGAAACGAAAACAATAGGCTGTAACGTCTTAATTCACTGATCCGATCAATGACGTCATTGTCATGTTGAAACTATTTGCAGATGGCTTGTGTTTTATCTGTCTCTTTTACTCCGAAGAAGTCCTACGGTACCGACGTGTTTGTTTGCTAGTGATGATGTTGCTGGCTAATGATTCAAGATACAAAAACTTTATTGTCCGTCACATAGTGACAGGGCTCAAAACATAAACGCCACAAAGACATAAAACACATTTAAACTAGAGTGCCTTGTGCCCTCTCAAGGCACTCTAGTTTAAACCAATGAGATGTGTTGGTTTTGCATTAAACAAACAAACAAAGCAAAATAGACACGTCTCATTGGTTTAAATGTGTTTTTTATGTCTTGTGAGCTATTTCACTATGTGATGGACAATAACGTTTTTTGAATTTTGAATCATTAGATTAGGTGGTGTGGAAATTGTCAAACACTGGCAGAAAATGCTTTAGAATACTTTAGTTGATACCCAGTAAATAGGCAAAGTTCTCTCCACGTGATCAGATTGTGATCAGTTATCAGTTTATTTAAACTCACTTATCGGTGATCGGAAATCCAGTGTTGTTTTTGGCAGCCATTCTAGATTTAGTCTTAGTTTTAGTCTTTTGGACTAAAATGCTTATTGTTTTAGTCCAATTTTAGTCATTTCTATATATGATAGTTTTAGTCCGGTTTTAGTCATTTCTATATGTGATAGTTTTAGTCATATTTTAGTAATTTCTATGTGATAGGTTTAGTCCAGTTTTAGTCATTTCTATATGTGATAATTTTAGTCACATTTTAGTCATTTCTATATGTGATAGTTTTAGTCACATTTTAGTCATTTCTATGTGATAGTTTAAGTCACATTTTAGTCATTTCTATATGTGATAGTTTAAGTCACATTTTAGTCATTTCTATATGTGATAGTTTTAGTCAGTTTTAGTATATTTGCACATTTTAGTCATTTATGTGATAGTGTCACATTTTAGTCATTTCTATATGTGATAGTTTTAGTCCAGTTTTAGTCATTTCATATGTGATAGTTTTAGTCCAGTTTTAGTTTCTATGTGATAGTAGTCATTTTAGTCATTTCTATATGTGATAGTTTTAGTCCAGTTTTAGTCATTTCTATATGTGATAGTTTTAGTCACATTTTAGTCATTTCTATGTGATAGTTTTAGTCCAGTTTTAGTCATTTCTATATGTGATAGTTTTAGTCACATTTTAGTCATTTCTATGTGATAGTTTTAGTCCAGTTTTAGTCATTTCTATATGTGATAGTTTTAGTCACATTTTAGTCGACAAAAACTCAAAAAAGTTTTTTTAGTTAAAAAAAAAAAGAAGTTTAGTCTTTTAACAAATCCATTTTGGTCAATAAGTATTGGAGATTACTGTTGGTCGGAAACCTTTCATCTCCATATTTCCACTTTTCAACAGTTTTTTTCATGAATTGATGCTGACTTGATCATACAACAGTGTCACACATAAGTTTGACATGAAATGTCCTCCGCCGACGGTGCGCCACGACCGACTCTAGATCGGCTTGGAAGGGCTTGGAAGGGCCCGCCCGGACCTCACCGCGTCCCAGGGCCGCGGACATGTACACTCGCTGCGGCTTCTCCCGCCCGCCTGCCCCCGGCGCGACAGTGGATCAGAGCAGACTGTCCTCAGTGTGCCCCGACAGCGTTGCGTCATCAGGGCGGGCAGCATAAATCCCTGGGACATCCCAGGTGTAAGATACAACCACAGGGGGGGGTTGGTGCCAATACCTGCAATAGGCAAATGGGTGTGAAAACACTCTCTGCGGGGGCCGGCCCCTGCAGCAGACAAAGGGATGTGAAACATACGCCGGGGGGTGTTACTCAGATATAAGTATTTGGGTCTTTCTTCATCTTTAACCACTCGTGTGTTGATTGACCTTTTCTTTGCAGAGAAAATAAAACCCAGTCGGCTGGCAGAAGTCTCTATTTCATTCTTCGCCAGCAGCAGCAGAGTAAAAACTTCCATAACATCGTCATGAAAAAAAGGGGCGTCAACAAAATAATTTCGTCATCGTCATCGTTGACGAAAACAACACTGCGGAAATCCTGATCGTGTAAAGCAGTGTAAATAGTCTAGGCTGTGTTTGATTGTTACTGGGGCCTACAGCTTCTTACTAATGAAACACACTGGAATTCTGATATAATATAATTTTTTTTAAGCGGGTCGAGAGAGATAGCACGAACGACAGAGGGATGAGAGAGAGAAATGGCGTGAGCGGCAGAGGGGGAAATAGCAGAAAAGCAGCGGGAAATTAGCACCACTAGCATGAACACACACATACACACACATAGACACACATTCAACTGCACCTCTCTCACTGGAGCGCTCATACTTGCTCATGCATATAAAAATACTTTTTTATATCGTGAAACCGTTGATCATTTACTAAATACCGTGATAGCATTTTTTGGTCATAATGTCCAGCACTACCTAACTAACCATACATTCATGCATGTATGCATAAATAATAGATAGATGAAAGAAACACATCAATACCATGATTCCTTCAAGTGTTATGTCCGTCTGCCAGCCAGAATACTGTGGCTGTTTTTTGTTTACATGATTTTTACAAGTTGTGCATAGTGACGCATGCTATGTATTGGATGTTTGCTTTGTTTCTGATTTTGATTTCTAATATCTTATCAATGATTTTGACCGGTATCAGACTGATATATTACTACTTTTTTGTGGGATTCTAGCTCCGTTTGACCAGCAGATTATTGGAACAGTATCAGTGCTTTTGAAATGCCATATACTGGACATTTCCTAATAATTTGTGCTTTTCCTCCATGGTTCTTTTTCAGGGAGACTCTCTCCAAGCACAGTCTGGAGAAGCAGCCCAAAGACTTCAAGAAAGATGGTAAAATCTGCAGTCTGAGGACTCAGGAGGACAGTGAGGACGACAACAACACCTGGAACGGGAACTCCACCCAGCAGATGTGAAATGTGAATTAATTCAGTCCTGAGTGGTTGATGATTTCTGACGATCCTTTAGTTTTTTTTTTTCTCTCTGTTTTACTATGTTCCAGGCATTTGCTCTGCATCTCGCCTGCATGGGCAGATCAATCCTAATCCAACAGCATATCCTCTCTTGCTCTCTCTTTCTCTCTCTCTCTCTCTCTCTCTCTCACTCTCTCTCTCTCTCTGCTTGCTCCCCCTTGCTCTCTCTCTCTCTCTCTCTCCCCCTCTCTCTCTCGCCTAACTCGGATTACAGCAGCTTCACACACTGTATGAGGCTTCAGCAGCATCTTTCTCTTTGGGTTTTGGGTCATTTACACTGTCTTAAACTGTGTTAAATTAAGCTTATAAATGCTAAATGGAGAGTAAATGATCTGAAGATGTGTTCTGAGTCTGGCTTTGCATTTTAACTGTAAGTGATTGGCTGATTGCCAGTGACTCATCTGACTTCTAACAACAGAATGAAGGCATTTATGATTTGGATGTATAAAATTCTTTATCAAACAGCTTACAGGTGCTGGCAGAGGATTGTACAACTACCAGTGTGGTCTCACATACACAACTAAACGACTACTAGTTCTTCTAAATAATAAAAATGAAAGCAGCCTGTTTTTCAGAAACCCTTTGATTGTCTTTGTTCACCTGATCTCTAACTTTCACACGCACTTCACTGTTAGACATCTGGTTTATGGAGGTCTAATATTAAATAGTTGTTCTTATGATGATGGTACGTCATGTCACCTCATACAGTAAACCCAGGTGACCCCAAGAGCAGCTAAATGGAACTAGGTGACATCTGTGTGTATTCATAAAGGTTGAGGGCTGCAACAATACATTACTAAATAAATAAACTGTTAACACTGTTGGCACATGCTAGCATAATAAACAACAATAAAGGAGATGAAATGTAAATGATTTTAATGATTTAAGAACTGCATTTTGTAACTTTCCAAAATGTACCTCACTGGACAGGGATTATGTTCCACTATTCACCTATGCAACTGTTAGAATTCATATTATGGCAAGAACTAATCAGCTAAGTAAAGAGAAACAACAGTCCATCATTACTTTGAGAAATGAAGGTCAGTCAGTCAGGAAAATGACAAAACTGGCTCACATGAGTACCGTCCCAGGAAAGGAAGACCAAGAGTCACCTCTGCTGCTGAGGATAAGTTCCTCCGAGTCACCAGCCTCAGAAATCCCAAATTAACAGCATCTCAGATTAGAGCCCAGATCAATGCCACACAGAGTTCTAGTAGCAGACACATCTCTACATCAACTGTTCAGAGGAGACTGTGAATCAGGCCTTTATGGTCGAATAGCTGCTAAAAAACATAACTAAGGAAAAGCAACAAGCAGAAGAGATTTGTTTGGGCAAAGAAACACAAGGAATGGACATTAGACCAGTGGAAATCTGTCGATTATTTTCGTGATTAATCGATTAATTGTTTGTTCCATAAAATATCAGAAAACCTTAAAAAATGTTGCCCGGTTTTCGTCAAACCTGAAAATGATGATGTTCTCAAATGTGTTGTTTTGTCCACAAATCAAAATGATTAACTTTTAATGATTTCTTTGTTATCCAGAGCAAAGAAAATATTCACAAGATTAAACAATTGGAAATCTTGTTGTAATCATGAAAAAAGCTTTAAACCGTTTAATCAATCATCAAAATAATTAATTTAGTAATCAATTAATAATCGATGAAATGTTTCAGCTCTAGTTGCACAGTTCCACAGCATCCTGCAGCATCATGCCATCCCACCCGGTTAGTGTGAATGACAATGACCCCAAACACACCTCCAGGCTGTGTAAGGGCTATTTGACCAACAAGGAGAGTGGTTGTCACAATCATACAAGCAATTAAGTTTCTAAATTTCTATACTATACTATGTGAGGGCAGTCAGTCATACTGGGACGGATTATGAACCAGTGGGCCAGGAAACAGTTGCCTTTCAAGAGTGTTCGTAAGCTACACATCAAGGCCACTATGTTTGTATTTTCTGATTTTTGCACAAGAAAAACATACATTGAAATGAAACATATTTATTTTACTTTGCTGTAAAGATGATTTCCTGACTGCAGATTTCAACATGGATCAGACTGCATTAGTGTCTTAATAGTATTTGCCACAGTATACTTGGAAACAAGGAGGAACATGAGAGAAAACAATTAAAACAAGTTTTTATTGTTATTATCATTATTATTTTATTGTTTTTATTAAACCTTTCAAAATGCACTGCCTTCACTTACTGTATACAGACATACTCAGACACAAAGTGTTCCATTGTATGCAAAGTGAAGCTGATTATGATACTTAACTTACGGTAATCAGCAATATCGCACATGAGAAACCGTAACTACCATTTTGATATGAAAAAAGAGAAGTGAAATTAAAGCTGCAGTAAGCAGGATTGCTGGACACTCAATCGCACATCAAAAATACTATCATTCTGCATCTCAATCTCATGTCAGACTGAATATGAGTCGAAAAAAAGGAACGTAGATCAAAAAGCTGCTCGACATCGCTTCTGTGTCGTCATTGCATTAAGCCTGCCTGTAGTCCCTTATTTTGGATATTGTCCTCACTACGTGTGTCTGCAGTAGATTAGATTAGATTAGAGTAGATTTAGTAAAACATCAATAGGAATGCTCTCTCTCTAAACTGTTCTGTGATTGGTCAAAGTCTTCAATGTCATCAATTGCATGCATTTCATCATCCACCCATTTCTGTGGTGGTCCATGTGAACCATCTCGCTGTAGCACACACCTTCAAATCCAGTTCCTCTTGGTCAAAAGAGACAAAAAGTCAGTTGGTACAAACACATGTACAAGTCATTGCTCAGAGAATACGAGGACATTAGAAACTCCTCGTGCAGTAATTGTAAGAAAAAGTGTGACCCAGGTCGAAGGATGTAAACAGAGTCCAGAGGAGGTGCAAAGGAGTAGCTAGTTCATTTACATGAACCTGAAAGATTTCATTTGAAAAGATTAAATATAATTTCATATAAAATCATCATAGAAAGAGTAAATAAAAAATGGATTACTCATGCTTCTTAAATATGCGGATAATGTCCCTGTGTGTATAGTACAACGCAAATTCAGTCACATAAATAAGGCAATCAGAGACGGCTTCTGTTGTCAAGCAAATGAACAGAGCTGTGCAGATTGATGGCTGTGCTGCAGTGGAGGCTTTCACTCTCCAGTGAAAGTGGGGTTAGCCACAGTGGTAGTGGCGTTCTTGAACAGTGGGTTGTCAGCCTGGTAACACAAAAACCTTACATTTAGTTTGTTTTCATGAGTGAAATTCAGCGTGAAACAAACGTTGGACAATGTTGACACCCTACCCTACCAGTATCTCCATGTTGGCCCCATAAGGGTTACATTTGGACTGACAATATTGGTCCCAAGCCGGTTTGTCTGTGGTTTCCATGGTGACCCCACCCGTTTGCCCCTTGAGCTTCTCATGTGGGGCCAATGTTACTGAAACCATATGGGACCTGCATAATTTGCCCATTAGCCGTCTTTACATGTCTGCTCCTGACGGCAACGTGTGAATGGGGATGAAAGATGAAAATGAGATGCTCATAGATGTGCTGTCTGAAAGTGTGAGTGAATGGGTGAATGGCAAAAGCTGTAGTGTAAAGCAGCTTTGAGTGGTCATCAAGACTAGAAAAGTGATAAATACAGACCATTCATACTCAGGTAGCCTGGACAGGGTATGAAGTGGGCAAACAGGTGGGACCAGCATGGACAAACTCACTTGGGACCCATATTTTCAGTCCTTATGGGTCCCACGTGGACATGCTAATTGCTAAAGAGGTTATTTAACCTTAGGGGACAGGGTAGGAGTTACAGTGACCACTGCCCACTTTCACAGAGGTTAAAATCCTGGGTTTCGCCTCAAACTTTCAAAACCTAAGAAGCCTCTTGGATGAGAGGTGAAACAACTTCATGAAAACTACGGCCAATTTCCACTTGCCACTGATTCTACTAGTATGGGATTAAATCATGGTATTTTTATTTTATGTAAAAGTTGCCCTTAAACAATTGTGTCCAGCCATGGAAAAACCAGCAACAAGTATGCAGAGGGACATTTTTAGGTGTCCCTCTGTCCATCATTCTGCATCAGGACTTTTTATAGAATAAAACTATACAATACTTTGTTACAACAATCTAAACATGATGATAAAAAAACAGAAATGATCTCACCTCTGCCCATCTGGATTTTTTCTTTTCATTTTCAAACTTTCGGAACTCTTTCAGGTCTCTCATGTAGATTAATAACTTGATGAGCATCAGCAGCATGATGCCAATAAGAGCCACTGCTGCTATGGAGCCTCCGATTATAGCAATGACGCTGGGTGGCTCTGGACAGACTGGGAGGAGAGATAAATGAGTTAAAAGGGCCTCAACAGTTTTTTAAAGTTACCTTAATTGCAATTTCAGTCATTTACAGAAGAGGAGTAGGGCCACGTGTGATGTCATTTTTTTTCAGCATTAGAAATACAATGTGAGGCAGGAGTGCGCGACAAAAGACCGAAAAGCGTGACTGTCGTGCTTGAGGCGTGAGACTTGAGACAGCTTGTTTCATCGGAAGCTTACCTCGCTGTTTCAGAATCTCAGCCTTGTAGTTATCCTCTCCAACCAGTTGTTCAAGCTTAAAAGTAACCCAGCAGCCCTCCGAGTCCTTCTGCTGACATGGTTTGCTTGTTAACAGGAAGTGGTCCACCATCTCATGATAAATACTCTGGCTGCATGCCACAGTGCAGTTCTTTTTAAAAGGGCCGGATTCAAATCCAAGGCATTCAATGCAGTTCCTGAAACGAGTCAAGACTTGAGATCTCAACATAAACCAGCAAGACAACAAAACAAGATATAAACTAAAGATCAGAAATAGAAAGAAGAAAATAAAAACAGATGGGTAATGTGGATCATGAGGGGAAGGCCAGTCGGAACAGGTGGGTTTTGAGCAGTGGCGATTGCTCTCAGACAGCAAAATGATGTCAAATATGTGTTGTATTTACATGTCAATACTAAACATGTGCTAGACAACTGCTCATGTGCCATCTCTTATTAGCTGCTATAATCTTCTTCTGACAGAACATGTTATTGCAACACAGCCTCTTATTTTAATTTGAATTATTGTTGTTTTTTAATCTTGCTTTTGTCTTTTCCCTTTGTTTCATATTGTATAATTATGTACATCTGTCTCTTATGTCTTTAAATCTATCCAAGTATTTGTGCATTCGTTCATTCACTCATTGTCCACCGCTTTATCCTCCATGTTTGACTTGCGGAAGCTGCTGGATCCAATCCGAGGGTGAAAGGGGGAATTCACCCTGGACAGGTTGCCAGTCCATCTCAGGTTGCCAAAACACAGAGAGGAACAACCAGAAACTCTCACATTCAAACCTACAGTCAATTCTGCATATTTTCGCACCTGTATTGGTGCATATCACCTTAAATCTGATAAAATGTTAATCACCAAACAAATAATATAAATAAAGGGGAAAAAAATAAATATTGCTTTTAAGTAAAAGAGTTACTTAAGAGTTTGGAGTCTTACAGCTTGGTCTGGCATGGGTCAGGGCAGCCAAGGCACTGCTGGCAGTGTGGCCGCTGGTATCCCTCCTTACACTGACAGCGGTTACATTTGCAGGTTCCTCGGCCGAAGCACACGGAGTTGTTCAGCGTACGACAGCCTACGTCAGACACCGCGCACTGACAGGCCGAGCCCTCAAAGCCCGAACCGCAGTTACACTTGCCACATATGCACCTCCCATTACCTGTGAGATAAGAGAAATGGAGGTGAGACTTTTACCTACACATCTGAGTTGCATTTCACTACAAGCAACTTTAGCTTTTATATTTTCTGACAGCAGACGTCTTCCTAAACAATTTGCATTTTAGTGCATTTCCCCTGGGCAAGACACATAAAGCAAAATTGCTCATGGTGGCTGTGTCAGCAGCATGTGAATGGATATGATGGAGATAGAGCTACATATATATGTAGATGCACATTATGAATGTGTGTAAAGTGATTTTACATCATGCTGTAATATATATGCTGTAAATACAGACCACAACAGACATTGGGAGTTGTAAGATTAAATTGCTATGTTGCTGATTAAAGGGATTCAAATTTACAAAACGTGAAACCCTTACAAATCCCCAAACAAAATGTTGAGCATTTTCTTTTCTAAAATGTAAATTTGTCTCTATGTTTCACACTTTGTAATATTGTTTGACACTTACAGGCCACTGTAACCTTGTCTTATGTGAGTACCTTTTTTATTTACATTTAATTCAAATAAAATATTTGTATTGTCCTAAATCAAATCATATTATCTCTGGGCACATTGTATAGTTACATGTTGGACACAGAAAGCCCAATACTGTACATTATAGAGAGAAAGAGAAAGAGTGAACACTTAAATAATGTGAGCCTGGAAGCGACGTCAGGCAGTCAACTCGAGCTGTCGAACTGTTAAATGCAGCCAAAAGTCAAACTCTGTAACACTGTTGTATTTTGTTTGTATGTAACTGTGCTGGTTAAATAAAGGTTAAATAACTAAACAAAACAAACTAAACAAAAATATTCTAAAAAATTATTATTTTTTTGCCTACACCTCGCAGCGTGAAATATAGACTATCAAAGTTATCAGAAAATAACGTTTGAAGTACACTTTATGATGAATACAATCATGAAATAAGTAAAACTGTACCTCCACACAGCTTATTCTTGTACTTTTCACAGTGCTCATCATCACACTCGCAAAAGTCACCATGGTAACTTTTCCCACTCTCTGTGGTGTGGCACCGGCATCGACCACAGACACAGTCTCCTCGACCCTCGCATTCTGTGCCGTTTTGCCTCTGACAGGTTGACCTTAGGGATTGGCCGCCTTTCTCACCGACGGCACACTCGCAGAACTGACCAACGTGGCCTTCATTACAGCTGAACAAGGACGCAAATAAATGAATAAATACATCTAAAATCTGTCACAAGTGAAGAGAAATAGCAGAAATAATGTAAGTGTAAGAAAGGGCAGCCAGCCTCTTTGAGTAGTGAACCTTTAACATACATACACACACATACATACAAACATACATACACACACATACATACACAAACATACATACACACACATACATACACACACATACAATACATACATACATACACACATACACACATACAAATATACATAAACACATACATACACACACATACACATATACACACATACATAAACAAATACATACATACACACACATACACACATACAAATATACATAAACACATACATACACACACATACACACACACATAAATACATACATACAAACATACATAAACACATACATACAGTACATACATACATACACAGACATACATACATACATACATACATACAAATACACATAAACACATACATACACACATACACACACACATACATACATACAGACATACACACACATACATACATACATACATACACACATACATACACACACATACATACATAAACACATACATACATACATAAAACATAGATACATACACACACATACATACAAACATACATAAACACATACATACATACAACACAGATACATACACACATACATACAAACATATAAACACACATACATACAACACAGATACATATACAAACATACATAAACACACATACATACATACATAAACACATACATACATACAACATAGATACATACACACACATACATACAAACATACATAAACACATACATACATACAACACAGATACATACACAAACATACATAAACACATACATACAGACACACGTACATACATACAAACATACATACACACATACATACATACAGTACATACATACATACTAAACATTCACACATACATACAAACATACCTACATACAAACAAACATAAATACAAACATACATACATACATAGATACATACATACATACAAAGACACATACAAACATACCTACCTACATACAAACAAACATAGATACATACATACAACACATTTTCTGGACCAAACAATTTATCAGGAAATAATCAAGAGATTAATCAATTATTAAAATTTTCCTTTGGTGCAGCCCGTTTGTTTATTTTTGCACAATGAAAGAAATGTATATCTACATATGCTGCAAAGTGTGTTAATTTCACTAACTGACACAGGGAGATATATGGGATCTATTGTGCAGTACAGTATAGTAGTAGTATAAACCAAGTGACTTCTGTTTTTGTGTTAATATAAAAGCAGTTAAAATACACATATACACATACAATTTACATTAAGCCACGAACACTGAAGGAGGGCTTAATGAACACAAAGTTAAGTTAAAATCAGTCTTCTAACCTATAAAAGAATAAAAGCTTTGCCATTGAGATAACAGTGCAACCTGCACTTTCTTACCTGCAAATACCACAGCTGACTCTCCCATTCATCCTACAGTGAGAGTGTTTTTTGTCATTGGGGTCCTCACACAAACACTCACAGTTCGTCGACAAGCTCACTGTCAATGTGTCTTTAATGCCCAGTGGACTGATAGTGAAAGACTGGCTCTCCATACAAGAGTGTGCTGTCACAGTGACATTAAAAGAGATCTGGAAGGAGGAGTCAAACAAAATTAGATATAAGACATACGTTTTTTTTTTAATCTAACACATATATACAGATGAAGACTGGGGAAGAATTGTGGTTTCTGTCATTATGTAATGAGCATACTGTAACTTGTAATTACCTTGATGTGTCTGTATTTTATTTAGGTTAACTTCCCAACACGACATAAGTTTGGTCCAGCATAGACCAACATGATGCTGGTCTATTACCAAAACACAACAAATGCTGCTCTATGCTGGTGTTTCTAGCAGGGATAGTTCATCTCTAATCCAAGAGGCTTCTTCAGTTATGAAGGTTTGACGTGAAACCCAGGAAATGACAGTGCTCGTTCCATTTACATTGAAACTCAGATGTCAGAGCTGGGAATGACATCACTTCCAAGTTCCCAGCTACCCAGAGATGGTTGGGGGACAAAAAAAAACTTGGAAGCTGGGCTATCAATTGTTAACAATACCAGTCGATAACAATCTCTACATGGGTAGCAACAGGGCCGGCTCTTGGCATAGGCGATATAGGCGGTCGCCTAGAGCGCCATCTGCTGGAGGGGCGCCATGAGGCCATTTTATTTTCTAGGTGTCATTTGATGATACCATAGATGCTTTTGCTGCAAGGAAGTCCAGACGTGTACAATTTTAGTTGAAGTGAAAGACACGCTGGAAAGAGTTACCTGAAAGTTTGTTGTTGTTGTTCAAATTAAACTGCTGTGATTGTTCTTGTGGTTGCTGTAAGTCAATACTTGAAAGTTGTGATTTTTTGCTGTTTGCTGTTATTGTTCAAATTACACATGTGTGATTGTTCATTTGGCTGGTGTAATTTGTGTGTGTGTGTGTGTGGGGCACCGGAGAACAATCTCGCCTAGGGCACAACATTAGGTAGAGCCGGCCCTGGGTAGCAACATACACACCACAAACACGCACATGCACACACACACACACACACGCTGCGTGTATGTTGCATATAACATGTGATTTTTAGCTGTAGTAAATGAGATTTATAGGTTCAAATGAGAAAAATGTTCATTATGCTAATGATGTTAACTACACTGATGTGTGATGAGTGATCTAAATGTCATGACCGAAATAAACATGTAAATAAATAAATAAATAAATAAATGTTCATTGACTTAGATCACTCAATTAACTTTGTGTTGCAAAATGCTGAACTTATTTTGCCATTTGATTTAATTGATTGTTACTTTTTAGGAAAGCTCTGTGTCTTTTGTACATGAATACTGTGTCAAAGTCAATTACAATTATTATTTATTTATATATATATATATATATATATTATTATTATTATTATATATATATATTTTAAAGGCATAGAATGATTGTCTTTTCGCTGTTTTCAGGGTGGTGCCCAGATCTGATAAAATTTTAAAATATTTAATGAATAGTTTTAAATTTGTTTTTATTTTTATCAATCAAATTATTGCCACTAACTGTTGATCCCCAACATCTATTTAAATGCACCAAAACACCAAGTCCAATTCCCTGTATGTGTAAATGTACTTGCCAATAAACATCGATTTTGATACCTATTCTGATTCTGGTAATGATGACCTGGATGTACGAGAATCTACGCAGACATTCCAAAGAACTGACCTCGTCTCCATCATGGACCTTGTTACAAATCCCTTTGGCGTCCCCTGCTGGTCCTGGATTACTGCAGATCGGAGTATAGACAACTCTGACATTGTCAGGGAGTGTGTCATGGGTCAGAGTAACGCTGGAAGAAAGTCGCTGTCATGGAGTACATATTTGAGACCATTATTAGATACAAATGAAAAAAAGTGTTGATCACATGCAGCTCGATGAGTGACTTACATTGTAGGCATTTACAATGAGATTGACCACATTGTCAGAATTTGTTGACAGAACTCCCACCTCCGACTTTGGAATCATTTTAGAGAGTTTCTGAGAGAGAACATGGTGTGACATTAAATTTCAGTGAGTGTGAGAATGTATTTTTTTTTAACAGTAAACAGAGTAGTTGATTTTTATTTACCTTATACACATCCTCCATATTTTTCGTCACAGCAAATATAGGTTGAATATTGTTCTTTTCCAACTGCCTCGCCAGTTGTCCCACAGACGGGTAGTCCTTCACACAGCAAAAATACCCATGAAATAATCATTTGACTTGATAACCAAAACCTTTTGAAATGAATAAATAATACAAAGCTTTGCCCTCGGAGAGCATAACATGTGATTCCATACACACCATCTCACTGCTCCTGCCATAAATACTGGATTCCATGTAGCACTGTTCATCATTGGGTTCAAGTATTCCTGCCAGTTTTCCATCACCAGCCATGTGGAATCCAGCATCAGTGGTGAGTACAATCAGCCGAGTGCTGCTGTTCCTCCATCCTATTTTGTCCTAAACAACAACATCATCATCTACAGTCTGTTTACTGCATTGAGGAAATCTGGCCTATGCCTGGAGACTTTGACCAATCACAGTGTAGTTCATGGAGTGAGGGCATCTCCTATTGGCTATTCTATGAAGCAGCGACACACCATTTCAGCGCAAAGGTCACTATTCTAGCATATTGGTAATAATAAAGTCCATGCTATGAAGCTTAGACTACTACTCGACTACTACAAATACAAAATACTACTACAAAGCATGATGAGTGTATTTGAGGGACAGCTCAGGTTGAAAGTAAGAAAGGCAAGGTTGAGATGGTTTGGTCACATGCAGAGGGGGGTTGATGTTTATATTGGACAAAGGATGTTGTAACAGGTGTAACAGAAGAGGACACAAACAAGGAATAAGACAAGACAGAGGCAGATGATCAACTTTGGTAACCCCTAAATAAGAAGAAGATGCTGTAAAGAAACCTTAAAAAGAAAATTGGGGGTTCCTAAAGAAGCGCAAATAAACAGAGTCACAAACAACGAGCTGTAGATGTGCAGCACAATGGACAGTGTGTGGGACAATCACTGATTTTCACTCCGTTTATTTTACGATTCAACAATTTTTTCACCCCCGTGTGTGATTAGCAGCAGGGTGCCAAAAATGTGTACCAGTGATGCAAGAGTGGACTTATGGCCTGTTTCCTCCGGCTTGACCCAGCACGGCACAGCACAGCACAATTAAGTTGCGTTTCCACTAGCATAGTACCTGGTACCAGGTATATTTTTTAGTACCTGCACTAGCGAGGTTCCAAGTGAGCTGTAGGTACTATGCCAGCCACTGATAGGTCAGAGTGCCGTCACACGAAGAGACGTGTGACACAACAATCAAGCAGAACAATGCCGAACTGTAGATCAGTTAAAAAGACTTAACAATCCTAAAAACGTGGGTTAATCTCCAACAATTACCAGGGAAATTTCTAAACTCTCAATATTTAACACAGGAGTCTGGTGTATTTAGCGACAGCACTGCTAATGTTGAGTAGGTACTATTTTTGTTGTAGAAAACCAACCTAAACCATGCTGTGACGTGACGTGCCGTGCCGAAAAGGGCACAGAAAATGTGATTGCAGTAGCTGGTGTTTGACCAGAGAGGCAGAAGATATACTGATTTTTTATTGTAATATGCATAATTTCACTACCAATTTGTCAAAATGTGCCTGGGGCCCAACAAATAACATTTCTAGATACCCGTATACACTGGTTTACACCTGAAAAAAGTGGTTTAGGGGTTTAGTCACAATTGAAGTTCTTACCCCACACACGGCAGCCTGCATTATTGCATCAAGGCTTCCCTCTGGAGAGTCCAAGTTCCCAGAGATGAACTGCTGTTTCACTTTGGTCTTGAAGTCTTCCTCCTTTGATGTCAAGCTCAAAACATGTCTATAACCAAAGGCAGCCTGACACTGCTGGTAATTGTCGTCGCATGGCCTCCTTAGTTTCTCTGGATTGGTGTTCGTGTAAGGAAGGACTGTCTTATCAACAAAGGCACCAAACCCTGGAGTTATAAAAATAGCTTTTATTTATTTTTTCCATTTCGGTAGCAAACATTTATTCATTGAAATTTCATCTAAATTTGAAAAAGTACTTCATTATTCTGCCAATTTTATAGTTCAAATATTACTATGTGCAGTAATGATACTTTTTATATGCATTTTTTCCTTGTATTAGAGTGTGTTCTATCTGTTCCAACATGTCCATGTCTGTTTTCATTTTATTAGATCAGAAGTCACACTCATAATTTTAATTTTATTGGTTTGTTCAATGACATCAATAGCTTTTTTAAATAGCTCATTCTGTACCTTTTCTGGGTCACTATCTCCTTTATTTTTGGCAACTTTCAAATTCTTTCTGCTTTTAATTCTTTTTGAAACATTTTCTGCAATTTTCTCAGATAGGAAATTGAGTGACAGTGCAGGTCAGAGGCAGACAACATACTAATCTAATTAACATACATCAGTATTTTTCCAATTCAGACAGATTAATTTGAATAAGATAAAAGATGAAGAGTTCAGTCTTCTTACCAATTTGAGCGTGAGCAGTGATTTTTTTCAAAGCTGCAAACAGACTCTGCCCCAGTCCTTTGACATTTTCCAGGTCGTCTTTCATGGAGTAAGACAGGTCCATCAGGTAGTAGAGATCAACAGGGTAACCCTCAACTCTTTTAAAATGAACACTGAACGTGGTGGGAAGCCCTGCAAACACAAAAGAGAAGACGATTAAAGAGTGACATCAGGTGTGAAGAGACATGATTATGAAGTGGTTCCACTGACCAAGTCTCAATTTCAGACTGATCTTCTGTGGACTGAGCTGTACGGGCTCCTGCCGGGTGAATGAACTAGACAGTGGTTTATTGGTGATGATTGTTTGTGTGTTCCGGGGGGAGATGATCTCTATGTCCGTGCAGCCTCTCGCCATCAACTGAGCTTTGGTGTCACAGCGCGCTGCTTCCTGCTCACCAGGTTTGGTGAAATTCTACACAAACGAAAAACAACACAAACAAGTAATGATTGTTGTTAGTTGAAGAGAGGTTAGCCATGTATTTGATCTACAGAGAGGAAGTATGAAAAAAAAGAGTTGCCTAGATAATACAACAAGCTCTCCATACCTGTGGCACGAGATACTTCAAAAGAAAAGGCTCACAGCCCACGCTGCTTGCCTGAAGATAGAAGGTAGATGAAAGAGATAGAGGCCTAAAGAATAAACAGGATATTCTCCATCAAGGTCTAGACTCAGTGGGAGGGTAAAATAATAACAGAGCTGAGACTAAATATAGTGGCAAAGTTGCTAAGTGGGCAAATCTACATCCCAGAACAAGATCCAGTGAAGATCATAATGGTAGATATAAAAATGTCCAAAATGAAGAACTGGACAGCACCAGGACATGATCCACACCTACTGGCTTAAGAAGCTAACTTTGCTCTATGAACACCTGGCTGCACAGATGAACCAGCTGATGATGTCCGGGACCCACTCAGAACACACAAGGTTGACACAAGGGCAGACTGTCCTTATCATGAAGGACCACCAGAAGAGGACAGTTCCATCCAACAACCTGCCGCAGCACAACATGGAAGGCATCACTGCGGAGATGAGTCGGCATGTTGTTCAATACATGAGCAGAGCCCAGAAAGGAATTGGCAGTAACACCAGGGGAGCCAAACACCCAATAAGGGTTGATTGTAAGACCAGGAACACCAACATGTGCACTGCATGGATTGACAATATGCAAGCCTAAGACTTGATGCCACATACATGGACATTGGCCTGCTTGGAGCTGTACAATATCAGCAGGACTCCAAGGACCTTCAAACAGAACTTGATAGGTCTGTAGAGGCCAACTCAAAACCTATTGCACATATGAGCATCACTGAGACGTACCAAGGAGATGCTCTGTCCTGTCTGCTGTTCTGCTTAGGGCTGATGGGATCCATGAAGAGGCTGCAAGGAGATCTGCCACAGCCAAATACCTACACCAAGATCCAAGCCATCAATACCTATGCCCTGCCAGTAATAAGATACCATGATGCCTAATTGAATGCCTTAGGCAGCTGAAAACCATGTAAAAGGGAGGATCCAGAGGGCTAAACATGGAAGGACAAGCCCCGACATGGCATGTCCCAGGAGGCTGCACTCAAAGAAAATACAGAGGAGCTAATCATATTTGCACAGGAGCAGGCCCTAAGCTCTAGATCAATAGAGGCTGGGATCTATCACACCAGGCAGGACTGCAGGTGTAGACTGTGTTAAGACGGCCCTGAGACAGTGCAGCACATCACAGCAGGGTGTAAGATGCTGGCTGGGAAGGCATACATGGAACGCTCTAACCAAATGGCTGGAATAGAGTACAGAAACATTTGGGCCAAGTAAGGACTGGAGGTACCAGGATCAAGATGGATCCTGTGACTCCTGAAGATGTGACTCCAAGATCCAGGTGCTGGCTAATCAACCAGACAAAGTGGTTCTGGATAAATAGCAGGAGAGGGCACTAGTGATCGATGTATCAATCCGAAGTGACAGCAACATCAAGAAGAAAAAACATGAGAAGATGTAAGGCTCAAGCAGATTCCAGGAAGAACATCTGAGCACAAAACCCTTAGGCCCACGAGGCTTCTGGTAAAGGACTGGTACCTATGTCTATGGATGTACTGCATATAGAGTACACATATACAATTGATTTTAGTGTAAATCTGTAAATCTCACCAGCTGCTGACACCATACGCAGTATGGTCCAGATCTGATACAGTCATTGCAGGAGTTAATCACTGACTTGGAGCAGACTTCCTCTTGTTGACACAGTCCTGCAAGAAAAACACAAACTTATTCAACACTCAATATCCATCAAGTCAGTCTTGCTTTCTGATGCTAATGTTTTTATTCAGGGTATGATGGCCTAAAATAAATATACCTAAATTATTAAAAGACAAATTAAAAGAAAAATCTTCAGGAAAATATAAATAATATAAAGAACTTAGTCTGATAGGAGGAAAGAGGGGTAAACTTAACAAGCACTACCCCTTCTTTACATTACGTCTATAAATGTAACTCTTAAACAATCATTTTGAAACTTTCTCCTTTGGGATTTATATTAACTACTCAAACAAATATCAATAAAGGATATGAAAGCTCACCATTTCTACTCATCAGCAGGAGTAGAAGAAATAACCCACAGGGATTCATCTTCTGATGACAAAAAAAGGAAAATATCTTGGATCAGTACAATAAAATGTGAAGATTTAAATGCAGGACCATGTTGGTTGATTTACCCATTAAAATAAATACCTTAACGGTACCCAAAATGACAAAAAAAAGTTTATTTTCATACATTTATTCAGCTGGACTACGTGATGGCTAACACTGTTGATTCACTTGTCACTGGTTTGAATCCTGGTTGGACCAACAAACCAAATCTGAACCATATCATCTATACCAACTATAGGTGTTTTTGACCAAGGGTGTGGAGTTTTGTCTTTGGTTCTCCAGCTTCTTCCAAACGTTATCAGTTCAGAGAGATTGTTCAAAAATAGATAAGGGAGGGGGTGCAGAGCATTGACTGTAGTCTTCAAGTCAAATATGTGTATAATTCATCTGTTTAAAACAAATAAAATGTGGTGACTTGTAATTATTAATGGGACAGTGTGGCATTTATGTCTGGAGGTGGTGGTGCTCAGATTCCTGCATCTTTTCAGGTCATTTTGTCTTGGATATTTTTGTTGCTGTGTTTTGTTGTGAGATTTCCCAAATAAAATAAACGAATCTAAACTAAAACTGTTCAAAAACATGCATATAGCTTAACTGGAGAATGTAAACTGACCAAAGGTGTGTGAGTGCATGGTTGTCTCTGTATGTTGGCGCTGTAATGGACTTGGTTTTCACCCTATGGCAGCTAAGATTGGCTCCAGTTCCAGTATATAGATATATATATATATAGAAATAGAAATGTAGTTGTGGTAGGTTTCCAGCAGGGGGTGCCATTAGCTTAGTTTACAGTTTTTTCATATTGTACTAACATGGTTCCAAATTACTAAATTCGGGGGGTTACTTTAATAGTCTCACTCAAATATTCTAAATCCCATTTTTCCAGGTCTCTGAATACAAACTGGGACTTCAAAATGCAATTTCCTGATCAATCTCACTTCAGTCATGTGTTAGAGTATGAAATAGGTCTACAGTGAAGTTTTATTCACACCATTTCTAAACACCCCTCACAAACAAGGGTGGATTCAAAGACATGTAGTGTGTTGTTGGTCTCACATCACCAGTGTTTGCTAAATACACATCTGCACACTTTGAGCCTATGTAACAACCTCACTTGACTTATTGACTCATTCTGTCACTTATAATGCAGTTATGACTATGACCATTTTTTTGTCATTTGTAACATAGATCCTCTGGCGACTCAGCAGCTTTTTTAAGACTTTTAACATTTGACTACTGCTTTTAAATACCATGAGGATAAATATTTTAGACCTGGATTACCAGATGAAGAAGTATGTGAAATGTGCAGTGGCCCTGAAGCAGTAATGCAATAACAGTTCATTGGAAAGAAGCAACAAGATATTGCAGCAAGATATCAGCTCTGTTTACGGTGCGTCATACTCATCCATCACTACATGTTGTGAAAGTGAAATATTCAGTCAGTATATTTTGCAGAGTTACTGGCAGAAAGTGCAGCAAGACTACATTTTGATACACCAACTGCTTTTTCAAGTCAGAAAAAATGATCGCTATAACTCTCCATGGCACAGTATTCAATTTCATGGCATTATTATTCAGGTGTGTTAGGCTGAAGACCAGTTTGAAACAGATAATATGTTATAGAAGCAGGTGCAACAGTACAGTAAAGTGTGCTAGATAATGTAGTCATGAAAAAAAGGCTCTAGTGGTAATACATTGAGTATTGGAAAACCACACTTGACTAAAAACGTACCTTTTAAGTTACTAATATTTAATACATAAGTATTGCAAGTAAAAGTACAATATAGCACATTTAAAAACAAGGGAGTTGATACATAAAACTAAAAATGCTGTTTGTCTCAGCCACAGTCAATAATTCCAACAATGATAAGGTACCACATTTCTTAAATGAAGATGAGAAGGGGAAAGGTAAGAATACAAGTCTGAAATGGGCCGGTACTACTTCTTCATTTTTACTATTTTGAGTACCAGCACTGTTATTTGCACACCAGTACTTCTCACGAGATGCTGGTGTATGGGTGAATTTTTATTTTTATTGTTAAACAAGAACAATATATATAAGTGTTTAAAATTTCTCACTAATGTTTAGTAATATTCACTAACTTCTTGCCACATTTGTGTCCTGTAGTACAGCATAATAACAGGACACCAAATACAATGGACTGTGTGCTTGAAATGTAAGTGTCTGTTGGAAATGTTAATAATAATCTAAATATACAAGTTGCAAAGTGTGTAACATAACCCCAGTTTTTAGTGATTTTAATATGGAATAATATTTGAATAAATAAATGTTGTCAATATCTTCTGGTATGTTTTATTGACTGAAACATTTCAGAATGTTGTGTTTAATGATTTAGTAATAGAGACTGACATACACGCCTCATATAGATAAGTGAAGCACTTATTTTCTTCCCACTTCACACACTGAATATAAAATGCAATTTGTTATGGATATGGAATATGTTATTAGAAATATAACAACTCAAATTGAGAATAAACGCACCCAAGTACAGCAAAACATCATTACTTTGTTACATCTCTGTACATCTGTAAGGAAAGGACAAAAAGCAAAAACACCCCTCCTGTAGGACAACATCCAAAAAGCTGCATGATCATTAATAATACCACCTCATATTTAAGTCTGCCCATGTCCAACTCATCATCAAAAAGCAAGGGTTTAAGCTCAACTCACCCTTAGTAAGTAGCTCATGACAGCGACTACAAACCCTTTGTGCTAAACCATCAAACGTCATCAGACTTTCATACAATCTCACTGAGCTACGTATAATCGCGTTATGTCATATGTGTGAAACATCCACCCACTGACAGACCTGTACTTTTATAATGTGTTGAGTATTTTAACTGACAATGAGAATGGCTTCCTGTACATACACACACACTTGACACACACACCATAAACTGCTTCGACACAGTTGACACCATAAAAGGCGGTGGACAACAGTGAACTGATGGGTCATTTGTGAGCCAGGCTGACAAGGAAGCTCGTGAGGAACAAGGTTATATTTATATGGCTATAATTATAAAATAGAAAATCAGCAAAAACATTGAGGAAGAACATTTTTGTTTGAAATGTCAACGAGAATAACGTTTTACCAAACTTTCTATAGGTGGAACCACTTTTCATCCAAAATGGATGAATGGAAAAGTGTTGGACTATGTTGGACTATGGGAGGAAAGAAGATAACCTGATGATAACCCATGCAAACTCCATGCAGAGAGGCTCTGGTTCCCGACCAGGTTGCAAACCTGGGTCTGGTTGTTGCAAAGGGAAGAGTGCCACCCACTACACCAGGGGTGTCAAACTCATTTTTGTTCTGGGGCCACATACAGCACAATTTGATCTCAAGGGGGCCGGACCAGTAAAAATAGCAAAAATAATAGAATAATAACCTGTGAACAACAAGAACTCCTTTGTTTTTTCTCCTTTGTTTTACATTTAATGAAGGATAATTTTACAAAACATGAAATGTCTTGAGAAATATGAAATAATAATAAGTGCAATTTTACCAATATCATGCCTAAATTTACTATTTACACAGCACACTGGATCTATAAAGGCACAAACATTTAGTCACGGGTATCTGGAGCATTTGACATTACGTTTAGATTAGTGTCAAATTTTAACAAATCATCCTGTGGGCCGGATTGGACCCTCTGGCGGGCCGGTTCTGGCCCCCGGGCCGTATGTTTGACACCCCTGCACTACACCAATGACATGACCCAAATCATCATTTAATCTGATGACATTCAATTTGTGCACAGTCTAGCAACTACTTTTGCAGCCATATCTGTAACAGCTAATGTCATTTTTGAATTAGTACATGCATCATTTTCAAAAGAGATGTTTAGTAAATCATTTACAGGCTCATTTTAAGCATGTCATTCAAACCAAATACACATCTATCTTAACTGCAGGGTCATTTTGCAAAATCAAAAACAATCTCTGTGTGGGTCCTGATCCAGTCTGTAGGAACCACTGCTCTAAGGTGTTAGGGGTTAGGGGTCACATTACATAATTTCATACAACAGAACAGCAGCATGTTTGTGTTAGAAATATATATTTTTTAACGTTGTTTGACTTTATCCTCCACACGAGGGTTGCAGGGAGCTGGAGCCTATCCCAGCTGACACTGATGGGCAAGTTACAGTGTTCAACCCATGCACACACAGGGAGAACATGCAAACTCCACACAGAAAAGTGTGGACCGTGAAACAAGCCACATGTACCACTGTATGGTCCCACATTGTACATAGTATTAATGTAAATAATATGTATTATCCAGGGTAAAGTTGATTACATGCACAGTGTTGGTGCTACTAAGTTTTAACTTTAACAATTAACTGATTTTGAATCAACTTAAAATGTAATTTAAATTTAGTTCCTAAATATTATATTTAAAAGTTAATATTTAGTTTATACATTATTTTTTTGTGAAAATACTATATACTGTATATAAAACATACTGTTAAAACATTACTAGTTATAGGAATTTATGTATTATTTCTGTCATTAAACACGAAATAACCAAAAACCTGCTGCCAACTAGTTGTCAGAGGCTCTAATACAAGACAAAACCATATCTAAATAGGGAAAGCGTAATGTGCTTGAGGCAAATAAATAAATAAAAGCTGTAATCACACCTTCATCCTGAAGCTGCAGTGAACCAATAATCATTTACAGCGGCAGGACATGAGTCACCAAGGTAAACATTAACCATAAGACCATAAGAACCCTGTAATATTTCTTTCACTTGTTGTTTACTCAGTATATTCAACAAAGAATATATACATACCCAAATAAGGAAGCAACAGTAACAAGAGCAACGGACGAAACCTGATTCTCCACAGGTTCAGAGAAAAGAGGAGCCATTATGACAGTGGTGCTCTTATGTGAACTGTTCATGTAAATGTTGAAATCAACAAATATTTCTATGATAAATTTTAATGAATTATGTGCATGTTACAAAAGCAGGTCCATGAAAACCCACACAAAGCCCAACCCACATACATCTTCCAGGAAGTGGCTCAGTTACACAGAGGATACAACATAAAAAGTTGCTCTTGTCAATAAAAACAATATAGAAACATCTGCGATTGACTACATATACTGACAAAAATTCAAACAAATGTACTGTTTCGCATGCACCCTCCTTCAGTCAGTTGTAAATTCAGTCTACTTCCTCCCAGACAACACGAGTTTCTTCTTTCTCATTGGGCTACATTTACATTTGCTAAACCTTTGCAAACCATTTAGCCGTTTTCTGATTATTTTGAACATTTTATATTATTCTCCCGCAGATATTTTTTATATCACAAATGTTTTGAAGATCACTAATACATGTGTACAATTTCTACATTCTCTTTTCTGAAATGACCCCCGCCGTTCTTGATAAACGTACACTTACCAGAAACAGGAAGCTGCAGCTCTGCTCTGTGGTTGACAACTGTGTCGAACCCTGGGTGAAGAGAAAACTCCACTTACACAAAAGGAAGTGCAACGCAACCAAAGAGAGTTTTCGATGGTAGATTTTTTTCGATGGTGTTGTGTCACAAAGTGGGTCACTGTCACAACTCCAACGTAAAGCATATGTTGTTAAGTTATTCAAAAGTACTTGTAATAGCTTTTTACCACATGACATTGTCTTAGGTGTCCAGTGTGACCTTTGACCTAATGTAACTAAACGGCACAAATAACATCAGTTGTCTGTGGTTAAATGTATGTGTGTTTTCATCGATCAAACTGTGAATTATGTGGTGACTGTACTGTGTCTCCATTATATTACATTACATGTCATTCAGCAGACCCTTTTATCCAACGCAACTTACAAGGAAATTGAGTACAATCTGCCAGGGGTGGAGGTGAACTTGTGACCGTGAGGTCTTTTGCACACAGGGCATTGGTCTTAACCACTGAGCCACTCCACCCACCAGTCTCTCTCCACTACTCTGTATTAAAGGACACAACTGTCAGGATGTAACTCTGTAACCTCTACCCAACTTCCTCCATCCCCCCACATGATATATTCAGTGCACCACCTATTGGCTATAACTTGACATTACATCTCCCCCCTTCAGTTTAACTATTTTTGGCAGAAAACTTAAATTGAAAAGCTAATAGAAGAAATTATACTTTACATTTTGTATCCTTTTTCTATAAACATTTCACTTTTTTTGTTACATCTCAGGGCTCCAGACACATTTTTTACTAGGAGCAGAGTGGCCCCTAACTTTTAGGTTTTGGAGCACAAGGGGAAAATGTAGGTGTGTGCAACACAATGCAATGCAAATATTCACATTTCCTCTTATTATCACTTTATTACTGATATTTACTTTAATGAATGCAGAAATTACAGTGTGTTGTGTCTATATAATAATAGTATAATAATAACATCTCTTAAAATTAACATCCAAATGGATTATTTTTTACAAAAACATTTTAATTGTTTGATTACCCATTTTCTTGGCAAAGCAAAAACAATTAAACTTTACATAAACAAAAATGTAACACAAGGTTGTACATTTTAACTTTCAACATAAGCTTTACTTTAAAACACTTGAGTAAAGTCACGGGATTAAACACAAAAACTAAACCAAGACCAATAAACAAACAAAAACTCCTCACAGTTAAGCAGCACTGGTACAGCAGTGGTCATCTTAACTGAAATTGTTGATAGTTACAGGGCTCTCAAGTCTCTCGCATTGTGTGTGACAGTCGGCTTCAGGTCTTTTGTCACGCACTCCCGCCACACATTGTATTATTATAAATGTCTCTGCTGCTGCTATCGCTATGGAAACAGGATAAATCAAGCACGTCTCACATGGAGTTCTGAGTCAAGCCTGCCACTTACCTGTCAATCAAAAAAAAAAAGGAAAGGGGCGGGCTACACAATAGTCTGCCCAACACTGTGCTTAACACTACAGTACATGTGCTTGCCTTGTTTACTCCTAAGCAGTGCTCACTTTAGCGGATACTCCACCTTGTGGCCAAAAGGAGAAACCACACCTCTCTGTATGTGCTACTTCTCATCACAGAAAGTGGAGCACAGGTACTATTTTGTGAGCTACACTGCTACACAGAACAATACAGAACAAACTGGACATTATGACCTCCTAACATTCGAAATGAATATTATCTATTTTTTTATTATCTATCTATTTCTTAATGCTTGTCCTTATACTAGAATAGTCATATTTCCATCATCAGTTTTTGTTTTCGTTGTTTCTTTTCTTTTTGAAATAACAGTTTGCAGTGCAGTTGCAGTAAATAGAGTGTGATCATGCGTAGTCCAATTTAGTCAGGAGGCTACTTTTAGTTGGAATATTTAATTTTTAGATTTTATATTCTGAAAAATCTGCCACCAACGCCTGCAACACACAATCATAACAGTTTTGCACAGTTTTCCACATAATACACAGAACAAAATACAATACAAAACAGTGTCAGTGTCAGGAGGGTTGTTAGGAACTTTCACAAAACTTGGACCCAAAGGCACGAGACCAGAAACTAGTGATGGGTCGTACCGTGTCGATGCTTCGGAGCGTGTGTCAAGAAATCCCAGAAGTCTTTAGTGGAGCGCGTATTGGTTCAGGAAGTTTGATTATTGGCGGGATTCATGAACCTATAAGGACTACAATGGAGCCGCTCATACTTTGTGGGTTTGTGTTGGTGATTTGTTGGTTTGTGAGTGACATAGATATATATCTGCCAAAGTGAGTAACATTATTTTCACATTTGTTTACACATTATTTTACATCGCTACATGTGTAAAATTTACTTTTTTTATCTTTAAAGGAAAAGCTGGACCAAGTTCAAGACCAGATGGGGATGCCCAAGAAGAAACTCATCCAAGAGGTCGAAACTTGGTGGAACAGCACCTTCCAGATGTTGGAGCGAGTCGCAGAGCTCAGGGAGCCTGTGGGGGCTGCTGTGGGGGCTGCTAAAAACTGACATTCCTGTTCTGACCTCAAAGGATTTCACTATTGTGTGTGAGTGCCTGGCTGTAGTTTCTCCTTTTTTTGAGGCCACAATTGAGCTCTCAGAAGAGAAAAAAGTATCTGGCTCCAAAGTGGTGCCATTGCTCAAAATGATTGAGAAGACGATCCAGGTGGAGACTTCAAAAGTAGCAGTACCGGTGGCTCGGGAACTGGGAGAGCACCTCATAAGGCTCCTGAGGGAGAAGCTATACAAGGTGCAGAGTATGAGCATCCTGTCTCTTGCAGCACTGCTAGACCCAAGATTTAAGACACTTGGCTTCTTCTGTCCAATGAAGACAGAGGAGGCCATCAAACGGCTCACAGCTGAATGTGCAAACATTATAGGGTCTAGTTCTCGCTCACTGCCACCTGTAGCTTCCACTTCACAGGATTCTGGAGCTGAAAGACCTGGTCCGTATTTTTGGTTTGATTTACATTCTACTTTGGAGTTATGACCTAACTCTGGGGTCCTTTGGATGCCATGGTATCCGAATCAAGAAAGACAACAAATGTTTTTGCTGATGCCACAGTGGAAGCACAACGGTACCCGGCAGATATCGGCAGGACTGAGGATCCTCTGTAGTACTGGGAAAGGCGGAGGCAAATATACCCAAGCCTATACAGGCTTGCTGTGGGATACTTGTGCACCCCTGCCTCCTCAGTACCATGTGAAAGAGTTTTTTCAAAAGCTGGAGAGGTTGTCTCCAAGAAAAGAAACCGGCCGAGTCACACCACTGTAGACAAATTGTTGTTTTAAAACAACAACAAATATAGTCACAAGCACAACTGATGTCCCATCTCTGTCCCATCCTTTGAAAACACTGTAACACTTTTAACAAATATCTCATGTCCTATTGGATTTATTTAATCATTGACTGAAATGATACTGGTAAAGTAAGCAATAATAATAATAATTATTATTATTATTATATATTATTAGTAATTACTAATACACCACTATTAGCATTACCCACATATTAATCAAAACAGAATAGACAAATGAATGAATGAATGAATGAACCATACAAAATCACTGTATAGCACCAAGAGGCCTCACAAACAGTTTAAATGTCAATAAAGTTTGTATGCACATGAAACCTTTTCTCGAACCAGTTGGATAGAACGGTTCAAGGCTTCACGAGGCTTCATCTGCCCATCACTACCAGAAACAGGAGAAAGGTTTTAAAGAGCTTTATTAACTCCTCAATCAACAAACAAAAGGTGAGCTGGAACAGCTCTGAAAAAAGCTTAAACGCTAAGCTAAACTAGACTTTAAACTGAGAAACAAACAAACACTTGACTTCAAAATATCTATTTCTTAGTTCAAAACGTGACGTGACACTGACAACATACACACACTGGCAACTGAAAGTGGGAGAAGGCAGTATATGTAGGGAGCGAGAGTAATGAGCACCAGGTGAACACAATCAGGGAATCAGACGAGACACGGAACAAGACAGACAAGATGCTCACAGGAAGTAGAGAAACCCCTTACCAAAATAAAACAGGAAGTGACACTGAACTAAAACTAACAGAAAACATAAAGTGACACTGAAATAAAACTAACTCACAACATAAAACAGAAAATGACACTGAACTAAAACTAACTAACAGAAAACAGGAAGTGACACTGAACTAAAACCAACTGACACAACGACTCCAACATGTTTGTTGTGTACGTAGAAACCTTAGGAGTAATGAAGAACCAGATTATATTTTTCCTGCAAAATTCTTTCCACATCCTGGAGCTGGTGGTGGTTCACTGTACATCACATATGTTAAACCAAGCTTCTTCAGTTATTTTCCGACATACAGTGTGGTAATACCCCTGTTGTTTTCCAGACCTCTGTACAGTGCAGATATCACTCTCCCTGCTTTTAATATATGAATTACTAAATGTTACAGTACAAGACATGACATCTTCATTTGGGCTTTCCCAAATAGTTTAGAGGCATAATAATCTTAGTGTATGTAAACTTCTGACTTTGAAGAAAGTAATAAAAAATTGGCTAAAAAAATCCTTCTCTCATTATTCTGGCATTTAGCAAATATAAATAATTTTGGTAATCCTAACGGACCTAAAACAGGAAAAGTGATTGTCTGATTTCATGTTAAACAGTGAGAAAACAAGCATATGTGTCTTTTTATATAGTGTATGTAAACTTCTGGTTTCAACAGTGTGTGTGTGTGTGTGTGTATAGATCACATGGTCGAGGCAGATAGAGGTTGACTACATATCAAAGATGGCTTCTTGACTGCATGGCTGCTGTGTTTCTTTGTTAAGCACTTTAGTAAAATGCGATGCCAGGTTAGATGAGGGGTTAGAGGCATGCACATCTAGAGCTGAAAGCTAAGAAGCATGGACATCCCTAACATCATGTTAACCTGAATCTAAACTGTACAGACTGTAGATAGTTGACTGTGTTTCTGGTGTCTGCGGCTCAGGTTCCTCCTTACACAGTTAGCTAGTTGGAGCTAACCTGGCTCTGGATTCTTGGTTGATCCTTAGGCTCTGGTGTTGCTGCCTCTGAGGGGAGGATAGCAAGCTGCTACGAGAAAAATCTGATGCACTCTCATAACCTCTATCTTAATGTCACAGAGACCGGGGAACCATTTGGGAAACAAGTGTGTGAGAAACTGAGCAGCGCTGGAGCCCTCGATCCCCTCTTCAAGGCCAGCGATGTGTCAAAAAGTCAAAGTCGAAACTCGTATCTGCAGAAAAATCAACAATTTATCGATGCTGGGCCGGGAGCTGACAGCCTAGGCTTCTATCTTGTCCAGCTGATCACGTGACTCTCATATCTCTGTCATGATTAATACAAAGTGGAAGACACAGGATTAGGATAGTGCAGAGGAAGAGTTTATATTGATTACATTAATTTCTAACCATGGAGGGCAGCATGCTGTAAAATATGGACACTGAAATAGCTTGTTAGAGTTACAATTACAGTGGCCTCAGACGTGCACAATCTGTACATGTACATGTAATGTTTTTTTAGCAAAGTAATTACAAAAACATTTTATGGAATTCAACAAGTGGAGAAAATGAAGTGGAATTCTTTGTTATGATCTGAACAGAAAAACCGATGTGTCAACACATCAATGGTAGTGGCACAAGTCGTGTGACGAGTCGACAAGTCGCGTTGTTTTTTCCTCTCTGTGTGAAACTACCTCAAAATTCAAGGTATTAGCCTGTGTTTTGTTTTGTTTAAATGTCTTTGAGAAGGTCTGTTGATTTCTTTTTTTTTTGAAAGTGCCCTTTACTACACATACAGAGAATAATCATCATTGTTGTACAGCTGTGCTCCTCCGCTGTGTCAATGTGATGATGTCATCAAATGACTTGTCGACTCGACTTCGACTTTATTGACGGATAAGTCGATCTGAAAAAATGAGAAGTCATTGATGCCCTAATCTGAACTCTGTAACACTCAAACCCCAAAGTCTCACATTCCTCACAACAACAGTTGATATAAAAATAAATACTCTAAATGTACATGCATTGATTCACATAGAACATGGATTATGGACTCACACGTGCAACATCAAATCCTACATTTAAAAAAATAAAATGAAATAAAAAAAGACAGTCCCTTCACTTGAACCAGTCCCACTGCATTAATCATACTTGTGGCTCATAAAAACAAAAGAAAATACCGCATAAGCTTTAAAATACACAACCGTCACATTATTTCTTCACAAAGATCCTTTACATTTATACATAAAGCAGAAAATCATGACCATTGAGGGTTTGGCAAAGAGAAACTGTGCTGATGAAATGATAAAGAACACTGAGACTGAACTACACATATTTTTAATACTGCACGTGTTGTTGCCTGAGCACCCATATCGACAGTGCACCAGTGGTAGAGCAAATCGTCTTTCAAATTGAAGATTGTGGGTTAGATTTCCACCCCCTAGTCTACATAAGGTGTCCTGGGGCAAGACACTTAACCCCACATTGCTCCTGATGGCTGTCATCAGTGTTTGAATGGGTATGGCAGATGTGTGATAGAAAGTGCACTGCAGATACATGCACTGAGTAAAGGGGTGTGAATGGGTTAATGGCAAAAACTATAGTGATGTGTTTCTCAAACTTTTTAAGACCAAGGACCACTTAACCCATAAGAAAACACTCATGGACCACCTAACTCAAAAAAACAACATGCCAACTTCAAGGGTTCACAAACCTCCTAAACTACTTGATTTGATATTGAAAACAACACATGATATTGAAACACTGAAATTGGGTTTGGTTAGGGTTGACATTTTAAATTTTAAAACATGATATGTTAGTTGCTTGTCACCTCGCAGACCACTAGGGGTCGCTCACGGACCACACTTAATGTACCCTTATTGTAAAGTGTTTTAATAACCTACAAGTTAAACTCTTATTCTTGTGGTAAGTGCTCATTCTTTTGGCAGTGTGCTTTATATACAGCTTGTATCACTGTACTGCCTCATGACAGAGCTTCCTTTAAACCAAAATGTATGTGGTCCAATTGTCAGCACATCCTTGTCTTCAGGTTTCAAACTCCCCTTAAAATGATCAGGAGAGCAACGGTGATTGAGAAAGTCTGTGCTTGACTGTGTGACAGCCGCTCAGTGCTGCCGCTGTGAGGTGATCTGGTGGAAAAGATACTGTCTGTTTCGTTCCGTGGAACCGGTAAGTTACAAATGTTTCCTTCACAGCAGGCTGTGCACACCTGATCAGAGAGACACACAAAACAAAAAAGGGTTTCACAACACAGTGCTAACATGCTATAATTACGGAGCCCCCGTAGGGTCAAGAAACTTTTTGCATTCCCTTGCAATAGTTTTCCCTCCCCGGTGCTACCCAGAGCTCAGGCATGGGGAACATGCGCAGCCTGGCAGGGCTACCTGAGACACCTGGGAGGGAACGGAAAAGTATTGGCAGGAAACACAAAGTTATTGCGATAGAACTCAAAAACTTTTTGCAAAAGTTCACACAAAATTATTTCCTAGAGGGGCTCCGTGTATAATATTCAAGTTAATGTAATTTCTGAAGCACATTACATTAACATAGTTGACCAAAGTGATTTACAACAACAAGGTGAAAAACATAAAACAGTAAGACATGCTAAAAGTAAAACTGTAAAAATAGTGAAACAATAAAAATGGTAAATAGTTAGATACATCCAGGTAAAATATTTTTATCCTGAAGTTATTTAAAATGTTTGCAAGTAGGGACAGATTTCTCTCAAACACGGGTCCTGTTGGTTCATATTCTGGGACTCTCTACCTTTTTTCCTTCATGATCCATTTCACTGCATCCTGTGGCAAGACAGTCATCCAGAGCCGCACAGCGTTTGGTCACTGACAAACTGACACCTTTCACATCTATAATGTGGCGGGTGTAGCAGTATTTGGCTTCTGGAAGACATAGAAGTAACTGCATTTAAATGAGGGATTTTTTTTCCCCCCCAACTTTCCATTAAAAATCACCTTTGAACACAGTGTTCCATTCCATTTTGGAGTTTTACAAATAAGGATGTGGTCTTTTTGTGAGTGAGGCCAGAGCTTCAGTCAGTTCTTCTGCAGCACCAATGTGAGGCTGATTTACTTCACTGGGACACAGTTTTTATTAAAGGAACAGTAGCAACAACAACCAACATGAGCAGCAACATGTCACGTTAGCACCTGGAGGTGGAGGATAAAAAAAAATGGCTCCTGTTGCTGCCAACCAGCGAAAGATTTTCCAAGTGATCTTCCACAAAACTGAGAAAACATCATTAATTTATTTTATCCGTCAAACTCGCCCCTCCCATGGCGATATCTTCAATTGGAACAGCAGCGTACTTCCTTCTTCTACTGTTTGAATGGCGGGTGGCGCCAAGTGCGTAAGCCTCATTACCGAGTGTTGATAAATGAACATATAAAGTACTTTTAATAAATGCATATATATATTCACATTTGAAATATCTAACTTACACACAGTACCATGTAGAAAATAGATATATTACAGCAGTATAGAGTAGTGTATATATCTATATATCTATATATATGTATATACATATATGTATACATATATATGTATATATATATATATAAATATATATACATATATTTATGTGTATATATATATATATATATATATATATATATATATATATATATATATATATACAGTGTCCAGCTTCCACACAGCTGCACAGCTGGAGTTGCGAAACAAGGTTTTTTTGAGGTTCTTCTCACATGGACATACACTGTAAATGTTGTAAAAACAACAAACAGAGCAGTATTACTACCGACTGAACAAACAGGAGCATGCTGCACTCGCGAGGACTCTTTCTGTGATGTAATAAAGTGAAGTAGGATGTGGTGTCAACATGGGATCTTTTATTCTGAAAAGTAAACCGCCCCACACTGCTGTGTCTCTGGAGGTGTGGCTAGAGGAGGACGGTTAGTGACAGAGAACCGAGCCAGCTGGACCTGGATCAGTGAATAATATTACTAGATAAGCTTAATATGCAATTATATAATCACTTTAGAATAATTTAAGAATGGTAATTGTTGCGTTCAGAATGAGTAAGATATGTTTTATATTAAAGCTGCAGTAGGCAGGATTGCTGGTAAACTGAATTTCATTAAAAGGTTGTTAAAATATTGATGTTTTTGCATCACAGCTCAAGAGGTGTGTTAATATTATACTCAACAAAAAACAGACAATATCTCATCTCTGAAACTCTGCTGATTTATAATGTATCATGTCTTTAATTGCTCTTTTAGACCCACCTTTTAAGGATTTTTGCAGTGTACACTGGGAGAACCCTCTGTCTCTGACCTGTCCTGTGATTGGTCAAAATAAATAGAGAAGAAATGGTGTAGGTGTGGGGCTGCAGATGTGCCAATGTCTCTCAAATGACTTAATTTAAATTATAGCCATGTTATTATAGGACAATGTATCAATAAAAAAAGCAACCTAAAAATCCCTAACAAGAAAATCCAGTGAATGTCCAGTAAGAGTCTTACCACGTGGACAGTAAACATCTGGTGCCCAACGATTGCACTCAAAGTTATCCTGTTCATCTTCACAGGTGAAACACTTGAATCCACCAGGAAATGGAGTACCTGCAAAATGGCAAAAGCATGAAAGCATTTAGTGTCATAAATTACAGGCACATCCTAACATATTCCCCATCTGCGTTTGCATTTTTGAAACTGAGCTTGTTCAGCTAATACTGTGTTTACCTGTGCTCAAGCCAATCCTCCAGATGTCTATGTGGAGATCTGTTTAACTTTGAACCCTTATCTGCCACAGATTAAGAGAACTTAAATCACTTCATTCACTTCTTTTATTTAATTGGATTAAAAAAAACTTTTTTTAATAACTTTTTTTTTGGCTACTCCCTCTGTAGAGGTCGCCACAGCGGACCACAGTGATCTACATATTTGATTTGGCAGATATTTTTACGCCAGGCTGATGAGTATGAATCCCAGCAGTAAACTGTAATGGTGTGTGCTGTTTGTAGGTTCTCACTCACTTGAGGGGTAAAGGAATATTAGGTCCTGCTCAGTGAAGTCTCTGCCGTGGCAGCTTTTCAGAAGATCCAAGATGACGATGAGCAGCAGGAGCCAGGCCACTGCAGGCCAGAGCTCCATCACAGCTGATTACAATTTCACATATGCAGCTTCACCACTCACCTGCAAAGTCAAACACAAACAAGTATATAATAACATGACAACATGCATGTCAAAATGAACAAGTTCATACGTTTCACTCGAACACATCGGTAGACACAAAAAGTGAGAAAGCTGCTTTGTCGTGGCAAAAAAAAGAAGAAGTGTTGAGCTGAAGCTAAATGTTTTTAATTCCAAGAAAATCTCTCTTATACTCAGTAACTTCATGCAACCATAATGTTACCTGTCTGGCATGGCAATCATGTGAGTGTTCTCAATTATGTTTGCCTCAGTTTTGATATCACTCAAGTAGAGTAGATTACAGTACACAATCTCAGTAGTAATTAATGTAATACCAATCAAGCTCACTAACAAATGAAGGCAATTCAGTTGCCATTTAAGCATATTTATATTATAGAACCTCCATAAAGACTGTTTTTTGAATTAGGCTTTGGCTTGGTAATGGGACTTCAGCATCAAAAGAACACAGTGATGGATGCTCATTTGGTTTGGTGACATAATAATCCGGAGATTAATTAAAGAACGTTCCCATGGTTGGAAATTGCTTCATTCTTGTCTACCTCGGAGAATAGAAGGATGGTCGCCCCAGGCAATGTCCAGAATTGAAAAAAAATAAGCACACAGCAGTGGCTGAGACCAGTGTCATCTATCACCCTGCAGGTAAAGTAAGGCCTGAACAGGCCCACTGTGAGCCCACAGGCTCATTCAGCAGCCAGGATACATGGGAGAGCTTTTCCTGTAGACAACAAACTGCACTGACAGGGGAGAAAACAAATGGAGCCATCTGAGCATTTGTCACATCCACTTGACTCCAATCCTTTGTGGCCTTTTTCGCCAGCACAGCCAGATGCATTGAAGGCCCTATTGAAAACTGGATGGGCTCATTATATTCCAGCAAAGTCAATGGGCAGCTCACAAAGAGCTACCTAAATATTCTACACAGGTTCATACTCTGTGCACATAAACTAAAGTCTCACACACAGTCACACATTTATCTCTCCAGCTCCCTGACTAATATTTGGATTAGAAGAATGAACAAGGGCATGCTCTATGTCGCTGGATATTTTTGAAACCACAGAGTCAAGAAGAAGGCCAGTGTTTTAGTCAGGCTGCCTGTTAGGAGACGGAAGCATAACTGAACTGAGTGCTGAACTGGACCTTTCACACATGTCCATATACTTGTGTTGCTATGTTACCCCAGAAAACCAAATTCAACAATTAACAATACATGTACCATTCACACCCATAAACCACAATATTAAAGGTCTATTGTGTAAGACAATAAGATCTAATGGTGACATTAATACAGATTGAATAATTTTTTTACTCCTTTGCTCACTTTGTCACTATCCCGTGACCTTTAAATCAATCAACATTTCTTTCTTCTTCTTTGTGTATTCCAAGCCAGTATGTCAATGTGGGCAAACATGGATTCATAAGGGTTATATATGGGCTGACTGACATATGGGTCCCAAGCAGGGTTGTCTGTGGTAACATGGTGGCCCCATCCGTGTTTACCCACTTCAAGCCCATGCATACTTAGTAAACTTTCCAGGCTACCTGGGTACTAAGTGGGCATGGGCTTGAAGTGGGTAATCGGTAATCTCATCCCGCGATTTCTTCCGACTACTCTCACTTGCCCGAATTTAAAAAAAAGAGAACCTTTTATACTTAAAAGATACTGAAAACTCTTGACGTAAAAAAAGCTCTATTTTTGTACCGTTTTTTATATGAAAAAACAGAAAGGGCAAATTGTGCAGGTCCCATGTGGTTTCATTAACAGTTTAAATAGCTCAACACAACTAATATTATAAATGGTTTCTCCAAATTCATCACAAAATGCCACTTTTAATGACTGACTTGCTGTTATGACCTGCTGCAAACGTGATGCATAGCCAGGCATTAGCTTCTGTCAGCATTCCTGAGGAATCTTAGCCAATTCCTCATGGGCAAAGGCCTGCCGTTCACAAATATTCTTGGGTTTGCGTGCTCCAATTGGCTTTTTCAAATCCCACCTGAGATTTTCAATAGAGTTCAAGTCAAGTGACTGTGATGGCCACTCTAGTATCTACCCAGTGCCAGAGGAAGCAGGGAGCATGGTACAACATTTAAAATGCAAAAGTGAATGATTGTAGGGCCACATGGTTGGTGTAGTGGTTAGGACTCTTGCCTTTGCAGACCCGGGTTGGAGCCCCGGTTGGAACAAGGGCCTTTCTTCATGGAGTTTGCCCGTTCTCCCCGTGTGTGTGTGGGGTTTTCTCCGGGCTCTCCGGCTTCCTCCCACAGTCCAAAAATATACAATATGGGTATTAGGTAAATTGGTTACTCTAAATTGACCATAGGTGTGAATGTGAGAGTGAATGGTTGTTTGTCTCTATGTGGCCCTGCAATGGACTGGCGAACTGTCCAGAGTATACGCAGAGTACACCCGCCTATCGCCCTCAGTCAGCTGAGATTGGCACAGCACCCCCCCGCTGCCCTCCGGTGGAGGATAAAGCGGTAGATAATGGATGGATGGATGAAGTAAATGATTGTACCTCTTATCAAAAGCCTTCAGTGTTTTCAGCAGTTTACATTTTTGAAGTGCGTTGGTTGGAGCCGGATATTACCTTTCAAATTGTTATTATTAGTAGGGAAATGCACAGTAAAATCAAGCCCTGTCTCATCTGACAATATAAAAGTCATTTGTAATAAATAATAATAAAATAAAAGTCTGTCTGTAACTGTCTGTAAACAATTTTTAAACAAAATAAAGCTATTATTTATTCACTTGGATCAATTTCTTTGTTAGCAGCTTATGTGTTTATATTGTCATTCATGTAATCAGAGTATTTGAAGATCATGATCAAGTCTCCAGATTATCTCCGGATTTTGAGTTATTTACAGATTCTGAAAGTGTTATTTCCATCCAGCTGTCAGTGACATGTGATATGTGTTAGCCCACAGGACAGAAACTATTATGGTAGTTTGAACAATGGTTATCAATAACAGGTCTAGGGACTCCGAGGGTTCTATGAAGAGGTCCCAGGGGGTTCCCAGAGAAAAATAAAATGAAATATCAATATAAATTTCATAAAAATTAAAAACAAAAAGGTAATATACTGTACTGAGTTAGAAGGATCAAATATAGATACATATTTATAAATATGTTCAAATAAAATAAAATAAAATACATTTAAGTGGCTCTGTAGTGTAGTGTGGATGGATCAGTCTGTTGCTGTATAGGCTGATGATGTGCTAACTCTCAGCTAGATCTAAGCATTGACTGTGATGCTAAATCTTTAGCATCACAGTCAATACTTCATACCATGCTGTGTCATTCACACATTAGGTTGGTTTGTTATTAACAGAAGTTTCGATGTGCATATCATTTGGATTTTAAAATGAGAATACTGAGCTAGCTAATAGCAATGTAGCCACATTACATTCTTAAAAGATAGCATTTAGCATGAAATTATTTTTTAATCCCTGTATGTGACTTTGAATGAACACTAATGTAGCGCAGATTAAAGACATTAATGAAAACTCACTCCTTAAGAAGATAGGAGGTTAATAAGAGGTTCACACAGAGCTTTTTTAAGCAGCAGTAAGCCGCTGCATATTAAGTAGTGTTAAATTAAATTGTAAAAATAAAAATTCACCTACAAAGTTTATTGTTTTAAGACACACAATACTGTGATTTGATGCATTTAGTGGCTTCTTCAAAATTTCAACTTATTTGCATATTCTGTAAAATACGAAAATCTCTTCTTTGTTTTCTCGACTTGTGCTGGGCCGACTTGTTGGTTTTCTCGTGGCGGGCCACATTTAGTATGTTAAAATGATATTTTGGATTTCAAAAATATTGCAAGTAGAAAAGGGTCACTGTATACAACTTTATTCTAAAACAACATAAATACAAAACTGTAATGATAATATGTTGAAATAACACAATGGTAAACGCATGCAGATGCACCATGGCAGTCCACCCTGAGGGACAGTTCAGGTAAATCAGGTTAATGGTGCATTACATCAAATATCAAACTGGGGTCCCGCAGAAAAAACTGCTCCAAAACTTGGTGTGCCTGAAAAGTTGAATTTTCTCCTAATGGAAAGAGTGAAAAGATTAGATTAATAAACAAATATTACTTTATAAATGATGGCAATTGCTGGTGTTCCAAATACAATTTAGAATTGAATAAGTCTGTATTATTAGGAATGACAGAAAGTGAGGGTTTACATAACCATACACATAACACACTGTAAATAAATGTATATTAATAATGGTGTTAAATGTAAGCACTGACAAAAAACATGTAACTTACATGTTCATATGCAATCTTCAACTCTCTGCACAGAGGTCATCTTGTGTTCGGGACCCCTGAGTGACGCAGCTCTGCGGCTCTGTCCTTGTCCGTCTGTGTGTAGCAGCAACAGGGGGAACATACTCTTTGTTTGACACAGACATTTCCCACAAATAAAAGAAACGTCGCACAATTTCTGAAGCAGTAAATATAAATCAACTTCTGCAGTTTGTTGTGTAAATTCCACAAACAATGGACTCGCTAACAACAGTTATGATTGTGTGCTGTAGGCGTTAGTGGCATATTTTTCAGGATATGAAATCAAAAAATTAAATATTACAACGAAATGTATTCTCCTGACTAAAATGGACTATGCAAAGATGAAACTGTATTGACTGCAACTGCACTGCAAACTGTTATTTCAAAAAGAAAAGAAACAACAATAAAAACAGATGATGGAAATATGATAGTGTAAGGACAAGAAATGATAACAGAATAAGTCACACCCCTTCCGATATATATTTAAAGTTATTTCATTTCAAATGTATACAGAGAGGTGTGGTTTCTCCTTTTGGCCACAAGATAACAAACATTTTAAAGAAAGAAAAGATATTACAGAATTAAACAGGCATTGATTTAATTTTGATAAACGATTCAAATCTGTTTTTCTGTATATACCCACTGACCACTATGTTTTCAGTGAGAGTGAGCGTCAGCATGTACAATTGGTTCTCTGCACAGATGAGGCACACAGTGCAGTCAGTGCCGACTTGGTGTCGGTGCAACCTTACAACCACATTCCAAAATTCCTGAACTACCCCTTTAAGTTGCCTCCTTACATCAAATACTGTGCAACACTGGAGCAAAGTTCACACATTAGACAAGGCGGTTACATCCAGTCATTCATTCAGTTCGTTTCTGCCACTTTATTGTCGACATGAGGGTTGTGGGACCGCTGGAGACAATCCCAGCTGACACAGGATAAAGGGGGGGGTCACACCGTGGATAGGCCACCAGTCCATCACAGGGCCAACATGTATGCATGTTTTTGGACTGTGGGAGGAAACTGGAGAACCCAGAGAAAAACATTCAAACTCCACACAGAAAGGCCCTTAATCGGACCAGGTCGGAAACCCGGACCTTCTTGCTGTGAGGTAACAGTACTAGCCACTACTCCACCATGTGACTTTTTTTTTTTTAAAGCTACATCTAAAACTTTGAACTTTCATGTCATGGTGTTAAAAGTGACCTCTGCACCACTGTGACACAGTTTTTCACATGGCACAGTGTTATTTCCTGATATTTCCATGGAGTGACCGTTTCATCGGGCTAAAATCAGAAACAGGTGGTATATTACATTTAAATCAGACTTCCCCATCTGGTTAAGAACAGAAAGCCTGCTGTGAGGTGAGTAAAGAGAGCTGTGACAGCTATCTAACCTCTGCCATGTGCTTTTCATCCCACAGACATGGACACTCAGGTCTGGTTTCAGTGCTACAGGTGTCTCACACTGCACCTTGGAACCAGACGGATACTATCTCTACTGTGTTTTCTTATGTTAATGTAGAATGTGAAGCTTCAACACCGGATTCATCACCAGAGATAAGCAAAATAACACCTGGATAGATTCAGATAGATAAACAGTGCATCGACACATACATGCATGACGAATCTGTCCTTCTTTGTGTCAAGTACTTTTTCTTTTCTACTGAACTACTTCAGCACCAACAGATACAGTTTGATAATAACGATAAGATGCAACACTTACATGTGAGTGTGCATGCACAGGAATCCCTGTTTGGACAGTTGACTGCTGGGCAATGTTATTTGGAGGCTAAAGGCAACTTGATATTCAGACATGCAGCAACCTGTGAATAGTGTTTCCTCTCAGGTGTGTGTGGGGTGGGAGTGGGGGGGAGGGGTGGGAGTTGTTAATGGACTGTCTTCAGGACTGATATGACCAGATTAAGGCTCCGTCATCATTAAAATCCTGTTCAGACCTGATATTAACATTTGTGCTGAGAGATTCAATCCCAAACGTTCAGCTCTAAGTTCAAGTCAAGTTTCTTGCTACACATGTGAATATAAATGTGTCTTCAGGATGCAGCAAAGATCATCTCCTTAACTGATGACCTCTGACCCACTGCAGTTTCACAGTGAACTGAAAATATTACTACACATGCACCACATGCTGTTTTCATCATAAAAGTGAAGATTGTAGTTAGCTATTGTGGCACTGGGATGACCAGGAGACCTTTTTACAAGATGCCCACAGATCCAGAGAGATGATGGAGGTGAATCACTGTTACGAAACCACAGGCAACAGGTTTTGTGGTTAACTCTCTGTAAATAATGGACTCTAGTCTAACTAACATCCAAGTTTGCACAGCAGCATTAACACAGCATTTCACATCATTAACCATTGCTAATGTTATGCTAACGTGACACTTTCCAGCAACGCTCCTTGGATTTAAAGAGCACAGTGAACTCTGACAGGGCCCTTTCATTTTTGCCGCATCATAGGTTGCCAACATTGCGGTTCCTAGGGACTCACCAAGCAAGTAATCAAAAATGACATGCTTCTCATGGCTGATGCTGTAGTTTATGCTGATCTGAGGGTAAAAATGCTAAAATGTATTGTAAGTGGTCCGTATTTATGTTATCTGACCATTTGGAAATCTGAGTCTGAGAACCAACAATAAAAGGTGTCAACATACATTATATCTCATAATTTGGCATGGGGTTTATAGATGATGTAACTCTACTATTATGTGCAGGGTCGAGCATGATGAAGAGGTGGTTCTAAGATTAAATGAGCAGCACTGAATGGACCATCACACACTGCATGCATGGGGGTGGAGCAACCACAATGGCTGCTGTGTGGCCCTGTGTTATGTCAGAGGGTAGCAGATGTCGACCAGACATTGTTTCATTTACATTGTTACTGAATGTGTATGAATGAACGTGTATGTCCTGTTGTCAGTAGGTGGAGAAGTGAGTGGCTTTGGGCTATCATCATGGACAGACAGGGCGGAAGCCTGCTGCATACTATTCCTACAAATCTACATTTGGTCACTACCATGGTTGCCGCAGTAACCTGCATACAGATCAAAGAGCATTGTCAGTATTTAATTTGGCTTTGCAGTCACGTTTGGCAAGGATACTGTTTTGGAATCTCTAAAGACTAGACTAGAATAGAATAGAATGCCTTTAATGTCATTAAACACATGTACAATAAGATTAAATGCAACTCCAATAACAGCGCAAACAGCGTAAACATATACAATTTAAACAAAAACTAAATGCACAGTCCTGAGACGTATGAACATTTACAGTGTTATATACAGTGTTATATTGCACGTTATGGTGTGGGATATTGTACATTGTTATGTATTACACAGTAGGTAAGGTATTTAGTAGTGGGACTATAAAATCAGTGCATGTTAGAGTTCAGGGTGGTTATTGCTTTTGGGAAGAAGCTGTTTTTAAATCTGTTGGCTTTTGTCCTGGTGCACCTGTAGCGCCTCCCTGAGAACAGGTCAAAAAGGTCAAAGCTAGTCTTTGGTGATAGTTTCAGCTGTGCTGAGGCAGAGGGAGGTGTAAATGTCCATCAGGGAGGGGAGAGGGCAGCCAATGATCTTCTGTGCTGCCTTTACTACTCTCTGGAGCCTCTCCCTGTTCGCAATGGTGCAGCTGCCGTACCATACTGTGATACAGTACGTCAGCAGGCTCTCGATGGATGAGCAGTAGAGGGTCAGCTGCAGGTTGGAGTTCAGGTTGTGCTTCCTGAGGACTCTCAGGAAGTGTAGCTGCTGCTGAGCCTTCTTGATGACTGCCGTGATGTACTCTGTCTAGGAAAAGTTGGCAGATATGAGGACACCGAGAAACCGGAAGGTGTGGACCCCCTCCACACACTCGCCATTGATGTGAAGGGGGGCTAGGGGGTGCTGTGCTTCCTGAAGTCAACAATGATCTCCTGGTTTTCCTGGTGCTCACCGGTTGGCCGCTCAGCTGACAGCTGAGAGCTGAAACCCAGCGTCCGGAGTGTACAACAGAAACCGGGAGTCTAGAGCATTGGTGTTGAACATGGTAAAGTCCACTTGGGGCCGAAATCTGCAGCTAACAGCTGGTGCCGCTAAAAACAACTAGTGACAACAAACAGACATTACGTCACCAACTCAACTTTTATTTTGTGTAACAACGTTGATTAAGGGAAATGTATTGGAGTAAAAGCACATCGTATTTAGGAAATGCAGTAAAAGTTGTCTGAAATATAAATAACAAAGTAAAGTACAGATATGTGAAAATTCTACTTAAGTACAGAAAATAAGTATTATGTTAGTATTTATGTTACTTATGTTACTATGTTAGTGCTGTCAGTTTAACGCGGTATTAACGGCGTTAACGCAAATCCATTTTAACGGCGTTCATAACGGTTATTTATTTTTTTCACATGCTGTTGCAACAACTACTATCGTTAGAGCAGCTGTCTTTCGATTTGGCTGTTGCTTCCTTTTAAGGGGTTTGCTCCCCACAGCTCCCCTGGGCAAAAGCCAATAGACGCCATAACGCGGTAGCCATTGCTCCTAGAAAACTACAAAAACACGTTTGTTGACATTTGTATTGCTCTGCATACATCATCTGCATCATTGGCCTGATTGGTTGTACATCTATCAATTGCATACAGAGGCATTTTCATCTACATGCGTTGGTCACGCCTCTTGAAGGTGGGAGGTGACTACACCCTTTCCAGACTCATACTCAATCTCAAATGAGATTTAGATGTGTTAGCCAGGCTACTACTGAGTGGCTAAGAAAGAAAAATATGATAACCAGGGCAGATACAATAGGGCCTTTGCACCAGTCACCATTTGGGCCCTATCATTTAATAAGAGTTGTGATTAAAGGTTTGTGGGTCGCAGAAGATCTTCAGAATTTAAATTGGGCCCTGGCATTCTAAAGCTTGGAATGACTCATGTTTTTACTTTCATTCACAGACAAATCTGAATGTTGCCTGAGTGCTTACTATTAAAACTACTACTATGATGAGGACTACAGCATGAATTATACATGTTGTAAAAAAACCCAAACGGGACTTCAAAGGAGACCATCAAAGAAAAACTGTGCAGACTCTGCCTCCCTTTCCCAGGCTCGCTGAAGACCTCGGCTGAATGCTAACAAGCCATGTCAGTACAGGCATGGAAGTGTATGTGAGGTATTATACATATCTTTCAGATATTTGGTTAATAAAACAACAGTAAGAAACATCATGCATACAAAGGTTTTGTCATACAAAATATAGAAGGTAATAATGGAAAGTATTTAACTAATGAATCACTGCACTGAACTTTGCATTAAAAACCACACAACCCAGGTAATCATGTAGAGTTGTCTTTGGTCCCAGGACTCCCAGGATACTTCTTGTCAATTCCAAGGGTCCGTACTGAATTAGGAAAAAGGCATTCTCGAAACAAGCAACAAAATTGTCTGAAAAGGATCTGGTCTCATTGGACACTTTTAAACTATTGTTAAATGATCTGGAAGCAGAAACATACGGCCAACAGCTAAATTTAGCTGATTTAGCTTTTTTTTAGCTGATTTTAGTAGTAGATGGATATTATATTAATATTACTTTTTTTTGTACTGAGTATTCTGTATAATTGAATTGGTTTTATCCATGTTCTAACCTGTATGTACTACTGCCTGTCTTGACCAGGACACTGCTGCAAAAGAGATTTATAATCTGGTGTAATCAGTTTTATACCCAGTTACAAATACAATAAACTATGTGCAGAAACATACAATATTTGTTTATTTTTAATAGGCATATGTTGGTATTGTGTGTGATGTTATTTATCTCTTTTATCACTTTTTCAACCGTATATATTGAGCTCTGTTGCATTGAATTTTCTTATATGCATTTACAGTGAATTTGAAATTGTCTAGAACTTTGAATTGAATTTTATCAGATTCTATATATATGGAAAGTATTTAACATTTAAATTGTCTGGTAAAAGGTAAAACAAAATAATAATATGTTTTTTTGATTATCTCAAAGGTATTAAAGGCAACTAAACCTCAATCATTTCATTTCCATCTATCCATCTTCTACCGCTTTATCTTCCAAAATAGATTAAAAACTACAGCACGAGAACAACTCACAGTTAACAGGGATGTTGACATTAGCTAAATATCAGTAAATCACAAGATTGTGACCAGACCTGACATCTGAAGACAGGAGAGCAACATATGATTAACAGCAAGATCCAGACTGTGTGACATGGAGGAGCATGTGTCCTGCAGTGTGGACATTTACTGAAAATCTGCATCCAGTCATCTGTGCTCCTCACATACTGTGCATACACCAGCCTCTGCTTCTGTCTATTATTTCAAAACATATGACATAAACGAGACCAATATACTTTTAACATGAGGTGTACTCTCTGCACACTGATTTAAATAATACCAGTGACAACAACAACAATACAGTAACAACAATAATAATAATAATAATGATGATAATAATAACAATAATAATAATAATAATAATAATAATAATAATAAACTCAATGGCCCCTCAGCACAGCTTCCATTTGACAACTCACAGTTGAAAAACAGCTGTAAATAATAATGAATGATGGATAATGGATGAGTTCCATTTAGCTTCCTTCCTTGGGATCAGGGTGCATGCTGTCACACCATTCTGACTGACATGAGGTGAACACAGCCATTGTTCATTTGAAATAAATATTTCATATTTACAATAACTAAATATTATGAATGAAATAATATTATTATATATACTCATAACATAATAATAATAATAATAAAATACATTTAATTTAAAGGTGCCTTTCAAAGCACTCAGTACATGATTAAAAACAGAAAAACACAATAAAAAATACAGGCAATATTTTAATTATGGAGGGGTCAGAGGGAGAAGGCAATTGGGTTTTGAGTCTTGATTTAAAGGTGTGAAAGGAGTCAATATTGTGATGTCGTGTGGGAGAGAGTTCCCTAGGCGGGGGCAGAGTGGCTGAAAGCCCTGGATCCCATGGTGACGATATGGGCAGAGGGTGTAGTGAGTTGGGGAGCAGTTGAGGATCTGAGAGAACAAGAGGGAGTGTGGGGATGAAGGAGGTCAGAAAAGTAGGAGGGGGATAGATTGTGGAGAGTTTTGAAGATGAGAAGGAGGATCTTGTATTGAATTTGGTACATGACAGGGAGCCAGTAAGGTTGTTGGAGGACAGGTGTGATGTGCTCCATGGAGGAGGTTCTACTGATGATGCGGGCTGCCGAGTTTTGGACCAGTTTTCGGAGGGATTTGTGCGGGAGACCAAAGAGGAGAGAGATGCAGTAATCAAGGTGCGATTCCAATGAGTGGGACCTCCGTTTTATTGTTGTTGAGTTTGAGGAAGTTAGAGGAGAGTCAGGATTGGACTTCTGCATAGCAGTGGAAGGAGATCTTGAACTTTCTGAAAATATGGCAGATGAGGAGGAGATAAATAATGAATTGGGGCCAAGGACAGAGCCCTGCTGAACACCACATGTGCCCAGGGAGGATTGGGATCTGTAGTGCTTGAATAAAGTGGAAGCGGTCGGAAAGACGGAAGAGGGAACCAGGTGAGACAGGTGCCAGAGAAACGGAGTGAAGTGAGTCTGTCCAGGAGGATGGGGTGGTAGATGGTGTCAAATGCTGCAGTGAGATCAAGGAGGATGAGGATGGTGAGGAGTCCAGAGTCAGCTCCCTTAAAGAGGTCGTTGGTGATTTTGACGAAAGCTGTTCACCTCATAGGTGCTGAAAAGTGTCTACCAGGTCAAAACAAAGGAAGATGACCAGTGGCAGTGTTTTGTAATATCCTCGACCTGACTGCAATAAATGCTTCAGTTCTTTATAAAAAAAAAAAAAGAGTTGATGACACGGAGAAACTTCATCGTGTTCTGTCCACATGAGCACAAAAGCCTGACACGTTGTGCATTAATTAATTAAACAGTTTTAAGTTTAAATAAATAATTAATTTCTATTGAGTTATAAAAAAATAGAAGGCTTTTATCTGTAATTTCAAGAGCGGATTTAATTTCTGTTCGTCAATTAACACATTTTCTCACTTGTTAGAATTCACATTTGTAAGTGGGCACGGGTTGTTGTTCAGCACCATTTTCTGTATGTGTTCCGGGACTTGTGTCCGTCTCATCATCCCTGCGCTGTCATATGTACTTTGCATTCCAGCAGGTTATGATTTACAAATCATCAATTATTTCGTTTTTCAGCTTGTACGTTTGTTTTGACTCTGGTCCAAACACCGCAGCACTGGCAGAGCTTCATGTTTCCATGACGAGTGACCGGGAAAGGACGCACGTGACATCATTTCCGATACTGGTATCAGAATCAGAACAACTCTATTAGTAATTGATTAATTGTTTTAGGTCTAATCTGATCAGGCCAACAGTGTGTCCCTTTGAATAAGTGGGGAAATCAATATATTGCTGAAAACCAAAACTGTCCAGGTGTGAAATGAAGTCCTTTGTAGTTGTGTTGTTAATAATGTCCATATGAATATTAAAATCTCCCAGCATAATTACATTAGGGGACAGGGCAGATAAAAACGTGAGGAGCAGAGAAAGTTAATCAAAAAAGTCCTAGGGAGGTAAACTGTGGCAAGGATGGTGGGTGTTGGACCTTTAATTTGAAGGGCCTTACAGTCAAAGGAAGTGATCAGAGGGAGAGTCACTGGGGATAACTTCCACTTCCTGTGGTGGAGTATTGCGAGACCACCACCCCTGCCTTTAGTGTGAGATTTGCAGATGTAAACAAACCCAGGTGGGATACATTAATTTAATTGTGAATAATCATTGGGCTGTTGCCAAGTCTCAGTAAGACGGAAAGTCCAACTTACGGTCTTCAAGGATGTCGTGGAGGAGAGAACACTTGTTGGTCAAAGAGCGGACATTAAACAACCCGATGGAGAGGCTGGCTGTGCCAGGTGAGCCACTAGCCGACTTGGCTAAGCTAGCTAACTAGCTGTGGCTAACAGTCCGTCCCATGGATTTTCTTGTGGGTCAAGGGGTGGAGGACCAGAGGGACCAACGGTGCGTCCGGACCAACGGTGGATTTACATTCGGCAAGGAAAGTATATGATGTCCGGGTGCAGGTGAAGTGCCGGTGGGGGCTCTTCGTGAGATCGTAGTCGGTAGTTCTGCTGCCTAGTACTGGGGTGTTGGAAGCGTCGTGGCTGGATGGAGGATCCAGACGACAATAATCCACACAGGCAGGACGTCCATCCACATCGTTACCCCGGTGGCGAAACAACCAAACACCTTCTCCAGAAACAGCAGTAGCTGCGGCAAGCCGGTAAAGAACCAGGTAAGAGGCAAGAGAATGCGTTTGTAATAGGACATAGGATAGAGTAGATCGAAACAAGTCTCAGAGGTTGTCGACAAGAGAACAAATTCAGGAGGCCGAGAGGCAGAGAGCAGTTGCGCCTGTGTTCACTTAACCCAGTCAGACATTCTTCCAGAAAAAATAAAGAATCTATGACCGTTTCTAGTGGATTCTTGAAAACAAGAAGTCAGTCAGTCATCATCTAACCGCTTTATCCTCCACCAGAGGGTCGCGGGGGGTGCTGTGCCAATCCCAGCTACATCGGGCGATAGGCGGGGAACACCCTGGACAGTTCGCCAGTCCATCGCAGGGCCACACACACACAGCTAGAGACAAACAACCATTCACTCTCAGACTCACTCCTATGGTCAATTTAGAGTGTCCAATTCACCTAATCCCCACATTGCATGTTTTTGGACTGTGGGAGGAAGCCGGAGAACCCGGAGAGAACCCACGCACACACGGGGAGAACATGCAAACTCCATGCAGAAAGGCCCTTGTTCCAACCGTGTTCTTCTCGCTGCAAGGCGAGAGTGCTAACCACTACACCACCGTGTGGCCCGAAAACAAGAAGTAAAAAAATTTGATAAAATAAAATGTTTTGTATAATGTTATGTATTTTGGACTTAAAGCACATAGCAGCATAAATAACTTGCTTAATGGCATTTTATTCAATCACATTTTAAGACTCATGGTTTGCTGGTACAATAGTGTAAAATAACAGAATTGGGGTAAATTTAATTGGAAAAAATGGAATTTAAGAAACAATTTTTTATGGAATCGTAAAAAGCAGAATGACTTCAACAAAGTGCCACGCAGCAGTATGAGGCCCTGCTGTGGGGCCATACTGGACATGGACAGCTACAGAGCTGCGCACACACACACAACCTGCAGCTTCCTGCAGAATCCCCCCTTCTTCTTCTTCATTATGCGCTTTTACCAAGTTTGAGTAGCTATTGTGATGCTGATTTAAGAGTACCTCAAAGACCAACACATCAGACTACACACGCACTTCGCACACAATTACAGACACCAGGCATCTCCTCTGCTAACCACGCATTGGGTTCAGAAGTGAGGTTTGCTGCCAGCATGACAGTGTGCAACACACACACACACACTCTCATGCAGCATTCGCAGGACACTGATAGACATAATGCATTCTCTAGCCCCTTACCCTAAACTTAAACATAACAACTAAATGCCTAGCCCTAGCCTTTAACCTAAACCTAATTCTAACCCTAACCCTAAAACCAGGTCTTAACCCATTGTGAGGACCAGACAAAATGTCCTCACTTTTCCAAAATGTCCTCAATCCCTCTTCATATGTTTTCTTTTGGTCCTCACAAAGGTGCACATCCAAGAACGCACACATCACAGTATATATTGCTACAGTAAATGTCTGACAGAGAAATTCGCAAAACTGAATGAGAAAAATAAAAATGGGATGATGAGAAAGCTCACACTGATTTGATAAAGATTAAACTGAATGATAAATATGAATCTATATATTACTGAGATTAATGTTTACCATTCAGCATTCATGATGAAGATGCTGTTCTTTGTTCTTTGTTCTTTGCGTTGTCTGAAGCCTGATTAAAAAAAGCTTTATTCGATATTATCTGAGGTTGTGGACTTTAAAAAAAAATAAAATAAAAAAATGTATATGTATATATATATATATATATATATATATGTATATATATATATATATGTAGTTTGTAATTTAAATGAACAAACTGGTTTGCATGTGGAAAGAAAAAAAATAACCTGATTCTATTTAAAGGCGGCTGGTATTGTCACTTCAGGTTAGATTTGTATTGTCCATAAATTTATTTATCCTTTTAATGTGTATTTTAACACAAACAAATGTAATATAAAATACACAAGTATGTAAAATATAATAATAAAAGGATATAATTCTTCTTAGTATAATATTATTATTATCATTATTATTATTATTGTTGTTGTTGTTGTTGTTATGTATTTTTAATAATAATGATAATAATAATACAGTAATTAGTGTCTATTAGGTTCCTTTGTTGATTATCGATAATAAAAGGTTTGTTTTTAATAACATGTTATTGTATTTTAAAACATTGTAAATTTGATTTTTTTTTTGGTTTTATTCAAATAATTAGTAAAAGATCTAAATGATAACAAATGATATTGAACAGAAAGTGTTTGTGTGCTTGTTTCCAGACAAGCACTGAATCTCCTTTTTTGGTTCAGGCTGTTTTTGTCCAGAGAAATCTGTAAAAATATTAAAAAAAAGAAAAAAGAAAAAAAAAGGCTGATCCAATAAATATATAATAATCAAAATACAATTGTAATGAGACATATGAATGTGCTATTATAGGAAAAACTGTTTGCATCCAATTTTTAATGAAAATATATTAATATAATGGTACTTTATTTTATTTTTTCCGAGGCTCTGCACCAAACAATAATGCTCCCCTTCGGCCTGGAGAATATGATTTATGAGCATCTCTGTAGCACAATGCTTCATTTAGAATTGTAAGTGGTGACACAGTGGTCATTACATTGAGGCTCCTGCTGTGTGTGTGTGTGTGTGTGCGTGTGCTGTATCACACCAACATTCTAAAACCTAATATTCCCTTAATCATTTTATTATAGAAAACCTACTTTTCTTATATCACACAGTTTAACACTGGTACCAAAAATAAATGTTATGATTTCTTTCCTTTACATTTACGTTTTTTTTCTGTTCTTTCAGCAATATATAATATGTAAAATATTATGATATTATGAATACTATCATTTTTGTCTGAAACTGAGTGAAGCATGACATATTTTTTTTATCTCTGTGTTAAAATTCAATAGTGACAAATAAAGTGAAAACAACTGAACACTCACTTATTGTCTACCACTTTATCCTCCTCATGAGGGTCATGGGGGCCACTGGTGACATGAAAAAGACGGGGTACATCCTGGACAGGTCGCCAGTCCATCACAGGGCCACATATAGAGACTAATAACCATCCAGTCTCACACTCACACATATGGTCCATTTAGACTCTCCAATTTGCCTTATCCCCAAATCTGCATGTTTTCAGACAGTGGGAGGAAATCGGAGAACCCGGAGCAAACCCACACACATGGGGAGAACATGCCTAAACTAACAGTTTCTCAGAAATGAGGTTCTGCCTCATTAGGATCAGTTTTTTGGACTACTGGTCCTCAAAAGGTCAGAGTTTATGCCAGACGTACACACACACACACGCACACACACACACACACACACACACACACACACTGTGTCTGCAGAACAAAGCCTCCATGACATGGGGGGGTTCATGACATGAGCAATGATCCACCTGCTACTCCCTCTCACTCTCTCTCACACACACACACACACACACACACACACAGTGTACACAGCAGAACATAAAGGCTGTCCACATGGGTCAAAGTGAAGCACAGTGAAACACAGAGTTCATAGCTTCAGCAGACACTGATACTCCATGTTCTGATTTTCAGCCACTACAGTGACAAACAATACACTTGACTACTTTTTTTTTTTTTTTAGCTTGGAAAGCCTTATAAAAAAGAAAATCTATATTATGATTATTAAGAAAGTATTTTACCGAGTGCTGATTAAATTAAATAAACATGATCAAATGAATTGTCAAAAATCAATTTAAATATTTATATATTTTTTTACAAAAGAAAGAAAGATGAAATAAATGTGAGTGGTTGATGGATCTGATGAGGAGGTCAAATTGGGTCACAGGGCATATTCCCAGCATGCTGTGGGTGCTTGAAGACAAATGGGTTCAAAGTGATTTCTCTTGGATTATGGTCCCCCTCAGACTGTGTTGATCCCTGATCTCTAATCAAAGCACTTACTTGCACACACACACATACACACTCACAGAGGGAGGAGGGTTCCAGCTGTCAGAGCCGCTCAGGATCCAGACACGGAGCAGAAAAGTCTCCTCCGGCGTGGAAACGCTCGTCCACTCCTCCAGATTGTTGTCGCTCTGAATTCTTGTCCCGTTGGCAGATCAGATCGGTCACACTCACTCATTCACTCATACACTCACTCCGCTCCGGAGACCGTGTTGAAGTGTGGCTCCGTGTCTACAGAGGTCGTGGCTCCTCATTGGTCAGGACACTCTTGTGGGCGGGGCTCCCGCAGCCATGCCTCCCAGTCTGGTGTGGTGAAGGAGGGGGGAGGTGGAGGTAAGTCATGCACCATTTAACTGATAATAAAGAAGCCATGTATCTATAAGAGCAAACACAAAGAGTGTAGTTCATTCTCTTGAAATACTCAGTGAGTTTGTCCTACATAGAACATCAGAATTCACTGAATGACAGCGACAGGCCGAACCACTCACCATCATGTCTTTAGGAGTGAATGAGCGAGGAGGAGACCGTTCTGATGTTCATAAAATAAAATAAAGATAGATAGATAGAGAGAGATAGAGAGATAGATAGACAGATAGATAGATAGATAGAGAGAGATAGATAGATAGATAGATAGATAGATAGATAGATAGATAGATAGATAGATAGATAAATAGATAGATAGAGAGATTGCTTGTAGCCTACTGGTTACTGACAACGCTAAGATTTATGTTACCCCGATCAAGGACACACAAGTACACTCCACTCATAGGGCAGGAGACGTGGTTCAAGATGTTAAAATAATGTACACTTTATTTTATATATCTTTTAAAAACACCATTCATACCTAACTAAACCTGTTCAGGCTGAGGCTCATGGTGAAATGAAGCTAGTGAGGGGAGAAGTCCAAATTAAATATACTCAGTCACCCAGTTGTGTGACAGGCACACACACACACACACACACACACACACACACTCACGCAAATCCATGCTGCTACAAAGGGAAGACCAGTAGTGTGGTTGTTGTTGCCTGGGCGGAAGTTGTCTACGTGTGTGAAGAGTAATAAAAGCGCCATTCGTGTCTTTTTGTTATTTTATTATTCTCCCAGTATAGGCGCCCTGTACACTCGGTTACATTGGTGGCAGCAGTGGGATTTTCCCTACGTGGATAGCAAGATTTAAAGACCGCCAAAACAGTTCGCCCAAGTTTAGTTCAGTAGCTAGCTGTAGTAGCTGTTCAAGTGTAATTAGCACAACATGTATGCAATGTCTGCACTTTGCATCCGGAATTAGCTTGGTTTCATGAAACAAAATGACTGAAGCTACAAATATGTGGAAGTTTGACCCACTGCATGGCAGAGACCACTATGACTATGATTATGAACTGGGGAGACGTTTGCCAACACGGCTGACCAAGGCTGTTTTTCCCCTGAGGGACAGCCTGCCAGCGGCTGTTCAGACTGATTATCCTGCATTACATTACATGTCATTTAGCAGACGCTTTTATCCAAAGCGACTTACAATGGAGTCGAAATTAAGACCATTGCGACCATGATGTCTTTCACACACACAGGGTACCGGTCTTAACCACTGAGCCACTCCACCTCCTAGTGCAAGAAAAGGCGTCTTGCATTAGCTGGCTTATGTCTACTCCCAGGTTATGCTGAGATAGCCCAAAAAGAGGAGAAATCCCACAGGTTCCTGGTGGGGCTCGATGTCAATGTCAAATGTCATGAGCAGGGGGCTACTGACCTGGCGGAGGCCCTGGTCATTGCTGGCCGATGTGAAATGGCCGGAGAGACTTTGAAAATGGACTATGTCAACATCCAAGCATGCCACGGAAGCCCTGGAGGGAGTGCAACCGCCATCTCAATCAGATGGAGAAGGCTCGTACAAAGCTGAGGACATGAGGTAATTGAGGCTGGAGATGAGACATATGATGGAATAAAATAAACGCCTGAGTCTCAATGGCTGGAGGGATGAGTGGAGAACCTCTTCCCCAGGGGTGTGTGTGTGGAAAACACCCATGTTCCATCCCATTTTGAGATATTAAATCAACTGTGTGAAAGTGCTACTACAGAATGTCACATGTCTCAATGTCCATACTTGTCCAAACTTGTCCGTACTTACATACTCCTGTACTTGAAACGTCATCAGCCTCGGTCCAAGTTCTGTTCCAATTCTCAAGTTCTCATATGTTAAAAGGTGATTGAGTGAATCAGGGTAATCACATCTAAATAAAAGCCTCAATATGCCTCAGTCTGATCCAGCTGAAAGAAATGAGGAAGTTCTTCAATGTCCAACAGAGGATGAATCTCAATCTCAATACCCGGTACAGAGGACACGCAAGATGACATAAAACTGTGTGTGTGTCAAATGTGGGAAGCAAAAACAGCTCGGCCGTGACAAAAAGCTGCTGGACACGGGCATTATTGACCCTGGATTTCCAACCTGGTGGTGGCGAAAAAGGTCACTCACTCCAGCTGAGCAGAAGTACTCTGTGGGCAAGAGGGAAGCGCTGGCATGTAAACTGTGGCATATGTATCTGTACGGATGTTACTTCACACAGCGGATGGACCACCAGGCCCTTACAGCCCTGTCGTGGCCACCAGCACCGTGGACCCACATCCAGGTGGGAATTGTGGCGCTGTGGCCATCTCTCCCAAGATGAACGTCTCTGTCAGTAGTGAAAGAGGGTATGCATTTTTTTTAACATGGTTACTCTCTTCCATGTAGGCTACTGTGTTTTGTTTATTTTTGAAACAACACAATGTGCGCATGTATCCTCTAGTATGTCATGTGCCTTCACATATCCTATAAATAATCATGGCGGGCCGCCATGTCCAAAAATGCCAGGGCCATTTTTTTTGTCCCCGTCCAGCCCTGCTCCCCAGTCTTGAACCTCACTGCATGTTACTGATATACAGGTGATCAACTATACAAATAAAACAGGTTAATGCTGTGTATGTCTGTGTCCATTCTTTACCATCTCTTATGTCACATAATGCTTGTTTTGAACTTTCTGACTTTCTGTTCTGAACTTTGACCTTCTATCTCTAACTACATTAGTATGACCATGAGTTCTCTTTGTTAGCATATCTTTGGATCTGTGTGCAAAATTTCAAGCATGACTGGATTCTATTTGAGTTAAGATCCACAAACTGCCATCCCCTATAATTACAAGGTAGTCAGCCGAAGGATCGAGTAGCAACTAATGACTAAGCGAGGACGGCACATGGCTCCAGCCTCTATAGATAAGATAAAATAAGAAGCTCAGAGATAAGGACTCAAACTTAACATTATAAAACCAAAGAATAGAAGTCTTTTACTCACTTGTGTGTGTTTTTTATAAAAAAACAAACAAACATATATTTCATATCTTGCTGTTAACTTCAAAACCAGAGCAAGTCCAGTGAAACCACAACATCATTCTCATGGGCATTGTTTTGGAAGCACATACTTTGAATTGTACATGTATGGTATGCATTCTATGTTTTGTGTGTGTTTATTGTATGTTTTACACAAGCATTCTTTGTGTATGTGCATATGTGTTGTTTCCCACTAGGCTGAAGTCATCTTCTCTCAGACTCTGGTGTGTTCTCAACACCTGTCTGAAAGGTCAACTCGGCACAGTTACAAATGTACCACAGAATGACTGCCTGTATTTTATCTAATCAGATCGTTAGATAGATGTACTACAGGCCATACAGGAACTTTGTAAAAATGTATACTGACTAAATCAGGTAGGTTTTTGGACTGTGGGAGGAACGAGTAAACAGAGAGAACCTTCACACACGCAACACATGCAAACTCCAAACAGAAAGGCCCTCTATCAGTCTGGGATTTGAATCGGTGACCTGTGTGAGTCACTGTGTGATGTCTGTTTTTTAATGCCACAACGTATGATATTTAATCATTGATATGGTGTCCCGGGCTGCCAACTCTCACGCGATCGGCATTATTACAGCATACTTCTTCTTTTGCGTCTTTTATTCTCTTTCTAATCTGCAGTCGAAAACATGTCATCAATTGAAAACATTAAACCACGAGTGAGTATCAGGGGTGGCCTGGTGGTTAAGGAAGTGGACTTGTGTCTAGAAGGTTGCAGGATTGAATTCACCTGCATACCATGTTCTTTGTTTTGCCTCTGTGTACTGTATGGCCTACATTATTTACAGTATTATTATTTTATGTCTGCTGCTGCTTATATAAATGACATTGTAGTTCTATAAACCTGTCATCACTGACTAACTGTCCTGTATAAACTTATAACTTGATACAGTTGTTGTGTATCTGCTCCTGGTCTCTACCTCATCTCTGAGCCTGGTTCTGTCAGAGATTTCTTCCTGTTAAGAGGGAGTTTTTTCTCTCCACTGATGCCTAGTGTTTGCTCATTGTGTGAACTGTTGGGGTTCTCTGCTCTCCTTGATGTTGTCCATGTACAGTGCCTTGAGATAATGTATGTTATGGTTTGGTGCTATACAAATACAATTGAATTGAATTGAATTGTATAAAGTGAAACATGGGTTAAGTTCACTGTATTTTATTTAGCCTTCATGTTTTATTTTGTCAGTTTCATGAGTGAATTCATAAGTGAACTGTGGGTTTTCAAGGGGATTGTGTTTATAGTACATGACAGCTAGAGGGCGCTCAATGTATGTGTTGTTCTTTACATACGCATTGCATGCTGGGTGCAGGCACGGAAGAGAAGCCTAGCCTGAGTTAACCTCATGGATGTATTACAAGGGTTAGGGTTATGTTTTCTTTTCTTTTATTGTGCATAATAACTCCTTTCTGTGTTTAACAAGCTCTGAGCACTCGCTCCTTGAACCGAACCCAAGTTTACACTGAAGTCAGGCCTATTATATCTCAATGAAATAACGATGTAATGATGAAACTGTATTCACTGCAACTGCACTGCAAACAGTTATTTGCTGAAGTCACAGTTTACTGTGTTCCCTATGCGCCCTTGAGTCAGAGAAGGTTACCCCCTTGGTACAACTGCACAACACGGAAGTTAGAAAGGAAGTGGCACTCCATCCAGGAGTCCTACTTAGCCTGGAGGGATGGTCTGATAACATACAAGAATCATACTCACAAGCTTCCTTTCCCTGAAGTCTGTGTCACTGATAACACCCACACCAAAGCCAACAGAGAAAAGAAGTGATTTTACATCAATACAAACAGGAATTGTTCATCCACTGTTGCTTTCATCAGTAAGTTCAAAAGCTTTGGTTTGTTCAGATTTATCTTGGTGACACAAATTTATCAAATTATTCAGCAGTAGACCTGCAGCTCCTTTTTCATTGCGAGCTAAAACCATAGATTTTCTCTATGGACTTTGGTGCAGGAGAGGGAGTGGTTTACAAACTATAGCCTCTAGTCAGAAAAGGCAGTTCCAAATCTTTTCTCCATGTTTTTTTTAACACGATGAATGACAATAAAGTGACCCTTGAAAGTTGAACATTTAGATAGTATGGCTTGAGCAGGAATAGTCATTTCATATGATGTTTTGTTATGTGAATGAAATCAGTTTCAGCCACTGAATCAGCCATCTCTTCAGAGGGAGCAAACCTCCTCTCCTCAGCCTGGTCTTCAGTGCAGGGGTCCACACTGTGGTGAATATGTTCGCATACAACCACATATCAAGCTGAACTATGACTTTGAAGTTAAGAAGACATACTGTATTTCTTGTCATTTAACATTGATCAAGCACCCCTGCACTGGTTTTTGATGATAAATATGTCAGTCAACTGTTGGCTGAGAGGCAGTTTTTTTTGTGTGTGTGTTTCTTGAGAGCATTCCTAGCTGTTAAGCTCTCTTTTTCTAAATACCTAACTCACATGGTAAAGTAATACAGCTGGTGCAGGATACCTTGGTCCTCACTGCTTTATCAGTGAACTAGCTGTCACTCAAAGGAGACAATGAGCATACTTAAAAGAACTGGACCTCATACAGAGGCCCCTTCACATGGCAGTGGACATCAACACTGCAGTTATATAGTCAACATGCAGAGTGAGGCCCAGAGCTTGACTTAATGGTGGGACCAGACTGGATTTTCAAGATAAGTTTTCACACAGTTTGAAGGGGTGACTCCACGAACATGAACATGAACGGCGAATAGCAGTTAGTCATGAAGACTTTGAAGAAGTTTTCAGGAATTTTTCAAAAAATAGTACCTGGTATCAGGTACTATTTTTAGTACCTGCTCAGGCAAGGTTCCAAACATGCTAGTAGTAGGTACTATGCGATGTACTGACTGGCCAGAGTCCCCGTCACTGCCGAATTGTAGATAAATTAAAACTACTTAACAATCCTAAAAATGTGGGTTAATCTCCAACAACTACAGAAGTCTGGGGTAAAGTCACTAGTCACTTGCTCATATTGTGTTCCTCTTGGGTTTCTCTGTGCCTTGGGATAATGTAATGGTGCTTTTCCACTACCTAGTCTGGGCACTTTTTCTTTATGGTTTTCTATTAGCGATAGTACCTGGTAGTTTTTTTAGTACCTGCTCTTGCGAGGTTCCAAGTGTCATCACTGGAAGAGTCATGAGTGCCAACAGGTGACACTAGAATCAAACCAAACAATGGCAGAAGTGTTAACCTCCAACATTTAGCACGGAAATGTCTAAAATCTCAACAGTCTTTAACAGCGGAGTCTGGTGTATTTAGTGACAGCACTTCCAAAAGCCACGGACGCGAGTGGCAAGCCACATTACAACTCCATCTGCTGTATTTCATTTCAGTGACTCTGGCTCCGGTCATGCAGGAAGTACTTAACACATTTTTTGTGATCAACTGATTCTAATGATTCAGTACATCGAAAATACGTTGAGGAGGTACTATATTCTAATGGAAATTCAACTAAACCGTGTAGAATTGGCCATACAGTGCCGTGCCATGCCGGTACCATGTAGTGGAAAAGCGCCATTTGTAATGAATCTGCACTATATGAACTGAATTAAATTCTTCTTCTTTTCCTTTCATTCTGGCTGATACTTTTTTATCACACATTACCCCTGACACTTTTCTCCACCCATTCCAACCAGCTTGAACACGTTTCTTCACCTCTTTTCCACAATCTCCACTGCTCTGGACTGTTGACCTTAAATACTTAAAATCCTCCACCTTCTTTATCTGCACTCCCTGTAGCCTCATGGTTCCACTTGGGTTCCTCTCATTCACACACATATATTCTGTCTTGCTGCGACTAACCTTCATTCCTCTCCTTTCTAGAGCATATAATCCACCTCTTGAGCTTTTCCTCCACCTGGTCTCTGCTCTCACCACAGATCACAATGTCTGCAAACATCATAGTCCATGAAGATTCCTGTCTAACCTCATCTGTCAGTCTGTCCATCACCACTGCAAACAAGAAGGGACTCAGAGCCGAACCCTGATGTAGTCCCACCTCCACCTTGAACTTCTCTGTCACACCTGCAGCACACCTCACCACTGTCTCACAGTTGGCATACATGTCCTGCACCTGTGTAACATACTTCTCTGCCACTCCACACTTCCTCATACAGTACCATAGTTCCTCTCTCTTTTTCCAGATCTACAAAGGCACAATGCAGCTCCCTCTGACCTTCTCTGTATTTCTCTACCAGCATTCTTAAAGCAAATACTGCATCTGTAGTACTCTTTCTAAGCATAAACCATACTGGTGCTCACAAATGCTGACGTCTGCTCTCAGTCTAGTTTCCACTATTCTTTCCCATAACTTCATTGTATGGCTCATCAACTTTATTCCTCTATAGTTACTGCAATCCTGAACACCTCCCTTATTCTTAAAAATGGGCACCATCACACTTCTTCTCCATTCCTCAGGCATCCCCTCACTCTCTAAGATCCTGTTGAATAGTCTAACCAGAAACTCTACTGCCTCCTCTCCTAGACACTTCCATATCTCCACAGGTATATCATCAGGACCAACTGCCTTTCCATTCTTCATCCTCTTCTGTGCCCCCCTCACTTCATCTTTACTAATCTCTGCTACTTCATGGTTCACAGTAGTCACCTCTTCTACCCTTTGCTCTCTTTCATTTTCCTCATTCATTAGCTCTTCAAAGTACTCTTTCCATCTTCCCATTACTTCTGTGGCACCTGTCAACACATGTCCCTCTCCTTAATCACCCGAACCTGCTGGACGTCTTTCCCATCTCTATCTCCCTGTATATATCATTCTCTCCCTCCTTACTTTCCCGTCATGGTCCCAGTAGTCAAAGTCCCTGCTGTCAGTCCCAGACTCTTGCCTTTCCTCTTTTCTCTCTGTTTCTGAACCCGCCTTCCTTCTCTCCTCCTTCGACTGCCCTTCCTGACGAAACCCTCTGCATTTATCCGGGCTTGGGACCGGCTCAAAAAGACACTGGCTTGTGACCTCCTAAGGCAGCATTATGAACTGAATTAAATTGAACTGTGCATTTCTACAAACCGTAGATATGTATGAGCTAACATTTCTGAATAAAAAATAAGTGACTTATTTACTTGTCTTCAGTATAGAACTGCTGCAGGGCGGTTTCTCATTATAACCTGAGATCTAACAGAGCCTCTACGCCTCCAGGCTCATCCCTCCCTGATGTAACATCCCACAACTATCAATCGGGTTCTTGTTAATGGCTCAGATATTTTGCACCTTTGTGCAATGTTTTGTTTGGAGACCAGACTGATGAATAAGCTCATACAAGCCACAGGAGCAAGTTTCTATCAATGTAACTGTATGTATTTAACATTATTGTGTTACAGTAACTCTAAGAAACTGAGAATTTTCTTCATCTGATGAAGGAAAAAATAAACAGATGTGAAGGAGGGAGAAAGTGAACAGCTGACAATGAAGCACACATTTGAAGGACCTTTCCAGAGTTAATCCTCTGGGTCAAAAAAAAACAAGGACTGTCGACAGAAGAGGCCAAAACACATGACCTCTGTCTTGTGACCAGGATCAGTTTTACAGTCATGCCTTTGGTCTCCACATGCACCAGACACCCATGAAGACTGACAAAAGAATGTAAGACAAAGATGGGCAGGCAAAATATTAAACAAACTTTGACAGGACCGTCATTTGGTAACACTGTGAATATCATCATCATGAGCTTAACACACAGAAAAACATTTTTAAAAATCAGCAGAGAACATAAATCCCTGGAAATATTTCTCTGCAGATTTGTTATTTGGCATGAAATCAAGAAGAAGGAAAATCACGAAGTTCTGTCTTTTAAAAAACTGTTCATGAGTGTTTAAGTTACAAATATACATAAATGTGCATGACATACTCCAGACTAGTGTTTAACACTTAAACAGGACCAGCAGTTTACAAAACCAACAACACAATTCTAAACAATTGAAAACAGACTTGGAAATTACAGTATAAAAAGAAAAAGAAGAGCAGAAACAACAGAAAACACAAAAAAGTAAATTAACTACACAATAATAATTAGTGTTAGTTAATGTTACTTTATGTTAGCTGATGGCCAGGACACCATTGTAAAAGCCATTTTTTATTTCAATAAGGTTTTCCCGGTTCAAGAAATGTTAATAATAAATGAAAAAATGATTAGCAGAGACTAACTGAGCCGGGGATCAAACCCACAACCTTCCAGTAATAATAATAACATTAATACTACTTCTAATAATAATAATAAAAGTATGATGTTCACCATGATCAGACAGTGTACAGAATGGTACAAGTTTCACTCTGGGAGAGAGAGCTGCAATGAGACAAAAGAAATCTCTTTTCTTCGGATATGCAGGACTGACTGGAGATCCTTTTTCATCCTTCAGCACACTGAAACTTTTTTTTCAATCATCATTTTGTCTCAGAGATACGAACCACTAGCATAAAGGCCATAAAAACAGTTGGACTGATCATAAGGTCAGTGAACAACCCTCTCTATCTCCTGAACATTTACTTATACTTATACTAAAAATGACAGAGAGAATTAAACATCCTGAAAGACACGCCTCACCCTGACAATCTTCTGTTTGCACCTCTGCCCTCTAGGAGGCGCTACAGAACAACATAAACCTGCACGATTTACATATTTTTTTATCGAAATACCTCACCACACTCTCATATTCCATTATCATAGCCTTTTCTTGTTTTAATGGTTTTTTTCTTGTTCTGCATCATCTCAATGTGCAGGTGTACGACGGAGTATTAGGGCCACAATGAGAAAAAAAAAATTTTCACAGACTTCGAGAATAAAGTCTTTATTACGAGAATAAAATCATAAATTTACGGAAATTAAGTCGTAATATTCTAACCTGTTGTTTGTGAGGAGGAGAGTTGTTAAAATGAGGGCCATGGAGCATTTTGTGGAATTGTACTTTAGAATAGGTTTCACAAACAAGGAGATACTTAATCTTTTGGCACATCAGCATCACAATGTCATAAATATAAGGACTTTAAAAAGTATATGCAAGAAAATGCGAACTTCGCATCGCTGCTTTTATGGATGCAGAAAGAGCTGGAACTGGTCCACTGCAGGGTTATCGGTGGAGGCATCAGCAGGCCATTCCGAGGGGTTTTGTGGTTTCTCAAGAAACAAATTCAACTAAAAAAATTTTTTGGATTTTGGATCCAGAAAGAGTCGAGGTCCTCCAAACAGCCTTATGGCATATGGATTCATGATAAACTAGAGAAACAACAAAACCCCTAGTCCGGCGAGCACAGCACAACTTTATTCTCATAAATGTATAACTTTATTCTCGTAAATTAAGACTTCATTCTCGAAGCCTATGAATTTTTTTCTCAATGTGGCTCTAATACTCTGTCCTACAGGTACCTGTTTAAATTGTTGTTGTTGTTTTAAATTCTCATATTGCACCTATTTTTATTATTCGGCATTTTCATTATTGAAAATTATGAAAAAAATAGTGTAAAATTATATCAAATTATATATTTTTAATAAATATTACTTATTGGTAATACTTAACCTTACAGTACAGTAACAATACGGTAATAGTGTGGTAATAATTTAGGGAATAGGGAAGTATTATTGCAATTATACCATTTAATTTATATAGTAATAACCAAATTATAGCTTGGTTATGACAATGGAAAAAGTGCGATGATAAATTTTAACATGAAACTATGACAATTACAAATGCTGATTCTCAAACATTTCCATGTGGAGGTATCACACTGATGGTAGAATACACTAATTCATATTACCTATTACTTTGGAAAATACATGGCATTAATGACTACTGGGAGTTTAAAATAATCAATAACTTAATTCATATGCAGTATACTTGAATATGATTTTTTAAATAGATTATTTATTGGGTTTTTTTCATATTGTGAATTTTAATCTTCTGCTGTTTGTTCTAACAGCCCTGTTCAAACATCCAGGCATTCATTCATTGTCTACCATCACCCTACTGCTGGTATCTGGTGTAGTAATATTTTTTTTTGGCCACTAGATGGAAGCATGTTCTTGTATTTGTTACCTCTTTAGGACCTCTTCTGGCATAATCACAGACCTTCAGTAGTCCTTTTGGAGACCAAAACCTGGTCCTAATTAGTCAGAACCTCAATTTTGAGGAACTGGTTAAGTTTGGGGCTAATATTTGAATTGTGGCTGGGTTAAAGGTGACATTGAATGCTCGTATCGCACATACATGTTAGTTATGCAGGTCTACTTACATATATTAACTTGTTTTCATGGTCAAAAACCTTTTAGTCGCTGCAAACGAGCCGATCGAAATATCATGCATACAAGAGCAGAAGACAAACTGGCTTATATCAGGGCCCAAAAAGAACTGAAGAAGGGCCTTTCAGCTGGTGAAACACCGGTACAGGCAACGCATCGTGGAACACTTCCACAACAACAACACCCGCAACATGTGGAAAGGCATCAGGACCATCACTGACTACAAGTGTAGTGAGCAGCAGGCCAGCCACAACCCCACTCTGCCTGATGGAGCAGCAAAAGGACTGTACATCTTCCTCAGCAAGAGGTGCAGCACCAGCCTCTCACCCTGCAGCTGCACCAAGTGACGTCCACCCTGAGGAGGATTAAAACCAACAAGGCGGCAGGCCCACATAAGGTGTCAGGTCAGACACTGAAGTCATGTGCGGATCAGCTAGCAGCAGTTTTTCTGGACATTTTCAACATGGCGCTGCAGCTCTCCTCGGTCCCTGTCTGCCTGAAGTCCTCCATCATTGTGCCTGTGCCCATAAAATCCACTGTCATAAGTCATAATGAAGTTCTTCGAGCGGATCCTCCTGAAGTACATCAAGGACGCCATCCCTGTGGGCCTGGACAGCCTGCAGTTCGCCTACAGGGAGAACCGCTTTACGGAGGATGCTGTCTCATTAGCACTTCACACGGCCCTGACTCACCTGCATCCAAACACCTACGTCAGGATGCTGTTGTGGACTTTAGTTCACTGTTCTACCGGACGTATTGGCGCTGAAACCTCACAATCTGGGTTTGGCACCATCGTTCTGCTCCTGGATCAGCGACTTCCTCACCAACAGGCCCCAGGTGGTGAGGATACGGGGGTCCACTTCTGCACTGCTGATCCTCAACATAGGAACACTGCAGAGTTGTGTGCTCAGCCTAGCCCTCTTCACTCTCTTCACACAGGAATGCTCTGGTCCTGATGTGCTGGACCTCTTCTCTGGCTCTCATCATTGTTTGATATGAGACCCACCACGGTGGTGTCGAGCACATCACACAGGAACAACCTCATCCTGAACACCACCAAAACAAAGGAGGTGATAGTAGACTACAGGAGGTCCAGGAAGACTGAACACGCTCCACTCTGCATACAAGGAGAGGTAGTGGAGCGCGGAGACAACATCAAGTTCCTGGGCATCCACATTTCCTCTGACCTCTCATGGAACACTTCGCACCTGGTGAAGAAGGCCCAAAGGCTCTTTTTCCTCTGGAAGCTAAAGTGGACTGGACTCCTCAGCTGCTCACAAACTTTTACAGAGCCACGATAGAGAGCATCCTGTGTCTCAGTGTGATGGTGTGGTACGGCAGCTGCACGTCACAAAACAGGAAGGACTTAGCCCGGGTGGTGAGAACTGCACAGGGGATTGTTGGCCACCGTCTACCTGATCTAGACTCTGTTTACACCGCACAACTCCAGAGGAGAGCCAGACGGATAGCAATAGACCCCACCCACCCGGGCAACGCTCTTTTTGCACCACTTCCATCAGGAAAACGGTACAGGATCATCAGATTCTCCACCAAAAGACTCAGGGACAGCTTCTTCCCCAGAGCTGTGACATCAATAATAAAGCTTTGGGGAGGATCTGATGATCCTTTATCCTAGGGATAAAGCTTGGTTTTGGCTGTCCAAATGAATGGAAGTCAATGCAAAGTCCTAAGAAGAATAGTAGCACATTGAGTGTGTGTGTGTGCGTGTGTGTGGGTGTGTGTGTTCTTGTATGGTATCTTTGTGAGGACCAAAAACTTGTAAGCCATAGGGAGTAAAAAAACATTTAGGTAAAGTGAGGACATGGCTGGTCCTCACGTTCTGTCTCCTTTAAAGAGACTTTGAGAGGGTTAAGACCTGATTCAGCATTTAGGTTAGGTTAAGTGTGCGTGGCAGTTAATGGAAGGCGGGCCCCAATCCAGGGGGAAAAAATATGAGAAAAAAAAGAAGAGAAAATGGACAGTGTTTGAGTCTGCCTTACTAAAGAGAAATTTAGCCATCCACTGTGCAGAGAGTTCTTTTTTCTCTCTTTTTCCCTCCCTCCATTCGGACCTTCTTCTTCTCCCTCTCTCTGTCTCTCTCTCTCTCTCCCTCTGTCTCTCTGTTTCCCCCTCTACACTCTCAAACAGACGGATACTGCTACAAATCTCCATACATATGAGGAAGTTCCATAGAGTTCCAACGAGCTGGAGCAGACACTGTACATGTAAGTACACCTATCTCTCTCTCTCTCTGTGCCTCTCTCTGCTGCATACATACAACACAGTGTCCTGCTGATGTGTCACATTAATGTTACTGTTTCAATGTTGAATCGATTGCTGTTGTCTACAAAGTTTTGTACTTGGTTTTCAAAAACAATTCTCCCCTTGTGAGACATGATGCACTTCATGCCTCTGTCATGAGAAACACACGCACACACAGCTGAATAATGATGTCTGTCACAGGATAATCAAGCACTGGCACACGAATGATTTCTCTCTCTCTCTGTCCAAATCACATAAAAACACATCATACCATTTACAGCAGTTACACTGTCGGTATTTTTGTGTGCTGTCTTTGCCAGCAAGACTAGTGCTGTTGATTTAAACAGATACATCGTTTGTGAAAGAACAGGATGAAGGGATGTGTTCTTCTAATATTAAAACATTTCTTGTAGAAACAATATAATATCTTGTTAAAATCATTTATATTTTAATCTATTAAAATTTAGATTATTAGTATGTCTTTGTTCTTGTTATTAAATAACTCTGACGGGTGTGACATCTACTGTGCTGGGAACTCTTTACCCGTGAGCATATTCCAGTTAGAGAATGAGAGGGACACCAATGATCGTTTCACTTCTTTTATGTAAAGTTTGAGCAGCCGGGTAAGTACACACATTGTAGGCTAAAAACAACACTGATGCTACAAAGACCCCAAAACGTAAACAAAGCTGCCCCCTAACAGCCTGACCCAATATATAATGGACTAACTAAAGGATGTCTGATCAAATAAATGAAATTATATTTAACAATATTATTAACATGCAGTTTAGCTACTCTCAAAGGGAATTGTAACAGCCGCCCCCTAAATAGCATGATATTTTGAAACAAAAACATGAATTCCCACAGCAAGAGTCCTTTAACCAGGATCAAGTGATAGCAAGCGCAAATCGCTGCAGCGGCAGCTTGCTGTGGTATTTCCAGTGTTGTCTTGGAGCTGCATTCAGCATAAGATACACGCGTTTCAATAAGTTTACAGACTCACATGCTCACACATGACATTTCTCACGCTGATAAGTGATAAAAGTCACATGTATGCCCGCTTCCACACAACTGGACAGCTGGAGTCGCGACACTAGGTTTTTTGAGCAGCTCCATGCCACATGAACGATGCTCTTTTTGAAAAAGCCGTGGCAGTTTCACACTCATTGTCCGAGTGAGAAACTTGTTTTGCGTCTAACCACGCACCCTTCCAACCTGATATCGTCGGTGTTAACGGAGGTACCCGTACCTGGAAAATCGTCCCATTCTCGTTAAGAGAATGGGAGCATCTGTTCATTTTGTTTTTGTTCGTGGATCCAGTTAATAACTCCCAACTAGGTTTATTCTAAGTATACCTGCAGAAGAGGAAGTCGGGTTGCGCAGACTCCTACTCCTGTCGACCCCTGCGCCCCACACAGATGCCCAGCCTCGCTACGAAGCGTCCGCTCAGTTTCTCCCTCATCTCCACTCATCGGCGTCTTCTCCCGGTATGGACCCGCTGCATTAGCCTTTGCCCGTTCCATTTCTTGTCCTTCCTCGTGTTTCTGTTCATTTATGTGCATCCTTAGCAGCTAAACAGAGATGTACACAGCCAACACAGCCAGACTACCGGCTCTTTGCCTTTAACCCCCAGAATGCATTGCATGTTGGTCACGTGGTCTGGCGAGCTGTATTGACTCCCCGTTTACTTCTGTGTTTAACTGTGGCGCCGTCCGCCCTGCTGTTGGTGGTTTTTATCTGTATATTTTTTTGCACCATTGCCCCACACGGAGCGAGATCACACGGGAGAATAGAGGATTTTGTTCGATCTGTGAAACTACAGTTTGACTGGACACACTCCAGCTAAACTGTGTGATCAAAGGAAATCTCTATTCACCCGCGTGTTTCTTTTCTTTTCTGGTTATTCGCGATCGTCTCTCTCTCTCACACACACACTCACTTTCTTTCATTCATGAATGAGAGTCTCCTCATAGGCGCCATCTTGCGTCGAACACGTGCCTCTACAGCCATGCTGTCACTTGTTCGACCCAAGATCTGCGACCTCACTTTGGTGTCAGAAGTGGGAGTGGCTTAGCTCAGCCAAACGCGTCACTTCCCCTTCCTTATCTTTGTCTCCTGTTACACACACAAACACGCACTCATCCATACACACACGCTGGTGTTTATGTTGTATAGCCTGTGTTGTTTTAGTTTAGCAAGTGATATTTGTTGATTCAACTAATAGATTTTCGTTATACATTAATGTTCACTTTCAGTGAATATGATTGTTTAATTGATTTTTGTTATTTGATTTATTAAATTATTACTTTTATTCACCTGAAGGAACGCTCTGTGTCTTTTGTACATGAATACTGTGACAAATGGGGGTTGAGAGGGTCTGTGCTCGGATTCATACCTTCAATACTGTTCAATTGGGATATCTTTGATATCATAGTCAATTACAGTGATTATTTAAGACTGATTTTAAAGGCATATATTGAAAATCTTTTCCCTGTTTTCAGGGTGGTGCCCCAATGTACAATTAATTAACATTTAATTAATTTTTCAAAATATTTAATGAAAAAAATTTAAATTATTTTTTTTATTTTTATTTTTATCAATCAAATATTTGCCACTATTGTTGTTCCCCAACAAAAGTCACACTGAGGCGAAGCAGGGTCGGACACCGCCCCATGAAGAGACTACTGAGTAGCCTTGACCAGCTCTTCCCAGCTTCAGCACTGGGTGATGTCTGGTATCTTGAGTGGTGAGCTTGTCTGTGTGAAAGCACAAAAAACACCGTTTTAACTCACTACTGTCCTCTGGCTCCATGGTGCTAGGACGAGATGTTCATTCATCCGATGGACGTCGAAGGAATACTGGTCCCCAGATCCTGCAGGCTCAGCCAAAGTCTTGCCCCGTGTGAGATCATCAGCTGGATTGTTGGCTGTATCCACATATGGTGTATTTCCACCGGCTCTACTCGCCTCAGCACAGCACAACATGGCACGACTAGGTTGCATCTCCACTACTAAAAAAGTACCTACTTAATGTGGGCGGAGTCATCACTGCACGGCTGAGTGAAACTGTGGTGACTTTGTTTTATATGCGACACACACACAGCAGAGTGACTAGTGACTTTACACCAGACTTCTGTAGTTGTTGGAGATTAACCCATCCTTGACCTTGCCATGACAAATGAGACATGGACTATGTTATCACTCGTTGTGGTGAGGTACGCCACTGAACCACATGCTTGCTCAGAGTAGTCACAGAGGACATGGGGTGTGTACTCTGTGGTGTCAGTTGCAAGCTCCAATGGTGCATATGTTGGCCAGCTCGGGGAGTTCCCTCTCCCAGCTGGACCAGGCCTGGAGGATGACCAGAGGGAGGTTCGGGTCGTCCCAGCTCCTCTTCTTTGCCCACAGTCTCTGGACAAGGATCTTAGCCCATGTAGTGTATGGCATAATGATCCCAAGTGGATCATACTGGCGGGCGAGCACCTTATATATGTATCCCATAGTTGGGGTCTCAGTACCTGGAGGCTTTGGCTTGTAACAGAGCCAGTCAGTTGGATAATGCCATCGCAGGCCAAGAGCTGGCACCTGTGGATTGATGCTCTTCTCAGCTAGCCACAGCTCCATGCTTTCAGATCTGGCACTGGACGGCAAATGGGAGACAACAGATGAGAAGTAACTTGCCCACTGTCGAATCTTGAATCCTCCCGAGGGCAGACACTGTCGCAGCTTGTCCACGAGAAGCTTGGCCAACTCAGCCGTTGACAAGCTCTGACAATTGGACAATTGTCCACATAGAAAGAGTGTTCAATGGACTGCAGGACATCTTCATTCCCTGGAGCACTTTCCTTGACATGTTTTTGCAGAGCAAATCTCACAAAACACAGGCTGCTTGTGGTACCAAGACTTGCTGGTAGACATCAGGCTGTTTATCTCTTTGCAGGTTTCTCCAAATGAACCTCAGCAGTGGCTGGTCCTAGGGTAGAAGCCGAACCTGGTGGAACATAGCTTGGATAGCTCCACTGATGGCGACAGCGTGCTGGCGAAACTGCAGGAGGACCCCAGTGAGAGATGGTCCGAGGGAGGCAGGCAATGTTTTCCATTGTGATGGACAAGGTGATGATGTATGAACCATGACTCATTGGAGCTCTTTTCCTCTTCCTTCTGGAGCGTTGTTACACCCACCATCAATAAGCTTCTGGATCTCTGCTTCATATACCTTAGCTTTGACAGGTTCTTTCAGTCATCGTTTCTCTGTGCTGCGTAGCTTTGGCATAACTGCAACTTCAACATCTGCTTTAAGAAGTGGCATGCGGAGCAGAGATGTGGCCTATCGAAGTGTGTCACCAACCTTCACTCTCTTGGTGCGTGCTTCCAAGACGCCCACCCCCTCCTGGTCCAGACGGGACCTCACTGCTAACCACTCACTACGGAATGGAAGCAATTGTCCCTCATGTGCCATCAAGCTCTGGAAGGCTTTGGGGTCTCCTAGTTTGAGTTTCAGGATGGCTGCAATCTCACTTTGTGCCAACAGATGCGGCTACCCATACTGTCTCTGCAAAGCTTGCATGTCGGCAGTGTAGGGTAGCACATAATGTCTGCATGACTAAGCTATTAGCTTGGCTTCGTCCAGGACCAAGTATTCCATGAGCACATGGTATTTGTAATGTTCAGAGAGTTCAGTGTGTGGATTGAGCAGATGGGAGTACTCGTCCTTTATTGTCACAAGTACCGATGTACAGCGAAATTACAACAATCAACCCGTCCGTACGCACATTAAGACAATCCAATCCAATACACTTTATTTATATAGCACGAGTTTAAACAAACACAAGGTTTCCAAAGTGCTGCACAAAAGGATAAAAAAAATATGCATGTGTACACATAAAACAAATACAATCACATAAAATCAACACTCTAAGACAGCACAATAACACAGACATGACAGGAGGCATGATAAAGAGGGGGGAGGAAAGGGGAAGAAACCAAGAAGAGGGGGGTGGGGAGGAAACTATGCTCCTGTGGGGGAGTACAGTGTGGGACCGGGAAAAAAATAACCTCAGCAACATAGGCACATTTTACAACAAAGAACTCAAGAACAACTTGCACCGGGGGAGGGGGAAGCGAGGTGGAGGTGTTCCAGTGCAGGCAGGCCGTCAGCCGTAGTTGCAGCCATTCTACGGCGCAGGTGCGGACCCTGCCTGTCGCACTGGGGGCTGAAAGCCACGAAGGCATGGGATGGGGGGGTAGAGGGGTGTGTTGCATATGTGCATGTGTGTTTGTGTCCATGAATGCGTGTGTGTGCATAAGCCTGGAGACTCGTTTTGTCTAGCCTCACAATCAATGTCTCCATTCGCGGGATACTATTGCGATAACACAGCGGTTTTCCATGGAGACATCCTTGATCAGGTCCCAGACAGAGTCAACAATCAACAGGTCCCACGGATCCATCATGTAACCAGTGGCAAACGTACCGTCAGGGCATACGGGTTCCCCCGAACCCAAGCTTCTCGTTGAGAAAATTCTGTTCAAGGCCATTTTAGGTCGGCAAACTCTCTCTCACTGTTGTGTACCAACTTAGGAAGTTTAGGTATACTGGGACTGGAGGCTGTACTGAACCTGCAAAGCCAATGCGGAACCAGGTGAAGCAGGCACCAGTAGATAAGCTGGCTGAGTTGAGGGGGTAGAAGGAGGCTGATACAGTTGCAGCTATTGGTTAGGCTACGGTGATGGTGACTGGTATATGGGCGGTATAGAGATGGTTGATGGAGGCAGGGGAATGGCAGTGTTGTACATTAATAACTGGTAGCTGCAGCAGTGTGCAGTATATGGAGCTGTTGCTATCTGGGGTGGTTGATACACTGGTTGTGCAGACATAAGTGGAGTGTATTGCAGCACTGGTACTGGATTTACAGGTGATGTCTGCATGGGCAGGTACTGAAACTGTGCATATGGTGGCACTCTGCCATGTACATTGTTAACCATCAGCATAGAATGTAGAAGACTGGTTAGACTGGAAGCCATATGTAGCTATTATCTGTGGACTTGCATAACTCATTGCTTGTGATGCTTGAGGAGTAGGCTGCAGCATGACCACATTCAGCATAATGGGGGGGGGACAGTGTCACAGTTGATGGCAGAGACTGAGTCAGTGAGTCAGTTCCCCTGTCTACCACCTGGTGTGGTAGACACGTCTTCCTCACTCCAGACAAGGAGGGTGGTCTGGTGAGATACCTCTCTCATGTTTCAAAGACCTGGGGTGAATTTCTTAACCTAAAGTTCTTATTCAACATTCGTTTCAGTATCTCACTATGGTATATAGAGACTCCCGTATTGCCAGACAAGCTTATCTCGAAGACCCGTTTCCAGTCTATGACCAGTTAAACAGACACATTTGGAACAGCACACATGCCCAGTGTGAGACAGCGCATGCATTGAGACATCTAATATGTAAAACCTGGTGAAAGTGTGCAGCGTCAAATCTCTTCAACAGACACACCGTGAAACAGCGCCAAAGACGTGGCCAAACCACGCGTGGAATGAGCACGTACACCCACAGGAGAATGCTGTCTCTTGCTGTTATATGCCATAGTAATAGCACCTACGATCCAGTGCGACAAACTTTCTTTCTGCCATTTGCCATTACATGCACATTGTGTAGAGGATGCCCTGGCGCTCTGAATAGTCAATGACATTTTGCGGCAACCTGATCGTGGTAATGTTCAGCCTTTCCCAGGCCAGGCCCATAGAGCCATGTGCTCTGGATGAGGATGAAAAATCTCTCCGCTAGCCAGTGTTTCGCTGGCCAGTGATCAGACTGAGCTATCAGAGAGAGACCCCTCTCTGAGAGTAGGGATGATCAGCTCTAATGGCGGAAAATCATACAGGAGGACATGTGGCCACTCGTGTGCCAAAGCATCCAGCCCCATCGGTGCGTCCTGGTCGGTTAGGGAATAAAACAGAGGACACTGTGTGTTCTCCTGTAATGCAAAGAGGTCCACCTGCCCGACTATTTTTTTCCCAAATTAGAGCCACCACCTCGCTGCAGAGTTTCCACTCCTTGTAGCAGGGACTGCCCCTGGACAGTAAATCTGCACCCCGGTTCAGGATGCCGGGCATGTGTGTGACTTTCAGTGATAACAGGCAAGAGCTGCTCCACACGATCAGTCTGTGTACCAAAGTGTGCAGATAACTTGAGCGTAACCCCACTTGTTTGTTGATATACGCCACTACTGTGGAGTTGTCCGTCCTGACGAGAACATGCCGCCCTCTCAGAAAGGGCAGGAAATGTTTCAGTGCCAGTATGACAGCCTGGAGCTCCAGAAAATGTATGCGCACCACACGCATCTGTGAGCTCCAAACTCCATTCACTGTCCTGCCTTTGTGCATGGCACCCGAGCCCACCATGACAACGCCTGAGTTCAGAAATGCCATGCTTCTCGAAAGGTGCAGCACTATGACGCATGCCATAGAATCCAAAACCTGACAGTGGTCATGGTGCATCAGACTCAGTTTGAGTAACGCAACCCACCTCTGAAACGGTCTCATTTGTAAGACGACGACCAAAGCTGATGCCATCAGCCCGAGAAGCCTGTGACAGAGTCTGAACTTTAGCAGTGTCCGTGACAAGCCTGAAAGGCTCTCACTCTATCGCTGACAAACATGCCTTTAACATAACTGAATTTAGAGAAACACCTATAAGACAGATGTTCTGAGTTGGAGTCAAAACACTCTTTTCCCAGTTTATTTTGAAACCCAGGGACATCAGATGTGATGTGAGCAGTCTGGTGTGTGCCTGAAGTTACTGGACCTGCTAGAAGCCAGTCGTCTATGTATGTCGCCAGTCATATTCCTCTCTCCCTTAGAGGTGCTATGGCAGCCTTTGGTGCATTTTTACATTTAAAACCTGTGGACTCAGAGAGAGCCTGAAAGGGGAGTAGCAGATATTCATAACGGATGCCTCGAAAAGCAAATCTGAGATACTTCCTGTGCGGTGGGCACAAAACGTATCAGAGCTGCGTGTGTTAACATCCTGAACGTGTACTGTCTCATGTATTTGTTCAGTGCTCGCAGCTCCAATATTGGTCGTAACAATCCTCCTTTTTTGGGGACTACGAAATATCTCAAGTAGACACCGCTCTGGCTCTGCTCTGGCAGTACAACTCGGGAATGATGGTCGGTGTGGCCACTGCCCTCATTGCACTCATCACAGCAGGCTGCTGTCCCACTAGTGGAGCAATGGCTCCCTCTAGCGGGCTCATGTGCACAGGCCTGTTGTGTTCCTTTGTTAATGTTCTTTTTTTTGTTATTTTCATGTTTTTTAATGCAGCCTTAGGAGGTCACAAGCCAGTGTCTTTTTGAGCCAGTCCCAAGCCCAGATAAATCCAGAGGGTTGCATCAGGGCATCCGGCGTAAAACCTATGACTTCCATACCGGATCGTTCGAGGCCCGGGTTAACAGCGACCGCCATTGGTGCCAATAACCTACAGGGTAACAGTGGAAATTGGGCTACTGTGGGTCGAAGTCGAAGGACGAGAGAGGGAAGGCGGGTTCAGAAACAGAGAGAAAAGAGGAAAGGCAAGAGTCTGGGACTGACTGTAGAGACTTGGAATATTGGGACGATGACGGGAAAAGCTAGAGAGTTGATGGACATGATGCAGAGGAGGAAGGTGGATATACTGTGTGTCTAAGTTGTACTACTATGGTATTGATAGGAAGAGAAATGGAGTAGGGGTTATCCTAAAGGAGGAGTTTGTTAGGAACGTCCTGGAAGTGAAAAGAGTGTCAGATAGACTGATGAGTCTGTAGCTTGAAATTGAAGGTGTGATGTTAAATGTTATTCATGGCTATGCCCCACAGGTGGGATGTGAATTAGAGGAGAAGGAAACATTCTGGAGTGAGTTAGATGAAGTGATGCAGAATATCCCCAGAGGTGAGAGAGTGGTAATTGGTGCAGACTTCAATGGACATGTTGGTGCAGGAAATAGAGGTGATGAAGAAGTGATGGGCAGGTTTGGTATCCAGGACAGGAAGGCAGAGGGACAGATGGTGGTAGACTTTGCAAATAGGATGGAAATGGCTGTAGTGAATACTCTTTTCCAAAAGAGGCATGAGCATAGGGTAACTTATAAGTAGGAGCACACAGGTAGACTACATCTTGTATAGACGATGTAATCTGAAGGAGATCAGTGACTGCAAAGTAGTGGTGGGTGAGAGTGTAGCAAGTCAGCATAGGATGGTGGTTTGCAGGATGAATCTGGTGACAAGGAAGATGAAGAGGACAAAGGCAGAACAAAGGACAAAGTGGTGGAAGCTGAAAAGAGAGGACTGTTCTATGGTTTTCAGGGAGGAGTTGAGAAAGAATCTGGGTTGTCAGGGAGAGCTCCCAGATGACTGGACAACTACAGCTAATGTAATCAGGGAGACAGGTAGGAGAGTACTTGGTGTGTCGTCTGGAAGGAAAGTAGATAAGGAGACTTGGTGGTGGAATGGGGAAGTGCAGGAGTATATAAAGAGAAAGAGGTTAGCATAGAAAAAGTGGGACACTGAGGAGACTGAAGGGAGCAGACAGGAGTACAGGGAGATGCAGCACAAGGTTAAGGTAGAGGTGGCAAAGGCCAAACAAAGGGCGTATGATGACTTGTATGCTTGGTTGGAAAGTAAGGAGCGAGAGAATGATTTATACAGGTTGGCAAAACAGAGAGATAGAGATGGGAAAGACGTCCAGCAGGTTCGGGCGATTAAGGATAGAGAGGGACATGTGTTGACAGGTGCCACAGAAGTAATGGGAAGATGGAAAGAGTACTTTGAAGAGCTAATGAATGAGGAAAATGAAAGAGAGCAAAGGGTAGAAGACTACTGTGAACCATGAAGTAGCAGAGATTAGTAAAGATGAAGTGAGGGGGGCATTGAAGAGGATGAAGAATGGAAAGGCAGTTGGTCCCGATGATATACCTGTGGGGGTATGGAAGTGTCTAGGAGAGGAGGCAGTAGAGTTTCTGGTTAGACCATTCAACAGGATCTTAGAGAGTGAGGGGATGCCTGAGGAATGGAGAAGAAGTGTGATGGTGCCCATTTTTAAGAATAAGGGAGGTGTTCAGGATTGCAGTAACTACAGAGGAATAAAGTTGATGAGCCATACAATGAAGTTATGGGGAAAGAGTAGTGGAAAATAGACTGAGAGCAGACGTCAGCATTTGTGAGCACCAGTATGGTTTATGCTTAGAAAGAGTACTACAGATGCAGTATTTGCTTTAAGAATGCTGGTAGAGAAATACAGAGAAGGTCAGAGGGAGCTGCATTGTGCCTTTGTAGATCTGGAAAAAGCCTATGACAGGGTGCCGAGAGAGGAACTATGGTACTGTATGAGGAAGTGTGGAGTGGCAGAGAAGTATGTTACACTGGTGCAGGACATGTATGCCAACTGTGAGACAGCAGTGAGGTGTGCTATAGGTGTGACAGAGAAGTTCAAGGTGGAGGTGGGACTACATCAGGGTTCAGCTCTGAGTCCCTTCTTGTTTGCGGTGGTGATGGACAGACTGACGGATGAGGTTAGACAGGAATCTCCATGGACTATGATGTTTGCAGATGACATTGTGATCTGTGGTGAGAGTGTGGCAAAATGGTAGGAGGTGAGGACAAACCGACAACGCCACCTCAGGGAATTTCACCTCGAGGAAATAACTAAATAAAATTACTAATATAGCCCACGTTAAGTCTCCACCAAGACTAAGGGCACAGGTTCAAAAAGCACTTGAGATGAGACGTGATTCCAACAATAAGTAAATATTTTATTAACAATCCTTAAAAATACCATTGATAAAAGGAATCAAACACTTTCTTAGTCTTAGTTGGGGACAATGTAGACTACTTGCCTGCAAAGCTCAGCTTAATAAAAAAACACAAGGCCGGGCCAGGGCTGGGGGCCTAATGCAGCTGGAGGAAATCTGAGAAGGAAAAGGGGTCTTAGTATACACCACAGTGAGTCCCGTACACCATCCGGATGACACCCAAGTGCTGTACAGTCGAGGGACCAACGACAGACACCACCACCAGGGGACCAACCGCTATCTGCCCCACAGCTCCTGCCCTGCAACAAAACACAAAAATGATCAGCGGAGTGAATGCCAGCAGCTCACAACTACACACACACACACAAACCCTACTAATACAAAATAGAATATAATAAATCAAAATGAACATACAAATAAACAGGATACAAAGAAATAAAACAATAACATGCACAAACACTATCTAAATAATTCACAGGCTGGCCCAATTACCTGCCAAGCGAGCAAAGAGCAAAATTACTCAACCTTAATGTGGTGTAACAATTTTAAAAGACACCACGATCAGCCTGCATATACAGTACCTACCAGAGAATAGCAGCGCATCGCTTCCAACTCGTGAGGAGAGGGAGAGCGAGAGAGAGAGAGGTAGTGCACGGCTCACTTGCCGTCTACAGCAACTAGAGACCAAAAAAACCATTCAGTCAGCGGCCCAACAAGAGCTAGCAGCGGCCAGAGCATAATGTAGCCAGCTTACCTTCCGAAACCGATGTGTTCACCCACAGTGGAGGGAGCACACTTCAACTCCGCACGGACAATGCAGCAGACTCTGAAAACAACAGAGTGGAAGCGTGACACCACTACCACTGGCCGTAACTTCATCACTGTATTTAATAATCCTACCAGCATAACCTACCGCACAATTAGGGAGTATGGATCACCGATCTGTCGCAGCCACGCCAAACCACGATCTGAACTGATCACAGCATCCGGGAGGAAGGTATGACGCACATCCGAGGCGCAGTCACCTGCCCAAATATATATAACAGTGGGCGGCACTGCCCCGCAATTACTCAATGATTGATTCGGTCCGGTGATTGAGTGCACCCGTGAAGAACGGGGGTCACTTCAACTTGCCACAAGAGCAGAGACCAGGTGGAGGAAAAGCTCGAGAGGTGGAGATATGCTCTAGAAAGAAGAGGAATGAAGGTTAGTCGCAGCAAGACAGAATATATGTGTGTGAATGAGAGGAACCCAAGTGGAACCATGAGGCTACAGGGAGTGGAGATAAAGAAGGTGGAGGATTTGAAGTATTTAGGGTCAACAGCCTGGATGTGCGCCTGCAAACATTTTGTTCTTGCAGGGCCTGGAACATGCCCTTATGAATTTCATGAATAGAACATCTTTTGGGGGAGAAAGAGCAGGTGTCTGGCTGAACCTGACTTCCCTCCCTGGTGACAGTGCTCTAGGTGATGCGCCACTTGCCTTGAGCTCTGGTGGCTTGCCCTGACCTCGGCTGGCCAGCTGGGTTTGTGGCTGAAGCTTGGGGACATGAAATGCCGGGCAAACATGTGCTGGGGTGCAGTTGCACTTTGCTGGGGAGACACAGCTTAAGTGCTTCACCTTCCCTTTTCTTCTCAGGAACGTTGAGGAGGTGTGTTTTCTCCTTTGGGGAGAGGCTAAACAGGTTTAGCCACCTACCTCTCTCCCGGACAGCACATCAGTGTAGACCAGGGGTGGGCAATTATTTTTCCCAAGGAGCCACATGCGAAACAAAAAATATTGTTGAGGGCCAGGCCAAATTTCATTTGATTTTGATTGTAGAATAAAGGTACCACGATTATCTTTCTTAACGTTGTCTTCGATATAGGCTGCCCCCGACTCTTCATCAGATAAGTTCTTGTATTTCTCCTTGTGTTTGGTCACGTAGTGATTCAGATTGTAATCCTTAAACTCAGCGACTTGTGTACCACAAATTAAGCACACGGCTTTACCTTTGACTTCTGTAAAGAAATATTCAGCAGTCTTGTTGAAAATGTGCCATTTGGAATTAACTTTTCTTTTTTTAAAGTGAGCCGACATTAGGGGGCCAGGGGTAACTGGTTGCTGTCACCTGTCTGTCGCTATACAGACAGACGCAGATATGTGCATCCATATGTATGTGGCCTGTGAGCTGTAAAATGGCCAGGTCTGGTGTAGACGGAGGCAGAGGTCTGTTACCACGCACAGCTCGTCCCATACACTCGGGGTGGGTGTGGTTGACAAGTCCTCCTGTAAATTGGCCTGGTACGCCAGTAGCAGCGACAATGCATTCAAAGCCCTCACGGACATGGCCACAGCTTTGTACCCCTTTTCAATGAGCAACGACTGAAAACAATCAGCTTTGGAGGGGAGGGCTGGGCCTACTGGAGTCATGGTGAGATGCCAGCTCAGGTGCTCAACCAGTCCTAGGTGGGAGAAACCATCTTCTCCCATGTCGACCCAGTCCAACGCCGACCCTCCCAGGGGTTTTTTTGCGGAGAGGGGTTTTTTCCATGACCGTGTTGCCTCCTCCAGGCACTCAGGGAATGCCAGCATCAGCTGTTTTGAGGTTGCCTTTTCCATGGTGAGGAGAATGGAAAAATTAAGCTCCATTGTTAAAAAACGAGAAGCGGTAAGCAGCTAGTATGGTGGTTAGCTGCAGCAGCTACTGTTTGGTGACAGTCCAGCTACTACACTTAGTCAGCAATGTAGTGTAAGGTAGCATTCAATGTTATACAAGTTGTTAGCTCACCCTGCAAACTGTAATGCCCGTTAGCTACACCTGTCGTCTGAGAGCGAGAAGAGGTATTAAACTCAAGAGATGCAACGTGACGTCAAGCTTATAAAGCAGGAGGGAGTCCCTCCTCCAGAGACAGACCTCACGTCTTCCAGCCAGCCAGGACTGGCTTACTGAAAAAAAGCTTCTGAAGTGAGATACCGAAACAAATGTTGAATAAGAACTCTGATGGGTGTGACACTGCTGTACTGGGAACTTTTCACCGGTGAGCATATTCCGGTTAGAGAATGAGAGGGACACCGATCATTGTTTCACTTGTTTTATATGAAGTTTGAGCAGCCAGGTAAGTACACACATTGTACGCTAAAAACAACACTAATACTACAAGGACCCCAAAGCGTAAACATAGCTGCATAACAGCCTGACCCAATATATACAGTAACTAACTAAAGGATGTCTGATTAAAATATTCAGACAAGTAAATTAAATTATATTTAAGAATTAACATATTATTAACATGCAGTTTCCCAATTTATAACAATTGTAGTGTACCATAATGAGAAGATAGAACTTTCTTTATCCATGTAAGTACTTGAATCCTATAATAGATCTAGTCTGCTACAATTCATTGATTAAGAATGGATTAGTAAATTAATTTCCAACTTTTTAAATAATATCAGTTATATGATGTGTTTTTTTTTATATTGTGGCGGGCACTCAGGGGTGTGTTCTCTCACCCAGTTGGTTTCTGGGTAAGGGGTGGTTCTGTGATATATGTATTTGCTGTATGGGGCGTATGTGTTCTTGCTGTTCCAACTCAGACAGAATAAAACCTGTGAAACTCACCTACATCTCCGCCTTTCCTCATCCTGCAACATTGGTGACCCCATTTTGAACATGTTCGAAGAAGCAGAGGATTGTGATTCCTCTTCGGCCATGGCCCAACTGCCGTCGGCCGGCGGAGCCGGCGCTCAGCAGCAGCTGTGGGCGCCGGTGATTGAGAGGAGCTGCTGTTTGTTAAAGACACCCTGTCGGGTGGACGGTTTCTGGTAGACTCCAGCTCCCAGAAGAGTCTTCTCCCCCCAGCAACAGCGGACCTGTCGGCCCATGGCAGTGGCCAACGGCTCCTCTATCGAGACCAGGTCTGTGACTGTTTGTTTCAATGGACGCAAATTTCACTTTGACTTTGTGTTAGCCTCCATTACAGTTCCTGTTATCGGGGCAGATTTTCTGTGTGCTAATGGTTTGCTAGTGGATGTCGCTAATCGCCATTTAACTGATGCTGTGTCTTTTGCTACTTTTCCGTGTCAGACAGGGGGCTCCGGGCCATTAACACACGCTAACTTTTTGGTATCGGGTGATGTTTTTCAGTGTTTACTGGCAGATTTGCGCATGCCGTTTGGCCTCAAGGGCGCGGCACAAACGTTTCAGAGGCTGATGGACTCGGTGCTGCGTGACCTTGCGTTCGTTTTAGTCTATCTGGACGACATTTTGGTGGCCAGCTCGTCAGCTGATGAGCACCTGTTGCACCTTAAGCGAGTTTTCCGGCGCCTCGATGAATGCGGCTTGATTGTCAACACAGCAAAATGTCAGTTTGGACTGCCGGTGATTGATTTCTTGGGTCATCGCATTTCGTCGCAGGGTGCGGTTCCTTTGCCTTCTAAGGTGCAAGTGGTTGCGGATTTTCCCTTTCCGGCCTCGGTCAAGACCTTGCAGGAGTTTTTGGGCAAGGTGAACTTCTATAACCGTTTCCTACCTTGTGCTGCCCACCTCCTGTTGCCGTTATACGGGGCCCTGAGGCTGAAGAAGGCCAACGACCAGGTCGACTGGACCCCTGAACTCATTCAGGCCTTTATTTGACAGGGCTAAGTCTGCCCTGGCAAACGTGGCGCTCCTAGGGCATCCTGTGTCTCGGGTGTCCATTGCTCTCACAACCGATGCGTCGGACGTGGCTGTGGGGGCGGTGGTCAAGCTGCGTGTGGCGTTTTTTAGCCGTAATTTGCGAGCGCAAATACATCGCTTTTGACCGGGAACTGTTAGTGCTCTACCTGGCTACCCGCCATTTCCGTTTCCTGCTTGAGGGCCGCTCTTTCACATCTTATGTCGACCACAAACCATTAACGTTTGCTATGGCGAAGGTGACTGAGCCATGGTCAGCGCCACTTGGCAGCCATCTCCGAGTTCACAACGGACATTCAGCATATGGTGGGTAAAGCGAACCCTGTCACGGATTGCCTGTCGCAGGTGCTGGTGTGTCCTGTGCATCTTGGGGTTGATTTTTCCACTATGGCTGCCGATCAGCCTGGTGACCCGGATATCCTTACACTTAGGTCCGCCAGTACCAGTCTCACATTGGAGGAGGCGGTGGTGCAAGACGGTGGTCGATATGGTTCATTCACTCTCTCATCTAGGAGTCCGGGCGTCAGTGAGGTTGGTGTCGTCTGGCCTGGCCTGCGCAAAGAGGTCAAGGAGTGGGCAGCCGCATGTGTGGCTTGTCAGCGCGCTAAAGTTCACCAACACACTAGGGCACCGCCCCAGCCCCCTCCACACACACACACACACAGGCACACGGCCCGAAAATTCATCCAGAATACCTACAGATGAATGAAAAATATGATTTTGTTGAATAATGTTTGAGCCACAACAGGATAGTTTATACATAATAATAAATCACAATTAAATACAGCTAGCTTTGTTAATCTATTATGCTGCAGTTTTCTTTATTGTAATTCTGGACCATAAATGATAGTTTGACTATCATTATAATATATCATCATCATCATCCTCCGCTTATCCGGGGCCGGGTCGCGGGGGCAGCAGTTTCAGCAAGGGACCCCAAACTTCCTTTTCCTGAGCCGCATTGACCAGCTCCGACTGAGGGATCCCGAGGCGTTCCCAGGCCAGAGTGGAGATGTAATCTCTCCACCTGGTCCTAGGTCTACCCCAAGGCCTCCTCCCAGCTGGACGTGCCTGATACACCTCCCTTGGGAGGCGCCCAGGAGGCATCCTCACCAGATGCCCGAACCACCTCAACTGGCTCCTTTCAACGTGAAGGAGCAGCGGTTCTACTCCGAGCTCCCCCCGGATGACCGAGCTTCTCACCCTATCTCTAAGGGAAAAGCCAGCCACCCTCCTGAGGAATCCCATTTCGGCCGCTTGTACCCACAATCTCGTTCTTTCGGTCATGACCCAACCTTCATGACCATAGGTGAGGATAGGAACGAAGATTGACCGGTAGATCGAGAGCTTTGCCTTCCAGCTCAGCTCCCTTTTCGTCACAACTGTGCGGTAAAGTGAATGCAGTACCGCACCAGCTGCTCCGATTCTCCGGCCCATCTCCCGCTCCCTCATCCCCTCACTCGTGAACAAGACCCCGAGATACTTGAACTCCTTCACCTGGGGCAAGGAGTCACTCCCTACCCGGAGAAGGCAATCCACCGGTTTCCTGCTAAGAGCCATGGCCTCAGACTTAGAGGTGCTGATCTTCATCCCGACCGCTTCACACTCGGCCACGAACCGATCCAGTGAGCGCTGAAGGTCGCAGGCCGACGAAGCCATGAGGACCACATCATCTGCAAAAAGCAGCGATGTGATCTCAAGCCCGCAAAAACCACAACCCCTCTCCCCCACGACTACGCCTCAATATCCTGTCCATGAAAATCACAAACAGGATTGGTGATAAAGCGCAGCCCTGGCGAAGGCCAACACCCACAGGAAACAGGCCTGATTTAGTGCAGAGAACCATAACACAGCTCATACTTTGGGCGTATAGGGATTGGATGGCCCTATATTATAATATATACAAGCTCTATATAGTACGACTATAAACTTTATAGGCTGTTTTCACAGACACCTGTCTTTCTTGGTTTTGTGTGTAATCATTAATAATATAAAATCAATCAATGGACATATATATGTATACATAGAGAAGTGTGTGTGTGTCTGCGGTGACCATTGAGCCAAATAATTACACAAATTTCTTAACTATCAAATAGGGTTAGAATACACAACTAGAGGTATGGTGGTCTGCATGAGAAGGGTGGCCTGGAAAGGCATCAAATTCCCGGCCTGAATTATTGTCCCAGTCTGCCACTGGTGGAATGTACACCGCAACAATGGTGACGGTGGTGAATTCCCGGGGCAGGTAGCAGGGTCTGCATCTCACAATCATAAACTCAATGCACCAGCTGTTATTAGTGTAGATGCAAATGCCACCCCCCTCGGGTTTTACCTGTGAGAACGTGGCTCCTATTGGCTCTGAATGTTGTTAGCCCGTCCAGGCTAATGGCTGCTTCAGGGACAGATGAGTCTAGCCACGAAAATGAAGATGCAGCAGTTTCTTGTTTCTCTTTTGGTGGTTCTGCCTTTCAGACAGTTCCTTTATTCATGTGCATCAGCACAGTGTCTGAATCCGCCCACTGCTCCATTGACTCCCAGTGAAGATCAGCTTCCCTGGATGTTTATAACATTTCTGGCATTTATTCAATCAGCGTCTCACTCAACTCAGTGATAAAAAACGATGCATTAAAGCATTTTTTTTCAGATACATTTGGCATTTTGGGGCAAAATTCTTTTTGTTGTGAATGGAGCTACAGCTTCCTAGTGAGAGGGAGGGAGTGGGAGACACTGCAAAAAAGATGGGTGATATAGAGTGTAACTAAGAGAGGAGGAGGAGAAAGAAAGAGAGAGGAAGGGAAGATTAGGGTGGGAGCATGTGGAGGAACATGAGGTCAGAGGAATGTGTGGAGCCTCTCCTTTAACAAACTGGAGTTGTGTGGAGCAGCAGCCGCCTGACATAAAATCACTCACAAACACACACTTTTAACATTTTCTTTGCTAATTCTTCCACTTTTACTTCACATGCTCATTTGTGTTCACAAACACAGTTGAAGTACATTTATCTAAACAAGGTTAACAACAAAAACATGTCTTCAGACTCACAGGAGCTTGTTGCAGGGATTAGTGCATAGCTGGAAGTGAAGGGAAAAGGAAAGCAAAATAGAGAACAAAAGAGACAGAGGCATCGGAATGACAAATGGAGTGAAGTACAGACATATGGAAAGAAAGAAAGAAAGAAAGAAAGAAAGAAAGAAAGAAAGAAAGAAAGAAAGAAAGAAAGGCGACTGCTGTACATGTGGGAGAGTCAGATGCTGGGAACAGCTGGCAAGACAATGACTAATATTATTAGCAGTGAGGTAAGAGAGTGAAGGCTGGGGAAGGACTGAGTGTGTATGGAGAAACAGCTGCTACTGTAAACCAACCACAGTGAAGTCACATGTATTTATAGCAGCTTACAGTCGTCATGATACCAGAAATGATGCTTTAATGCCAAATCACACTTTAAACTCTTAACATCCACATTTCCCCCAGTTGATTCTCCATAGCCCAAATGTACTTTTCTTTCCTTCTTTTGGCTTCTCCCTCTCTAAGGGTCACTATAGCGGATCACCAGCACAGCGATCCACAGATTTTCTTTCTTTTTTATGGATGCCAGTGTATAAAAGCCTTCACATCTGTCCGGGCTTGGGCTGGCACTAGGAATCCAATGGATATGCCTTCCATTGATCAATGGGGAGCAATGGGGATCGGGTGCTTTACAGAGGCACCCAAGCCCTTGGCCTGTCAGGATTCAAACCGTCAACCCTCCGGTTGCAATTGTTTCCACTTGACCTGAAGTAAAGTAAAATTAAAGGGGACATATTATACCCTATTTCCCCAAGTTAAAATAGTTCCCTGGTGTCCTAATGAACATGTCAGTGATATGCTTTGGTCAAAATACCATAAGGATGAAGAATCATAGCAGTTCAATAACCCTGCCAAAAACGCCCCTTTCAAAACGCTCGGTTTTGCACATGGTCCCTTTATATGCAAATGAGACACAGGCAAACACACACCCACTTCTTCCAGGGGGTTTCTGATTTGTCCTTTTTACTGCACTCGCTCAGCTCCTGTTCCCTCCGCTCCATTCCTCTCCCCCTCCCTCCACTAGTTCTCTGACAATATCAACATGGCAGCGTGCACGGAAAACAGCGAGAGTGGCGTCACAGGAAGAGACGTCCGACACAAGGATCAAGCCGAACAGTGCCGAACTGTAAATCAGTTAAAAAAGACTTAACAATCCTAAAAACGTGTGTTAATCTCCAACAATTACCAGGGAAATGTCTAAAATCTCAATATTTAAGCATCACACTGCCGCTGTATTTCAGTCCAGAGTCTGTGCTCCGGTCATGGAGGACGTACTGAACAAATATTTTTAATTAGGACGTGTCAGAATGGTCAGTTATGAGCTCTATTTGACCTTTTCTTAAAAATGTGTGTGTTTGTACGTCAGTGAAATACGGTCGCTGACTAAATACGGCGACCGCTGGACGCAGTCTGATGCAAAGTGGTGCGAACACACAAACACACGTTTGCTGACTTTATCCAGCACATTAGCCATGTCCCTCCGCGTTGATATAATACCGCTCTTCCTCCCTCTCCTGCACTCTCACATTTTATAGGGAGAAGGTGGAGCTAAGGTGGAGCTCTCGAAGTAAACTTCCTGGTGGGGTGGCAATGCGTATTGTGTTGTCACATTGTGTGACAACACAATGCGCAGGGAATTCAACATCGAATGTTTTATCGCCTATACTTACACTAAGTGTCAAAATGTATTATTTTTCCACACTTTGGCAACTGGTACATATATATGAATATATATATATATATATATGTATACATATATATAAATTATATGCACTTCAATCCACTACACAGTAAGATATACACTAGACCACCATAAAAGAGGTGGTTATTTTTTGGCAAATAATAAACTGCATTAACCTTTTTATACCCAACTTTGAGTCAACTCACTGGGCTTCTCTGAGAAATTAATCAAGCATAACAATCAACCAGTATCAATTATAATTTGACATCTTATTCAAGCTGATTAAAGATTTGATCAAGAGAAAATCTTAGATTTACTACGAGGGAAACAATTTGATTTTGTCATTGGCAATATAAAGATTAAGAAAGATTTACTTGAATGGAAGCGGCTGATGTCTGTGTGTTGATCAAAAAACACACATTTCAAACCTTATTCTTTAGTTAAATTCACAACAAATGACTTAAAAGCAGGTGTATTTTTCTTTGAATTCAAATATCTGATGAAAGTGAGACACTAACTAAAGCAAAAACTCAGAGTATATACAACCTGATTTATACATAAACTCGAAGAAATCATTGCTAATCTGACCTCAGCTCTAAATGAATTTCTTTTCCAGATGTGCTATTAGACAGTCCAGTATGTGTTCACCCTGAACACAATCCTCACTCTATTTCAAAGAAAATGACGACAGGGGAAAAGATGTCTAAGTCAAGGCCACATACTCAGTCCAACTTTCCACCATTCCTGAATGATGGAAATAAAGAGTCCAGTGTTTCATTACTGAGCATTTAATGTGGCTGGTCACTGCCTTTTCACCACAGAGCAGCACAGAGCCGGAATGTTTAGAAGCAGCTGGACACCATCTGCTGCAGGCATGGGGCCTGGAAGGAGCACGAAATACACGACACGTGTGTGTATGTGTGTGTGTGTTTGTGTGCGTGTGTGCGTGCGTGCATGTGTGTGTGCCTCTAAAGACTATAAACACAAAGCCACAAACACAGACACAAAGTAGCAACCGGTTACATAAGGTCACATGTATGTGTGTGACGTGATTATAGTGAAGTTCTGGAGTGAGGGGACTGTAGTAATAAGCATGGTTTATTATTGTTGTTGTTGTTATTATTATTATTATGATGCTATAATTATCATTATTAGTATTGCTATCATACTATTATTGTTATTGTTATTATTATTATTATTATTGTTATTATTATTATCATCATGATTATTATTACTATTATTATTATTATTCCTACCTGTAGTTCCTTGATGAAGAATAGTCCTGCTCTTATACACTACACAGGGTTGTGGACAGACAAAAAAAAAAATACCATCAAATTTCCAAAGTTTTTTAAATATTATATTTGAGAAAATATTTAAATATTAATTGGAAGAAAGACTAAGAGAATAAAATATATATATTTTATTTAACCAGGAATAAAACTCATTGAGATCAATTGTGTCCAGTCCAAGAGAGACAGTAGTACAATCAAGGTTAGGGCACAGATACAACTAATTCAATCATACAGCATATTCAATACAATGTAAAACAATAAAACATATGAAACACATCACTTCAAATATACAAAGTGCAGGATAATTAGTTAATTACCCATTTTTTCTATAAAATCTATTTAAATGCATCTTAAAGCCTCTAAATCATTTAACAATAAAATTAAATGTTTCCAATGAGACAAGTTTCACACAATTTTGTAGCTTGATCCAGGAAGAGGGACAACAATCAAAACACCTAAAAGCAAAAAAAGAGTCTGCTTCCTCAAATAATTATTTTACAGCCATCCACATCCACAAGATGTTTCTGTGACAATCCCTGGCAAAGCAACTACAAAGTATATGAGAACATTCTGCATAGATTACATTCTTTTGCATGTCCATGTCATAGGTCTCTGTATATTACATGGATCAAGGTATTTTCAACTTTCAAAGATCTACATCAGTTTATATGCTTTCACTCCCATTCGGCCAGGCTATATTTGATTTTTTTGTTTTGGAGTGTATAACAATATCTATCAATTTAACAATCTTGGCCATACTCTGCCATCTGTTCACAGTGCCCTCCATCTCTGTGCAGTCTGGTCTCTCCAGTCGGTGAAGATGTAGCTTGTTTGATCTCCATGGAAATGTCTCCAAACACAGTCTCCTCTGCCCTGTTGCTGTGGTCTCTGTGGTTGCTCCTCTCCCTTGCCCCTATCATCCAGACGACACTGTCCGCCCCCGCATCCGGACCCTCCTTGCTGCTCAATACCACACTGCTCTTCAACAGTGGAGCCCCAGGCTGTAAGTTGCAGAACTGCAGCTGCTCCACACCCGTGCAGGACTGTGACGAGGCTCTAGCCATGCTGCTGTGCAAATGCCACACTGTTTTGCGCTCCACTTTGCCCCGTACTGGACTCAGATATCCTGGACACCTCGTCGTGTGGGTGAAGGATCTCTGGGTCCTGGAGGAGCTGCTGAACGGAAGCATGGTCAGCCATTTACACTTGTCTTTTTGTGGAATGAAACCATTGGACAGTCGATATCTGGCTTTGCTAGGTCTACAGACCCTCAGGGTCCACAGTGCAGCACCAGGAGTGCCTTACCCCAATCAGGAAATGAATATCCTTTCTGCAGGTGTTGCAGTGGAGTTAGAGGCCCGGTCCTTTGACTTCTCCTACTTCAGTGTCACCATCATGGATGTAGCAGTGCTCAATGGGCTCTCCAGCATAAAGGCTTACAGTGTTATAGGACCACCTGCTTCAGTTTTCTCCCAGCACTTTCCCCACCTAACCATTCCCCTGTCTCTTCTATCCCCTTCTACACCTGCTGACCACAGTGAGCAGCCTGCAAAGCCTCTGCACAACCTGCTCATTACATTTGTTTATTGACTATCCACAGTCAGGTCTGTAGGACAAGTGAGAACTGACACACATGGATCTGATATGACACTGGGCGGGCTATTTCTGGTATTTCTTCTGTGGAGTTTACTGTATGACTGGCTGCTATGGTCTCATTCTGTGGCTCAATGCTGCATATTCATTCGTTCAGTCATTCATTCAGTCATTCATTGTCTACTTTTGTCTTTATCGTCCACATGCATTACACATGGACACGACCAACCATTCACTCTCACATTCACACCTGAAATGTTCAATATCAGACCGTGACAAAGGTAAAGTTGGTTTACCAATGAGAAAAGTCACAATCACTGTGAGTTAATCTGCTACTGTATAAGACTATGCTTAGCTTGTGCTTAATTTGCATAAATATTTTTGATAATTTTGTTCATATGTAAAACAGTATGGTACAAGCCCATACAGTATAGCTATAAATTAGCTCCTCGTAGCTGCTTAAAGGTACAGTAGACAGTTTTTGATAAATAATTCAGTCAAACCTTTTATTTCAATGTCAACTAGGGCTGTCATAATATACATATAAATCAAATACAAAAGACAATTTCAACAAATTTACACTCAGTTAAAATAGGACATGGGTGGCAAAGTTAAAACAAAATAATTTAAGTTAGCAAGTTACTGCATGTCAATGTGTCTTCATGTATTGCTAACTTCAGTTTGAATTAAGTTAATGAATTAACATTTCAAGTATTTGTACGTTATGCTTTCAGTGTACAGTGTAGAGGGTAAATGAGCTGTCCCATACATGAGCATGCATACATGAATGAATCAAACTGTAAGATTCCACTTTCTTTTAGCAGTGGTGACATTATGTTTTTGTATGATGAGTATTAGGGCCATACTGAAGAGGAAAACAAGTTATTTAAGCGTTCAAGAATAAAGTTTTCATATTATGAAAAAAGTCATAATATTGCAACTCCACCCACATGACGTGATGGCCGGAGTGGTCTAAGGTGACTCAATGGTCTACCTTCCTCATCAAAGGTACTTCTGGTTTCTGAATGGAGGTGTGGCTTCAAATCCCACTTCTGACAATTCCCCCAGTTATCAATAAATTCTGGTTTTGAACCAGTGCTGATGCTGTGGGGACCCCAATCTGTTTAAAAACCAAGTCCCCATAATGAAAATGATTTCATCTTTAAGTGAAATTGAATTTTCCATTGGTGAGGTATACAGCCATTTCTTCTAAACTGGTTTAGCTTTGTGGAAAGGACAACATTTTTACTGCATAATCTAAAAAAAAAACATGGCAGACATGTTCTTCCTAAATTTTAAGATTGTATCTCATTATTTTGACTTAGCATCTCATAACTAGGAGATAACATCTCAAAATTATGACTTAGTATTTCATTATGATGAACATCCATTTCCACCACTTGGAAAAAAGGCAAACCCAAGTTATAATATGTCATATTATACATCTCATATTTTGAGATGCTAAGTCATTATTTTGAGATAATGTCTCACAATTATGAGAAGCTAAGTCATAATAATGAGATACAATCTTAAGATTATGACTTAGTATTTCATAATTATGACTTAGTGTCTCATGAGTATGACTTTTTTGGCGGAAACGTACTTCCCATAGGAGATGAGGATAAGGTTAAGTGAACACAGTTTCCTTCGCTGTGTTGAACACATTGATGGTGAAAGGGCTGGAGTTGTTTTTTTTCTTTAAAAAGGTTTGAAGCTTTGTTTGTTAAGTGGAAACAGATTTTATTGCGCAACAGACATCTTTTAGTAAACATGACCAGAACATGCCAAGATACTTTGCTCTGTGTTAATAAAAGAGTTTGTACTAAAAGCTTTGGTATTTTTTGGTTGGCTTTAAAGGGATACTTCCATTTTTTTTAAAGCATGGATGTAGTCAGTGCTGACAACCAGCTTGAGACACAGATGCTGCTTTGTCATGGCAAACATGGCTGCCATTGGGGACACAAAAAAACTGAATTATACATTTACACCAGCATTCACACCCAGTAGCCAGCAGAGGTCCCATAATAATAATGGTGTCTCTTTCTCAAGCTTTACTATAGCCCTTTAATGGGAATCCAAAGCACATGGAGTGGCTCAGTGGTTAAGACCACTACCCTGTGTGCGAAAGACATCATGGTCGCAAGTTTGACTCCGCCCCTGGCTGATTGTACTCAATTCCATTGTAAGTTGCTTTGTGTCTTCTAAATTCAATTCAATTTTATTTGTATAGCGCCAAATCATAACATACATTATCTCAAGGCACTGTACATAGACAACATCAAGGAGAGCAGAGAACCCCAACAGTTCACACAATGAGCAAACACTAGGCATCAGTGGAGAGAAAAAACTCCCTCTTAACAGGAAGAAATCTCTGACAGAACCAGGCTCAGAAATGTGCGGTCATCTGCCTCGACCGGTTGGGGTGAAAGGAAAAAATGGGGGACAGAGGAGAGGTGGGGGACAGAAAGGGGGGAGAGAAAGGACAAGAGGGAGATGAGGTAGAGACAGAAGAGAGAGAGAGACCAGGAGCAGATACACAACAACTGTATCAGGTTACAAGTTTATACAGTCAATGATATCGACTTTTTAATTATGGCACAATAATAATGGTGATGACCTGTATTTTGTGACCCAAGTGGTCTATTAGGGTGATAGGGTAAGACTAGGTCTTTCATGTATGAAGGGGCCTGACCATTAAGTGCTTTGTACGTGAGGAGGAGGATTTTAAATTGAATTCTAAACTGTACGGGGAGCCAGTGTAGAGAAGCTAACACTGGAGTTATATGGTCTCTTTTCTAGTTCCTGTCAGAACTCGTGCTGCAGCATTTTGAATTAACTGAAGGGTTCTAACAGACTTGTTGGAACATCCTGATAATAAGGAGTTACAGTAATTTAATCTAGATGTAACAAAAGCATAAACTAGTTTTTCAGCATCCTGTAAAGACAGAATGTTTCTAATTTTCATAATGTTGCGCAGGTGGAAGAAGGCTGTTCTGGAAATTAGTTTCATGTGTGAATCAAATGACATTTCTTGGTCAAAAGTAACTCCAAGGTTCCTCACAGTGGAACCGGAAGCCAGGGTGATGTCATCTAAAGTGACAATGTGATCAGAAAGTTTTTCTCTGAGGTGTTTAGGGCCGAGTATAATGACCTGAGTTTTCTGAGTTTAAAAGTAGAAAGTTACAGGTCATCCAGGACTTAATGTCTCTGAGACATTCCTGGAGTTGAACAACCTGATTTATTTCATCCGGCCTCATTGATAAATATAGCTGTGTGTCATCTGCATAACAATGAAAGTGTATGTTGTGCTTTCTAATAATGTTCTCTAGAGGAAGCATATATAAGGTAAAAGGTATAGGCCCAAGCACTGAGCCTTGTGGAACTCCACAATTATTATTATTATTGTGTTTGTAATGAGGCTTTATCATTAACGTGAACAAACTGGAATCTATCAGATAAGTATAATTTAAACCAGCAGAGGGCAGCACCTGTGATCCCAAGAGTCTGCTCCAATCTCTGCAGTAGAATATCATGATCAATGGTGTCAAATGCAGCACTAAGATCTAACAGGACAAGAAAAGAAACTAGACCATTATCTGACGCCAAGAGAAGATCATTACTAACTTTAACAAGTGCTGTTTCTGTGCTATGGTTTAATCTAAAACCTGACTGAAAATCTTCAAACAGGCCATTAATGCGCAAATATTCACATAATTGACTAGCAACTGCCTTTTCTAAGATTTTAGAAACAAAGGGAAGATTAGATATAGGTCGGTAATTAGCTAAAATATCTGGGTCAAGGGTCACTTTTTTGAGAAGGGGTTTAATAACTGCTATTTTAAACGTACATATCCAGTTAATAAGGATAGATTAATTTGAGTGAATATATAGCTGTTAATTAAAGGAAACACATCTTTAAACAGTTTGGTGGGGATAGGATCTAACTGTCAGGTTGATGGCTTAGATGATGAAACTAATGATGTTAACTCAGGGAGATCTATAGGGGAGAAACTGTCTAACTGTGCACCTGGTGCTTCTAAAGCTCTTGTGCTAGAAGATGAGTCAGTCCCAATATGAGGGAGGAGATGATCAATTTTTTCGCTAATTGATGTTATTTTATTCCCAAAAAAGTTCATAAAGTCATCACTGCTCAGTGTTTAAAGGAATAGATGGTTCAATGGAGCTGTGGCTCTGTGTCAGCCTGGCTACAGTGCTGAAAAAAAATCTATGATTATTCTTATTTTCTTCAATTAGAGAAGAATAATAGGCAACTCTAGCTTTGTGTAGGGCTTATTTGTAAGCTACAAAACCATCTTTCCAGGCTATATGAAGTTCCTCTAGGTTATTGGAGCGCCATTTTCTTTCTAATCTAAATGACATGTAATGTATTCCATTAAAAAAATGCTTTAAATGTTTGTTCACAGTCAAAGTGAGGCAAATAAAATTTGTATTAAATTTTATTTTTGCTCTAATGCAGCCTTTCTCAAAGTGTGGTCCGCAGACCACTGTGGGTCTGTGTGTGGCCCCTAGTGGGCCGCAAGGTGACAAACAAGTAACATATGTTTTAAAATTTAAAATATCAGTGTTTTACTTTCAGTGTTTCTGAAAATATATGTATTGTTTTCAATATAATAATTTGTGAATTTCTCTGTGAGATGAATAAAGTATCTATCTATCTATCTTTCAATCAAATCAACTAGCCTATGTAAAATCAAAAAATATTTGTTTTGTGGCATTGTCTGACTTGAGCAGTGCAGTGGGCTAGTTTTGGGGCTATTTTGAGTTAGGTGGTCCGTGAGTGTTTTTTTATGGGTCAAGTGGTCCTTGGTCTGAAAACATTTTAGAAACACTGCTCTAATGGTAGTTGTAACGGAAAGTATTTAAATTTAAATAATAACATACTTGACTCCCTTGTCTATAGATCTAATATATGGAGAAATGAATTCAAAGTGAATATTTAACTGCAACAAAGAGCAGAGGAAAACAATTGGTATAACAGGAACTCTGAATATATGTGTGTGTATCAATATAATATCAATAACACTGTACAATTGTTGCGTAACTGTAAATAATATCAATACTAGACACCTAAAAGATGATATCTTTGTCATATCAGAATTGTGTTTAAAAAGTTGTTGTAAAAGTGTTGTAAAAGTTTCACAATACAAGTAAGTTGTTTTGGTTGTTGGTGCAAAAAGGACATAGATATTATGATAATATAATATCAAATTAATAGAATAACCAAAACAAAATATAGACTATAGTCCAATTATCATTATACAATGGGCAATATGGATATTAAAATAGAAACAAATATCTGTACATTCAGAAAAACAGTCTGCTTTATCAGAGCTTTGATGTCTGCAATGAAGCTATGTTCCAACCAGGAGGTAATCAGCTATGATACATGTTTAGTGTATCAATTTACGATAAACATGTGTCACTGAGAGCTTTCAGTAATTTAACATTTTAAAGAAATGCCCTGATACATCACTGAGCAAGATTGTTAACTAAATCTTTCAACATTGAAGATAATATAAAAGTCAATCCACAACCACATGTGATAACTGCTTCTTTTTTTTCCTGTGTTGTGTTAAAGATCAACCTAATACAACAACTATATACTTTTACTATTACAATGGAGTATTAGGGCCACATTGAGAAAAGAAAAATTCCCAGACTTCAATAATGAAGTCATATACTAACCTGTTGTCATTTAGCAGACACTATTACCCAAAGCAACTTAGAAGGGAATTGAGTACAACCTGCCAGGGGTGGAATGGAACTTGTGACCATGAAGTTTTTCAACCACCACCCTTCCCCTACCCCGCCGAAAAGGGCTGGGGTACCCCTGAGCAAGGTATCCAACCCCCAATGCTCCCCGGGCGCTACTCAGTGTGGCAGCCCACTGCTGCTAATAGGATGGGTCAAATGCAGAGTAATACTTTCTCTAAGGGGATTAATAAAATAAAATTCTTAAATTAAGACTTTATTCACGTAATCTCATAAATAAAAAATGTATCTTTGAAGTCTGTGATTTTTTTTTTTTCTCAATGTGGCCCTAATACTCCGTTGTTTACTATTGTGGTGAATGGGAAAACTGCTTTTTAGCCAGCATGAGTATTTTTTGTTGCAGTACCACGAGTGGCCACCATAACAAAATTGTCTTCAAGTCAGAAGGGGCCAGTGCTCTATCTAGTTCTCATGACACAGAAACGTTGAGCTGACTGAAGTATTTTTTACCGTATTTTTACCGTATTTTTTATCTCTTTGCAGCAGTCGGACAACCTCTTAATAAAGGTCATTTAATAAAGTAAGAATTAAGTACACGCCCCTCTCCTTTCTCCCCGTGACAGCCCGATCGATACCCGGAAGCACGATCGGTTCTGAGACGTAAGTAACTACGTGACGGTGAATGAAGGTTTCTGTCATTTTCTCTTTCCTTCTCGGCCACAGCAGTTAATGACACACTGTCAGGCTTGTGTGTTTCATGTTGAGGTGAGTTTCATAAACTTCTTTGTGTTGTCAGCTCGCTCAATGTTCATGGTAAAAAAACGTGATTTATGTCTTCACTGGAAATTCAGTCGGACGAGCTCTAACCTCAGTCACACACAGACAAATGACATGGGTTTAACTTTAGCGAGAAGAACGCTCGACATAACAAAAGGTGTTACTGTCTGTGTCTGTACTACAAATAGTATTTTTGCAGTGTTATTAACCATCATTTAAACAGCTTTCTGTAGATCGTGTCAGCATCTTATCTACTTCTGATTAGTCTGTCACTTGGATCATGTCAACATATGATCACAAGTGTGATCAATTCTTAGTTGATTATCTGTTAATATGTTTATTGTGACCCATCAACATTTGTTGTAGGGCTTATTATCCATATTAGCTATATCGTGATGAAACAAGATATGAGCTTAGAGTTTGGATATCATCATATTATTTAAAAGATAGTTATACCTTATAATTTAGTTATAAGGTATCTGTGATTACTTTTCCAGGTTTAAAGGCGGTTGCATTGATGATTCATGATATGTATTATTTTTAATACATTGTTGAAATATACTTAATATTATGCATGAAATATTATCTATTAAATCACTTCATTATTTGTCTTATAGCAGAATTTGACCACATTTATAGGCAAATTCATTGTTTCTAACACATACAAATCCTTCATTTAACATTACAAAGAAACAAATTAGGTATTATCTGAAATTAAAGTAATAACTGTATGTTAAGCATGTAATACAGCTCATAAATGATAGATATTTTATTTTAGAGTGTATTTACTATCTCCTTTGATATTCAGCGCAGAGAAACAACCTGTGTGCAGCTTTATATCCCCATATATTTCGTATATTTGGCGATATAGCCTAAAAATATCCAGACATTATTTATAAGCCATATCACCCAGCCTTACAGAAATATTGAATTGATTTATATCATGGTATATATTGATATTGAATGATATCTGTTGCAGATCAACAGACTATTAGTAGGGAGACTACACTTTCAATTCAATTTTATTTGTATAGCGCCAAATCAAAACATACATTATCTCAAGGCACTGTACATAGACAATATCAAGGAGAGCAAAGAAACCCAACAATTCACACAATGAGCAAACACTAGGCATCAGTGGAGAGAGGAAAAAAAGAAGAAATCTCTGACAGAACCAGACTCAAAGATGTGCAGCCATCTGTCTCGACCGGTTGGGGTGAAAGGAAAAATGGGGAATAGAGGAGAGGTGGGGGACAGAAAGGGGGGAGATGAGGTAGAGACAGAAGAAAGAGATCCAGGAACAGATATATAACAATTCTATCAAGTTATAAGTTTATACAGGACACTTGCATCTGTAATTGTGTGTCAGGACCACCTAATTAAAGTGAGAAACATTTGAGAACATTAGATATAAAGAAGTGTCAACTGATTATCTATTGATACTGAATACATGTTGATTACCACTAAAGAATCGTGGGTGTATGTGTGTGTGTGTGCGTGCGTGCGTGTGCGTGTGTGTGTGCACAGTGCAACGAGCAGCTGGTACCTGCAGAGGATGAGACAATGCACTGCTTGGCTCTTACTTGCATCATGTTACTGCTCAACTCTGGTGAGTAAACCAACAGAAAAGAGCAAAATAAAAACCATGCTCTTCTGTTCAATTTAAGTTGATTATATTGCATGTCATATTGTGCCTATTCAAGGATGTATCAGTTTTTTGGCAGCTGACGCTAGTTAGTCAATCATCAGCAAAACAAGATTAAACAGGTTTTTTCTATAACTTCTAAAGTATAAAGGTATTCTCCTGCACAGAGGAGAATAGCCCTTTAATCGCATCAGTCATTTGTTTGATCAAAATAATTCACGATACTAGATACTAGTAGTCTGAAAACGTTTTTTTACAATATATCTATTTTTTAGATTCTTAAATTTAAATGTGTGTAGTAGCCTTCTTTCTATACCCACTGTGGTCAGAAACATTGAAGATAAGATCCATATTTGTTTGTGAAAATTAATGAACTCATGATGAAAGATGCATCTCCCTGTTATAGCACATTATAAAATCAGTCAAAAAAATCAAAAAGGACTGTATGTTCAAGTCACTCACGTGATATATTAGGTTTTTTTCTCCATCACAATAATAAAAATTGACCACAATTAACGGATTGTAAGTGTTTTTTATCATGATGAGCGATAATATATATTGGCCCATCACTAGCAGTGTTGTCATTGGTTTAGGGAGAAAATAACAGCACTTGTTAGGGCTACAATCATTATTAATCGGTTACTAAATTCATTGCCATCTATTTTGATAATCGATTTTTAGTTTGAGTCTTTTCTTTTTTTGAAAAGGTTAGAGCTGGTCATCTGAAACTTATACGTATAGACTGTTTAGACCAATGTTGTACTGAGCGTTGTTGTTGTTTTATCATTGTGGTTATATTAATATATAAAAATCATAAAATAAATAATATAAATAAACATATTTGAGAAAAAAAGGGTTAGAAAAAAGGTAAATATGTGGATATTATGATCTTTTCGAGCTTTGGGGAAAAAAATAATCAACATTTGTTCAAATATTTTTATGGACCAAACAACTAATCTAATAATAGTCTTTTAGAAAGGAGGTGTCAAGGTCTACTTCATTTATATCTCAGAATAGTTGCCATTTTATTCTACACACCCACTTCCTCAGAGCTCAGTCATTATTATAACCTGTTTGTCCCACAGTTCTGGCGACACTTCCTGCTCCACGCAACACCTCCGTGGTCTCTGTTAATTTCCACAACATCCTGCGTTGGGATCCTGGACCTGGTACTCCACCAGGTACAGAGTACATCATTTCCAGAAGGTAAATTCCCACTCCACCACCTTGTTGGTTGTCTCTGGCCGTTTCTCAATATCCATACTTGTGCGTACTTAACCGTACTTGCGTACTCCCGTACTTGTGACAACGTCATCAGCCTCAGTCCAAGTTCTGTTCCAATTCTCAAGTATGTGAGCAGTGAGTACGGTTCTCAAGCCCGGAAGTGTTCTCGCTCTGCCCATTTTACCAAGTATCGGGTGAGCGTACTTGGGAAAGCCATGTATCCCAGAATGCATTTCGGTGGAACATAGCAGCAGAGAATACAAATATAAACCTGAAATAAATATTTTTCTCTGTCCCGGAAAACACAGTTTTAAGATCATTTGAGGTGACAAATCAGATATTTAGAATTCAAACATGTGGTTTGTGTATTAAGATTTTCAATATTTCTTTATTATTTGTTTTACGTATTTATAGTTTATAGTTTATGGCAGCAGAAACTATATATTGTATATTATTAATGTTTTATTTATTTTAACTTTGAATTTTAGATTTATATTAAAGTCGCACAGTCATAGTATCTGTTTTTAAATATAATATACATATACATACTGTACATATATATACATACTACTCTACACTGCTGAAATATATCTATTTTCCACATAATGAAGTTAAATATTTTAAATGTGAAAATAATAACAATATATATGCATTTATAAAAAGTATTTCATATGTTCATTTATCAACACTTAGTTGGTGGTAATGAGGCTGCAGCACTTGGCGCCATTTGCCATTCTAACAGTACAAAGAAGTACGCTGCTGTTCCAATTGAAAAAATCATACTTGTGTACTCCCATACTTGGCGAGTATGTACTCCAGTCGTACTTCTCAAGTACGTACTTCCCAAGTACGCAAGTACATACTTGCATACTTGAGTATTGAGAAAGGGCCTCTGCTTTCATTTCCTATCACTAACTAGCTGATGTAATTTCTTTTTTGTTAGGAGAGAATTATGCCCCATCAGCATTCTGTACAGTTTGAACATGTCGAAATATTTAGCATCAAGTAAATAAACTGCTAATTACTTAAAGTATGCATGGACTTCATAATCAAATCAGATGCTTGTATTTTGGCTTTCAAAACATTTGCTGCTTTGTTTATTAGATCAAATCTACTTTTACAGCAAACTATCACAGCAAACCACAGTAGTCAGATTGACCTGATGAATAAAAAAACCTAACATTTAATCAATTTAATTAAAAAAAGATAATATAAATCAGTAAAGGGCACAAAGAGATTGAATTGAAAATTACATCAGTGTCTTTGAGGTTCTTCAAAAAAAATCTGACCTTGAAGTCAATTTAAGTACATCATCATCATTCCCTATAAAACTCTCCAAAAATTCAAAAAAGTAATCCAACTCCTCTATTTGAAAGCAACAGGGCTGTATAGAAATCTTTTTTTTAGATTTCCATTCTTTTTCTCTTTCCTTCTACTTGTACAGTATATGATTATTTGCTATTACTGTTGTATTGTTACTTGTCTAAAGTACTGTCGAGCAAGGAGGTGTCACTCATCTTTACTGTGTAAACTGTGTAACCCCCCCACCCACAAACCCACAATGAAATTTAACATTGGTAAAAATAAAACTCTGTATTATAATCTGATTAAGAGATTATAACTAATGACACAAATTAGTGACTTTAATAAAAAGAATCAACCAGAAAGAAAAGGAGAACAATAAGAGAAAGATGAATAATATGATAAATATGGTTCAGGATCCAAAGGCTAAAAAATGCTTTTCCTTCTTTTATTTCTGTGCAGTATTTGTTTTCTGTGTCCTCCTCATCTCTCGTAATTATAATCGGGATTTACAAATTTTACGTGATACATTTTACCCATTGTAATTGTATGGAATAACAATAGAAAAGTAGATAGATATATAGATATAATATCCATATATTTCAAATGCCTATGAATAAGTCAAAGCCTATGAATTTGAGGAAAAAAAGAAGAAATTATTAAGAAAGAAAAACATTTTTTCTCAAAAACAAAAGCATCAGCAGCAGTCCAGGTGTGCTCACATACAGAAGCAGAAGATGTGCTTGTGTCTCATGTGCCAGTTAATATTCAAATGTCTGTGAGGATAATATACTCTAATCCCTCCATATGAAAATGAGAGAACAGCATTCAAAGTCTGCGGGTATAATATGTCCCCTTTAAATGTAACATAAAGAAGACGTCAGAATAATGGAAGCTTAATACATCTGCTTTGTAACATTTCAAAACTTCCTGGTTTCTCCTAAATGGAACATGATGACATACAATTTTATGGCATGTTTATTACATGTTTTTGTGTATTTTGGTCAGAATACTCATGACAGCAAATTTTCATTTTGTCCCATGCGTATTCTGCAGACCATGGTTCACAGATAGAAAGTCATCTATGAACCATGTCAGATTTCAGAGTGAAAATGTATTTATTATTTGTTGTGCAACATCTTGTATAAAAAATTAAATAAAATAAGCAGATACTAATGCCTATTTATACTTATACTACAGGTTGCCACAGTCCACTGCCCTAGCGTGGATCTTTAGTTGACCAAAATCATTGGAAAAATTGAATTCAAATCAAACTTTTTTCTTTATGTAACTTTTTTAGAAAATTTGAACTTGGGTATACTTGTTTCATATATGAATAAAAAAAGAGAACTCTATCTGAGTGACTCAAACTTAATCAGTCAGTCTCAACCTCAGGCCTATTTGTAACCTTTAATTGTCATGTTTCCAGTCAGAACACGGCCTGTATAATCCAGTGTGGTTTACTTAAGCGTCTGCTTTGATGGAATATCTGACTGTGAGATGTTTGTTATCTCTGCATTCTCAGCGCTGAGGCACTCAGCTTGATACAGCTGTGACCACAGAGCTCAGACCAGCTGATACCTTTAAGGAACCAACGATTTTCAAGTCCCTATTTGGGTTTTTTTCAGTTTCAGGTAGTCTCATATTCTCTTATGACAGTCATTGTGAAGATTCAGTAATTATACTCGCCTGCAGTGACAGAGATTAATCCTCACGACTTATTTCAGGGCTGGGTTTTATTTGTAATTGACTTGTAGATGTTTTTGCAGACAGAAAAGAGAAGGCCATCCAGATTCACGGGCCACATTCATTTCAAAGATAACTATTTCTCTAAAAATCACAAAGAAACTAACAACAAAAACAAAAACATTTGAAGAAGAGAAAAATGGAAATAAAGTGTATCGTTTACATACATTAAGCAGGACTGAAACCATAATTATATTTTTGTTTTAATTGACTTATCTGTTGTTTATGTTCTTGTTTAATCCATAAAATGGCATACAAGTGTGTAAAATGTACTAGTATTTGCATGAACAAATAATAGGTTAACTGTCACAGAGGAGCAAAGAAAACATTTTCACAGTAAAGACAGTAAAAATCACGTTATTGTTTAAATTTTATCAAAGAAAAAGCACTTAAAGTAATTAACATTCTTCATTTTCAATTAAGAAAATAGATTTGTGTTTCATTTATTAATTGAATAATAATCAATTATTGGTTGTGGCCCTACCAGATAAACAAAAATACCCAAGGCTTCTGTATGAACAATAGTTTTGAAGCTGTGAGTATAAGTGTGTCTGATACCAACATGCTGTACGTCATTAATTACCATAGTTAGAGGGAGAATTACAACATACATTTACATAGTAAAAGAAAAACATGCTGATAAAAAAATACATGCAAAATTAGACGTGTAACCTCACTGGTACATTTCCTCTCCTGTGACTATTTCAAAATAAAAGTGTGGGTTTGTTAAATGCTATTACTATAAAGATGTAAAACTGAAACGTTTGGCCTGTATTTGCAGTAACTTTGCATAGAGCGATGTTTACTCTCATGGGTTATTTTTTTTGTTTTCACATCATATATTAATTGATATTATGTATATGGTATTTCCAATGTACTGCGCATTATTAAGGTGTATGTAGAAAGTGATAAATGGTTAGGTTGTTGAGTTGTTAAGTTGAAATATGCAGGAACTGAACTGTGTGTCACCATGCAGGTTATATGGAAAAAAACGCAATGTGCAAGTGAATGTAACAACATCGACATCAATACAGCTGAAGCTGCACTCCAACTTGAAGTATCTCCTGACTGTCCAGGCGTCCTTCAACCAAAGCCGCTCTCTGGGGTCCAGTTCAGTTTTCTGCCCTTATGAAGACAGTTAGTATCTATTTGTTTTCTTCTATGATGCATGTACTGTATGTTATTTTTAATCTGTCTGTTATAGCTCTACACTTTAAAGTAGGAATAGGCATGAGCCGAGAGTCTTCAATTATTCGATTATTCACTTGATTTTAAAGTGATTATCCGTAACATATTACAAAAATTAAAAAAAACAACAACAAAAAAAAATGTCATTGATTGCATTCATAAAAAAAAAAAAATCTTTCTACTCCAATCACTACCTAACTTGTTGTAGAGCAGGAAATATTTCGTTTGTGGACTGTGTGTTTGCAGAAGTTTTCCCTCGTTTCGCTCCCTCAGGGAACATTGGTTATTTTCATAACCTCCAGTTACCGTTCAGTCGATACACTCAATACAACACATCAGTATGGGGATCGAGCATCACAAGATGTGCGTGGAATTAGACTGGGAGACTCTGGCATCCACGGTCAGCAGTGACCGTGGATGTCAGAGTCTCAGCTCCCTGCTGAGAGCACTGATTGAGTGATGTATAAATCTGTACATTTTTATTATTTTGGTCGATTGTTTTTTTTGGAACTAATGATAAACATGAAGGAACTAAATGTCAGGGTCACAGCGACTGCTCTCATATTAAAATTAATATTAATATTGATGCTGGCTGTGCATTGATAGTTTATCCTGCGCATGTTTTTTCTGGTGTAAAATGTATGGTTAGACATGACTTATCCGTGTGAGCTGAATTTACAGATAATTTCAACAATCTATAAGTGTCACACGTCATCATCCACACACATTACGCACAGAATAAGCAGACAGAGCTCACTGAGTTACTCCATGTAACGACAAGCTGACGAGTGCACACCGACATCGCCTCTCTCTTCCGATGAAAGGCGCAGTGGTGGCGGAATCACTTCTTTGCAGTTATTTCGTTATCGTATGGATTAAAATGGGATAAAGAAAATTTTCTACTCAACGTTCAAGTCCCATTTCTTACAACAAATGAGTCCGTAACTTTATTTTGTTTAAAACATTATAGACTGACGTGTGTCTATTTACAACGCTGTGTTACATAAAGAAAATATTCATCTGTGGAAAATGAATTTCAGTAATTTGCTCAAAGTAAGTGAGTCTCCCTCTCTCACTCACGCACACACACAAGTGTTAATTTTTATGCAAGACACTTAGCATACAGTTGTATTAGCTATGTGTTTGTGATGGTTTTCTGACCTTTCACAACTTTCAACGTTCACAACTAAAAAACTATTTTTACTGCCTTCTTCCTCTTTTCCTAATTTTTCACAAAAGTAATTTCATACCTTGAAGCAAAAAGTAAAAAAAAAGTCCTTATTTTTATATAGGCTTCATATTATAAAAGACATTATCAACTGTTAATATGTCAATTGTGGGAATTAAGCACACTGTTCTCCACAAACAACATCCATTTATCAACTTTTTAAAAGTTAAGAATTTTGATCTCCGTTTTGCCATTTTCTTCAGATCCCCACTACAGTTCTCGGCGGTCGTTTTTGTTGTTGTTTTCCCCCAGTTCACTGACAGTTATTGCCACCAAAGTAGCCAAAAATCTCCTAAAGTTATCAGGCTTTCCGTAATTTTTTATAAAGATTGTTAAAAGTTTCAAGCTTACCTGCGCTTTCTTCCCACAGAAAAGTTTACAGAGCCTGGTGCGAATGCTCCAGGATAATGAGGCAGCTACTGTACATAGATAACCATATATTTGTATGAATCTACTGAATGGGCGTGTTATAGACTGTAACTGCTTGAGGGTATGAGTTCACCTGGAGACTGAAGATGGTTTCTTGTGTCTTCTTTGGATTAATGACACACAATGAGGCCCCTGGTGTGAAAGAGGCCAAGTGAAGTTGCTTTGAGTGAATGCCACCAGTCTTGTTTATGAGGTTACATAGGGAGGGGGAGTGAAATGTTAGAATCAGCAACAGACATTATAAACAATATATATATACTAATGTATTTCTTTATATTAAAAAGCTACACTCTACAGTTTTGACTATTATATTATATTATACATATATTATATATACGTACACACTGAGTGTGATGGACTGGCAACCTGTCCAGGATGTACCCCGCCTATCGCACAGCACTCCCACGACCCTCATGTGGAGGATAATGCGGTAGAAGATAGATGGATGGATATACTGTATATGCTCATATGATGTATGTAAATGATTTCAGCCACTTTGAATCTGACCAAAACAAAATGTAAAGAAATTCACCGCTTTTTTCTTCTTCTTCTGGTGATTAGCCAAAATAGGTCCTCCAGTCGTCTCACTGGCTGGATGTGGTGACTGCATCGAAATCAACATTTCCCTGCCGCAGGCTGACAGGAGCTCAGGAATCAACGACATCCATCAATTTTACGGTGCCCAATTCAGAATCTTGTGCAGAGGAAAAGAGACATTGGTAAAATAAATTATCACTTTTATTTCTGTTTAATACTACTAATTTCCCCTTCTGGGTCTCAACTGTTTTTTATGAAGTATTTTTCTGAGCACTTTATTAGTAGTGTCATGATAACACTAAGCGTATGGCACACTAACATGTAAAAAAAAAACCACTAGGTGTTGAAACTCATCATTATTTATTATATATTTCTGATAAAAGTCTGACCAATTATTTTGTTTGGTCGGAATAAAATTATTTGCCGAGCTTCCTGTCTGTCACTGCTGTCACAGCTTGCAAGTCGTGCAGTGGCAGAGCGGTAGAGTGGTAGAGTGTTCTGTGAGAGATAGCAAGGAACAGCAAAGACTTGACAATGACTGACAGGGCGAGCTGCCACTTCCACCCCCAGCAGCTCACATTAATGGAGCCAGTGTGATTGATGCTGTGACAGTAGGAACTAATCTTGTTATTATATATTGGTATTGTTAATCTTGTCATTGTAGAAAGCTTTTTTGCAGCAGTGACACTGGATGAGAAGAATGTCAGTAGTGACTCTAATGTGTTTAGGTCAGAGGAATCGTTTGCTTTGTGTCATTTTCTTTTCTGCAGCTCTGAGGCTGGTGTGCAGCGACCAGAGGGTATCAGTGAGCCATGGGTGAGGCTGAGAGGATCGAGCAGGTCTGGTGGATAGAGGACACAGTCTATCCAGACAAGAGCTCAGTGTAGAGCAGAGAGAGTCAGTGGCATAATTAACTTCCAGGGAGGAGAATGTGTTGGGGGTGAAAGAACGGAGGCTACAAAGGAGGAGAACTGGATGGGAGACAGGTTGTGGAGGTTGAGGCAGAAGGAAACCATGGGGGTAGAAGCAGAACTTTGTTCTGTGAGACCCACACTGAGCTGAATTAAATAGTGGTTAGATTAGTGTAAATGTGTGACTGTGAGGGTATCTGTGGAACAATTTCTGGTCAGAATGAGATCAAGCTCTTTGGATGGAGGAGAGTAGGGTGTCTAGCTCATCAAGAAAATGACCCAGTTGTCCTGGTGAACAATAAATGAATGATAAATAAATGTCCAGTGCAGTCACCAAGATGGCATGGTATTCAAAGGAGTTGTACTTGACTGAGTGTAGCAGTTGTTTGTATTGCCATTCTTTTTTGCCTCTGCATCCTAAAGGTTTTCTACTGGATTCAAGATGAATGCAATTAGCAATAATACTTTGAATCTGATCAAACCATGATATGTTGGCATTAAAGGTACACTGGGTAGGGTTTCTTGGCTATGTAAATATACAAATTCAACTGAGTAGCTTAAATTCATCTTCAATTGTGTGCTTGCATGTTGACTACAGGTTATGTTTTCACAACGCTACAGTATTCTTTACACACAGATAGCTAAGGCACTTATTTGGCCAAGGAAGAGGCTGCACTCATGGTGTGTTAATTATGACATTGCAATTCCACAATTCATATTTATTAAATAGAAATTAAAGGATATACAATTTGCAACAAAATAGTATTTTTTAATGACGATGTTGTGGCTAACTCTGCTTTGCAACATAAAGACCCAGGTTCATGACCCAGTCTGACCGCAATTCTCTAGTTTCCTCCCACAGCTCAGAAACATGCAGACACTTGGGTACACCAAATTGACCGTAGGTTTGGATGTGAGAGTGAATGGTTGTTTCGTCTCAGTGTGTTGGTCCTGGGATGGACTGGCTATTGACTCTAGTGGCCTAATGACCCTCATGTGGAGGATAATGTTGTAGACAATGAATTTTTAAGTTCAATGAAGTTTTTAAGTTTTCCTTAACTCATTTTATATAATAAGAATGATCTAAAAAGTGGGTGGTGGTACATTTTTGTTTATTATTTGTTATTATATTTGTTATTATTTTTCTCAATTCATCTGTTTGTTGTTTAGTGCTTAAAATGTCAAATGTGTTGTCCACAAACAAAAATTATTCAGTTTTAATGATTTGTATGGAGCAAACAAATCAAACGAATATTCACATTTAAGAAGCTGAACATTTTAAAAACGTATTCATTGTAAATGTTTGTTGTAATCATGTCTTTCCCCCGTTATTTTACTTGCAGGTGGACTATTTAACAAAAAAGATGAATAATATTATTCCGAACTTGTACGCCGGTGTGGAGTACTGTGTTCAGGTGGACACAAAGATCACCGTGAACAAAAACACAGAGCCATCTGCTTGGAAATGCATTTACACCAGCATTGTTGAGCCACATAGAGGTGAGCTGAACTTTCCCTTTTATTGCTGTTGAGACAGTGTGGTGGTGTTATTAACTTGTCTATGTTTCCCACTAAGCCTGCAACTGACAGTTATTTTCTTAAATTGATTTGTTGGTCCCTAAATTCCAATCAATGTTCCCAAATCTCAAAAGTGAGGATGTTCTCAAATGTCTTGTTTTGTCCACAAACCAAGATCATTCAGTTTTAATGATTTCTTTGTTATATGGAGCAAAAAAAGAAGAAGCAAAAAAACTGAATATATTCACATTATAAAAGCTGAATAATCTCAAATGGATTAATCTATTATCAAAATAGTTGCAGAATAATTTCATTTTAATTATCTGTTGCAGCCCTATTCCCCACACATGGGCAGGCTGCCTGGCAGCTACCACTCACACCCACCAGTGTATAGTTTATACAGTATATATTTCATATTTATTTTTAACCATTGGAAAAAGAATGACATCCACCTAAATAGTCATCAAGTGGATGACTAATTGGAATTTCCCATGGAAATTTTCCTAAAAAATAATCATGTCTGCTTAGTTTTTCTGAATTTCTTTCATTCCCTCCTTGAGAGTTTTTTGTTAATATACTAATCCAGCAGAGTAAATTGGTACATATCAGCCTGAACCCACCCATACAGTAATTTAAACATAACATTACAGTTATCACATCTCGCATATCAAATGTCACACGTTTTGCCAGTGTTTCAGTTGTTGGTGTGTGTGTGTGTGTGTGTGTGTGTGTGTGTGCCTGTGCCTGTGCCTGTGTGTGTTCAGAACCTGTTGTTTTAGGTGCAGGTGCTGCTCTTCTGATTTTAGTGCTGGGTGTCCTGATTGCCCTCATCTTTTGCCTCCACTACACTGGGTTCCTCTGCACACTGAAAACTCTGCCCAGAGCAATTGTAAGCAACATTCCTATCTAACCCTGACCACACCACCTGTGCTGCTTGCTAGCTACTGTGGATAGTTTTGTAGTTGGAATCTGTTTTTGCATACTTCTTGCCATTTGAAAATAGCCGGTCAGATGTTTACTAGTGTTGCAGCAATTGCACTGTCTCTATTTCATCCTGATTTTAACCATTACACTTCGTTCCTATCTTGGCCACACTAGATAATTGTCAGCAAAGGTTACATCCTTTCACCAGATGGGACAACACCAGATCCAATCTCTATAAGCTCAGAGATGGTGAAACAGAGGAGTCAAAACAATCCCACAATTCTACACACTGCACCTGAGGATGAAGAGGAGGAGGAGGAGGAGGTGGAAGAGGAGGGGGGAGAAGAAGAGATCATTGACTACATGGACAGAGATGCACAGCTTTCATTAGGTCAAAGCTTGTGCTGGAGTTCAAGTACTGTAACAGAAAAGAGTGAACCTGCTGCATCAGGAGACAGTGGCAGTTTAAGAGAGAGACTAATAGCTGTGGAGGCTGAGTTTGATGGTGGGGTCACACATGGGGGTCAGGAGGAAGATGAGGCCTCGGCTTTCCTGCCTAGGGAAACCCAGACAGAAGTCCAGGTTGGAGAGGAAGAGCAGGAGGAGAAGAGGCAGAATGACAATATGTTTGACAGCGCCAGCAATGTCAACCTGTTCTCAGTCACCATTGCTGCTCTCAGTGTAGGCGAGGAAGATGAGCAGAATAAAAGAGAGCTTGTAAAACAAACTGAGACTCAAAAACAGGCTTTGAGCAACACAGACTCACAAACTGATACAGCGGCAAGTGTGCAAAGCTCAAATGAAGACTGTACAAAGAGTTGGTATGAAAACAATGACACAGACATTAAAACATCTAATACTGAACATGAACCGGCAGATGAAGTCGAGGAGGATCATGAAGATGATGAGGACGATGAAGAGGATGAAGATATTGAATTCTCCGGATACATGGCCCACACATGATTCAGAATGTGGCTCCGGTTCATGTTCTGTACGTGCCTGCGATATTTGGGATCGGTATCTTTATGGGGAATTAGGGCTGGGCAATATATTGACATGAGACAAAATATGGTCTTAAATGTTGGATATCATCATATTGTGATGTGTATCTGTGATGACTTTTCCTGATTTTAAAGGGTGCATTGATAATCATCTTTTTCATAAAATGTATTAAATACATTTGTGAAATTCACTAAATATGATCAATTACACACTCTAAATTGACCGTAGGAGTGAGTGTGAGAGTGAATGGTTGTGTGTGGCCCTGCGATGGACTGGCGAACTGTCCAGGGTGTACCCCGCCTATCGCCCGATGTAGCTGAGATTGGCACAGCACCCCCCGCGACCCTCTGGTGGAGGATAAAGCGGTTAGATGATGACTGACTGACTGACTAATTATTTGTCTTAATAATTTGACCATATTTATAGGCAATTTCATTATTTGTAAGGCACATATATATCCTTAATTAAACATTGAAAAACAAAGAAACATACCAGGTATTATCTGAAATGAAAGATAATATTTAGGTAGTATTATAAGCATGTAATACAGATCATAAACAATAGATATTTTATCATCTAAAAAGATGTCGAGAGAAACAACCTAGCTTTTATATCAGGATATAGCCTCAAAATATTGATATATTATTTAAAAGCCATATCACCCAACCTTACAGAAGTATTGATTTAATTTATACTGTGATATATATAGAGAGAGAGATTGATTGTTGTAAAAAAGTATATTGTGATACATTTTTTTTCCTCAGCTGTGACTGTGGGTCAGTGGTACAGTGGTTGTCTTCCCACCAAATAATCATCCCTTAATCATCAGCTCTTCTTGTCTACAAACTGGATTACACCTGACGGCTGTGCCATTAGCGTGTGAATGGTTGTGAATAATGTATGATAAAAAAAAGTGTTGCATATGGATGCGCATTTATATCTCAAAAATCTCATGAATCTCATAAAATCTCATAAACGTCATAAACATAAATCTGACTTTCGTTGTCGTCATTCTTGTAAGAGGAGAGGAGAGGAGCTACACGGGGATAGCTACGTCGAGCAGCCAGTTTAGAGTGTCCTCCTCTAATTGGACCAGGCCTCCAGAGCCATGCGGGGCGGCAAATATGGGGCACTCATTTATGAAGTGAGATATCGATTGCACAGCCCCACATTGGCAGGCGTCTGAGGTGCTCGCTCCAGTCAGCTTCAGGAAGGACTGAGTCCTTCCCCAGCCGGTCTGGAGGCAGTTGAGCCGGACCCATGCCTTCAGCAGGAGGGTATGTCCAGGTGGTGTTGGGCAAGGGGTGCCGATGAAGGAGTGCAGGATGGTAGTGGAGTCCTTCCATTCATCGCTCCACCTCATTTCCATCCAAGTGTCGGAGGCAGGGCCAGATCCTAACAGCTTGGCAGCTCTTGTTGCAAAGTGTTGCCTCGAGATCCGCTGTGGTATGTCTTGCGGGATTGGGATGATGCTATTTCTGTCTGGCTGAAGTGCCTTCTCCGCAAGTTTAAGGATCTGGAAGTCGCAACTTATGTTAGGTGGATGGATTCCGGATACCACAGGTAGTGCCTCAGTTGGGGTTGGCTTCAGGGTACCAGAAATGATGCGCATTGCATCGTTGAGGACGTCATCAACCAATTTGGTGTGGACGCTGTGAAACTAGGCCGCAGCAGCATATTCGGCAGAAGAGTAAACAAGTGCATGTGCATAGCGTCGTAAGACTGGCTCCCCACCCTAGGCCACAGTTTCCTTATTAGGTTGACGCGCTTAGATGTTTTGTTAGCAACGTTCTTTAGGTGGGGCCCGATGTTAAGCTGCGGTCAAGTGTGACGCCCAGGTAGACAGGCACAGGGTCGAAACTCAGCTTCTTGCCCTCCATTCTCACCTCAAGCTCCTTTTTTGCAAGTCGAGTTGACAAGTGATAGATCGAACAGACAGTCTTTGACTCTCTTACTTTTAGGTGCCAAAGGTGGACGTACCTGCAGAGAGTAGAGATATCTGCCTCCAGGATGGTTTGGATCTCCTCATAGGTTTTGACTTGGGCCGCAATTGCACTGTCGTCTGCGTACAGGTACTTGTTTCCCAAGGTGGCGGGGTAGTCCGCGATATAGATATTGAAGACGATGGGGGCAAGTACGGACCCCTGCGGTAGGCCGTTTCGGAGCTGTCGGTTTCTACTTCGCTCCCTGCTTGAGGTGGTGACATAGAAGGATCGGTTCTGGAGCATAAGCGTCATGAACTTCACAAGCTGTACATCAGGGATCATTTGCAGCAACTTCAGATAGAGGCCACGGTGCCACACGGTGTCGTAAGCGGCTGTTAGGTCAATGTACACATCTCCAACTTTTTCTTTCTTCTGGAATGCACCTTCTATGTCGTGCAAGAGGTGGATTATTTGGTCTACTGTAGACCTTCCTTTGCGGAAGCCTACCTGGGCTTGTGGGAGATGACTTTCCACAATGTCATTGATTCGCGCCAGGATTGCTCTCTCCATCAGCTTGTATGGTATACAGAGTAGTGAAATTGGCCTGTAGCTCTTGGGGTCTTCGGCCGGTTTCTTGGGTTTGAGGATAGCAACCACTTGACTTTAATACAGGGGTGGCCCGAAAAGTTCATTGGTTGAATTTGACCAAATGTGGTATATTTTTCAATTTGGTCTCCCCAGTGGTCTACATACTACATGCATTAGCCTACTTCTTCGTCAGCCTATGAACTTTTTAGCTTACCTTCTTATATTAACACATACATCAACATGAACTTCCTTGGGATTCAAATGGAAAATGTCTGAAAATACCATAGACCATGCAAAGGCAATGCTAGTTATCTGCTGTCAACCTGAACATAATCCAAGAATCTTTGGGGAAAATTCTCCTTAGACATCTACAGCATATATTTAAACACATTCACTGACTAAAATTACAAAATATTATCATTCACCAGAAAAGTTTGAAAAGATCGGTAAAATCTTTATATCTCATAAACCAGGAGTCACCAACTATATTTGTTGAAGGGCCAGAATTTTTCTTGACAAACACTTTGGGGCTGGACATTTAAATAAAATTGAGTAAAATTTTTGGCTTAATAATTTATTGTAGGTTTGATTTTTTTTTTTTTTGATGCTGAGACTTTGAAATAAAAACAAAGCAGGGAGAGTAAGTTTGTCCTAATTTTGGAATAATTTTTGTTCTTTGCTTCGTTTGTATACTATCCATAGATTTATGTCTATTTGAAGGGTGTACTTCATTTATTGTAAGAAATATTTTTCATTTCATGTCACTATTACAGAACTTTTATGATTGGCTGTTATGATCACAAAAACAAATATATGATGTTTTTTTTCTTATTAATGTGACCCTATCTCTTGCCAAATTCCATATTCATAACACATTTTCCAACAAGAAACTATACCGAAATTGAGCAGTACATCTTAACCCTTTGCCACAGTACTGAACAAAAAAGTGGTAAAAACTATTTTGTTGTGTTATGTTGTATTTTTAATTCATATGTTTCTGTCCAACTAGCCTAGTTTGTTTTGAATATATGTTTTATATAAATAAAATCAAACAAAAAAGGAAGCGTCCTCCCTCAGACTTCTTCTAGGTCACGTGATTTCCTATCAAGCGCTTCTGTAGATGATGCCTTCATGGAACTCCGAGTAAATCACAATTAGGTATGCGGCCAATTTGAAAGAATCCAAATATTGAGAGTAAACGCCAAATTAGAAAAGGTCTGCTTATTATTACTGCTGCTTATTATTTTTGTTACAATCTCTATCATACCATGTCATCTTGTTTTTTTATGCGTCCTCTTTTTTAAGTTATGTGTTTGTGTTTGATGTGTACCTTTCTCAATTATCTCAATTACAGATATCTAATTTATGCAACAGCCAATCTTTCAGTAAAGTCAAAATTTGCTTTATACTCTTGTCATAATTTATTGGTTGGTGTAGTTTGAGAAACAGCCACGTAAATCTGTCAGGAGTACGTACGAGAGCAGGTACGAACATGGTGTCGAATGCACTAGATGTCCCTGAAAGCACCATGAACAGTTACGCGTTAGTGTGGTTTTAGATCTTGATTTTTGCTTTGCCTGGTAGCGCTGAGTGGAACTGAGCTGAAGTCTGTCGACTGCAGCTGAAGTAAAGACTCATGGAGGCTGTTGTCATGACAGGTACTTATGCTCTGAAATGAAAACACTGCATGTCACAATGTATATCTTTTGACTTCTCTACTTAGAGAATGGAGAGTTTAGCATGCTAGCTTGAGAGTGATTAGTACCCAGAGCGAGGGAGGAAAATTCGTTTTTTTGACACAGCGCGATTTTCTTCTTAAGCATTGTGTAGTTTAATAGTAAAAGTAGTGTTACTGTGTTAAAGCGTGGATAAGTGAAACGAGGTGAAGGCAATCAGCAGCCCACTGGCCGTCAGCGTTTAGGCTGTAAAAGTTAACGGACAGTGACGCTTATCACGCGTGTGTTGTTGCGGGCCTTTATGAACATGATGTAACAGTAAAATGTAGTTTTCCGTATTAGGGGGTAACCCTAACCCTAAGTAGCTTATTCCTCTTTTTTAAGTTGCTTTGGATAAAAGCGTCTGCTAAATACTTGAATGCAAATGTAAATAGCTATGCGTATCCAATGGCACCCCTCTCCACTACTAGAAACACACACTGCACACACACACATTAAAACACATCTACCCCACAACAGGAAGAAAAAATATGCATCACTAAGCAATCAAATATGCCAAATAGGCAACCAAAATCACAGCGGGGGAGAGCATGAAGCAGGTTAGGCAAAACACAATAACAAAGTAAGCAGGTAAAAAATGAAATCTCAATAAGTACAATCTGTTTTGTGTTTGGAAGCAAACATGTCAATGATGCGCTAGACATCCAAAGCCACCTGTTGGGGCTACCACTGTCTGACGACCTATAAAAACAAATTTACCAGATCAATAAGCTGCTACTGCTAGCTGATACTGGCATATGCTTTCAAGCGAAGATATCTGCTTCTGGCACGTGCATGTCACCTGAGTGACGTACAAACATCACATATGGTTCCCTACTGACCCCACAGTGATTAGACAATGCCTTATGTTGATTAATTCTATTGGTTTCATGCTATATGCGGTCTATGCAAATGCATAGGGCCCCCAAGCCACCAGGGTGCCGCAAAGCTGCATGTTCAGCCTCATCTGAGGAGAGTTAAAATTACCTGTCTCATGTGTAAATCCCATATATGCTTATAAAAAAAATAAGCTCCAATGTTTTTGTGGCATAATTACACCAAAATCGCTGTCAAGCAGTGAGTGGTGTCTGCCAAGTCCAACAGACTTTATTATTGTTTTGGGTTGTGAGAATTTGTTGTTTCTCTTGTATTATCAGTTTAACTTGCTCGGGTGGCTCAAATGATGTTCAATTAATTAATTAAATAAAATAATTGATGCCTTTTCTGGCCATTTTCGGCTCGAAATGCTTCGGTGGCCAAATTTTCGGTCCATCTCTAGTAAATATGTTTTGTGTTCCGAGCCTGTTGCCCTTTTTTGATCCACGGTTCAGAGAAACCCAGGTGGGGTCGCTCAGTGGTTAAAGACCGGCACCCCGTGTACAGAGACATCATGGTCTCAAGTTCAATTTCACCCCTGGCAGGTTGTAATCAATTCCCTTGTAAGTTGCTTTGGATAAAAGTGTCTGCTAAAATGACATGTAATGTAAATAAATGCTCAGACTCTTCCACATCAACTGAGTATCCGCCTGTTCATCCCCTATCTGTAGAAGTAAGAGTGTTAACCTGGAGCAGCCACAGCTCCAGCCCTGGAGGTAATATCTTCCCTGAGTAAGAGTAAATCAACTACAATTATGTAATTATACATACAGTAATTCTTATTTTTTCCCCTGGGGTTGCGTTTTTATTAGCTCTGACTTTAGTTTCAGGAATACTACATAGATTCCCAATGGTAAAATCATTTTTTGATCTTGACATGTTTTATTTCACACATCTTTCTTACCCATTCAGACCATGGTTAGGCTTATTTTTTCTTTTTTGAAGTGACAAAAAAAGAAACAAAGCTCCCGTTGCAGCTGTGATCCTCCGTGCAAACACAACTTCTCCACTTTCATTTGTAAACATCCTGCAAAAATCGATCAATTAAGCCGACTTTAAGATAAAAAAAAACCATCTCGTTATAACAACTTAGTGTTCTAACCACAAACAAGAATATATACTTGAAAGAAAATGAAATCATGGAAGTTGTTGTTCAAATCAAATCAGTTAATCAAATATCAAAATAGTTGACACCATCTTGTAATAGTTAACACCATCTTGTAACTTCTAGAGTCTATTTTTTCTAGGCTTAAGCGGCAGAGCTTTAAGAGAGGACTGGATTAATATGGAAAGTGAAAGCAGCATCAGAGTCCACAGACATGAACTGGCTGTGTGTCATCGGGGCCTCTGATGCTTTAGCAGTCATGACTGCCCTTATCTGGATGCTCACATGGCTGCCTCAAGTCCTCACAGGTGAGTACAGTCTTATTGACACCCTGACACACACTTGCACTGTAGAGCTCATGTTATTGTTACGATGCTCTTTTTCAATCATTTTCTGTTTAAATCCCTCCTAAAGAATTTAATTTTTTGAACAGAATGATATCAACATTTATCTGGGGAAAACGAAAACCTATGATTAGGATTCAAACACTACGGCTGCAAATCTAGATGGGAAAAGGAGCTTGTCATTTTCCCATTTTTTTGGAAATGCTATAACTCCTTTTTGGAAGTAGGAAGGAAATACTTTACCCAGATTGAGTAATCTAATGGAATACATTACAAAATATATTTAATGGCACATATTCAGTATTCTCTAGAAGTATACATTTAAAAAGTACAAAAAGCTAATAATTTGATATAATTTCATTGTGCCCCTAAATATGTCCATGTGCTCCTTAATTTTTCCTTTTAGGAGCACATTGGGAGGAAAAGAAAGTGTCGGGCCCTGTGTTTATATTGTGATAGATATAGATGTATGATTGATATTTTAAAATGATGAATTCACAGTGATCCAGCAGAACAGAACAAGTTTGACATATCAGTATCATGTAATTATGCATTGTACAAACTTTGAGCTAAAGCATATCATTGATTTGTGAAATCATTCCCACTGACTATTTTTTTTTACCAATTGGAAACACTGAGAAGTGTTAAATATTTCCAGTTCATTTGAAATTGTGGCTCGTCAGTGTTCCTCTCAGGACCAGAACAACACACTCACTCTCTGCTATATGTTCCAGCTATGAGTGAACTGCCCCATCCTGTGAACCTCACCCTGACATCCAGCCACTTCACTCATGTGTTGAAATGGCAGCCCGGACCAGGAACACCCAGTGGGGTGTACTTCAATGTCACCATTAACACAGAAAAGTGGGTTTTAGATGTGTTTGTGTTGTAACCTGTATAAAGAGCAACAGGGCTGTTTGGGTTTATGTTACAACAGTAACAGGATGACTCATTCCATCAGCATTTGTGTAAATACACCCCCCCAAAGAATGATTCTGGACAGGTTGAAACAAGTGAAAACATTTCTGAAGTGTTTTTGTCAGTTCGGTTGTACTTAAAGAGTAACTAAACCCCTAGACCACTTTTTTTCAGGTGTATAAGGTTATCTAGTAATAATATCTAGTAATATTATTCACTGATCCAGGTCCCACTCTCGAATTACGTATTTTGTGTTAAAAATGGGTGTATTTACTGCCTTCTCAGGATTAACACCTCCCATTATATTTGAATTTTCGTATTAGCTGTCATGTGTGGCGTGTGAGTGTGTAAACTCTTTGAAATGTGTGTGTCTCACGCTAAAGCCCCCTCCACTCACCAATAACTCCCTGCCCACTTTTTGTAGATTTTTAAAATCAGGCTTTGGGTGGAGTCAGCTTCAGAACAGGGATTTAGTTCCTCTTTAAAATAACGTATTCCTTGTTTTGAGTTTTACCGGATTATATGTTTGTTGATTATTTGGTATAATATCCATGCATGACAAAATATACTGTATATATATATTTTTACTTCACCACTTCACTAATCAAATCCTCTGTTTAGAGGATTTAATAAACCATGTTATTGTTTCCCTCCTGAAGGGGAACATCCTGGACACCAGTGGCTGGCTGCGAACGTGTCCAGTACCCACTGGTTTGCAACCTCACAAATGCTTTCCATGACCCAAGTGAAGTCTACTTTGTCCGGGTTGTAGCCAGGAAGGAAGCACAGACATCAAAACCAGTGACTCACCCAGCATTTAAACCCATCACAGATGGTAAGTGGTGTAATATGATGTTAAAGCTGTTAAAACTTTAACCTACTGTATGTCTATTACAGGCAAACCACTGCCAAATAAATGAATGGGATTTACACGATGAGCACAAAGAGGTGACATCTTGCAGCTTTTGTATACAGCAAAATCTGTTAGACACCATTCCTAGATAGCCTTCATTCCCAGAAAACTACAACAAACACATTTGTTGACACATTTTCTACTGTATCGCTAATACTCATCATGTTCACGCCACGCTTATTCTCAGCCCTTTCACCTTCGTAAATGACAAAGCAATACTCAAGTGATTCTGTCTGTGTGATATTAATGATCCCTCTCACCCTCTCCTCTGCTCTGTGTCCTCCAGCTCAGCTGGATATGCCACTGCTAAGTGTTACGTCCTGTGGCAGCGACCTGTGTGTGGATCTTCATCCTCCCATGGAACAGCTAAGGGAGGTCTATGGCACTCTACATTACACACTCAAGATCCAGAGAAGTGGTGCCGATGGAGCTACGGTACTACACACAGACTCTTCCCCACACCATCTTTCCTATTTGTGACATCATGCCTATAAAGTTTTAAGATTAATTGGATGGCACAAATGTTAAAATAAATTTTTAATTAAAAGAAATGTTTGGCCGCTAAAGAAATCGCATCAATTCAGGTGGTGTACACCCTCAGCCACAACTACACATATGTACTTCTGTCTGTATGCAGGCTAACTCAAAGTGCATTCTATTCCAATTGTGACCTCTGTGATCTGAAGTGTGTTGTACAACTCACACTCTATGTTGGGGTAGTTACTGAAAAAAGTAATCATTACTCATTACTATTTACTTAAAAGTAATGTCTTACTTTGTTACTCGCTGCTTGAAGGCGACATAGACCGGAAGCTCCAATTAACGCTGCGTTTGTGTGTGTGTATCTGCGTCATTACCTCGTTTATGAAACCCTAAAGTTTCAGAACAAACAGTTCAGCCACTGCTGCGAAAATAGGGTTTTATTGTTTTTCTGGGCTCTGCGAAGCGGATCGGCACTTCCTTAATTTGATGTCGTCATCACAAATCCTCACCACCATAGCGCCTCCTGGTGCGGGCACTAGTCCGGGCACATCTGGTTGCGTACATTGAACCGTAGAAGAAGAAGAACTACTCTCGTTGTAGCTGCTGAGATGCAGAGCATCCACCGTGCCAGAGGGGGAGCTGTGTATCTGAGAGCTGGCCTATCTATTACGTCACTTCCAGGTACCTGGCCAATCACAGGACAGTGGGAAAGCTCTCGTTGGCTGGCCAGTCACAACACAGTCCACGTTCTGGGGGTGGGATTTTGGTCTGAAACAGCACAGCTGACGAGAGCATCAGTGAGGAGATATTTTGATCGGCTCGTTTGCAGCGACTAGGAGGTTTTTTATCATGAAACAAGTTAATATATGTAAGTAGACCTCCATAACTAACATATATGTGTGATACTAGCATTCTATGTCACCTTTAAAGTAATTAGCTACACTAGTAGATACATTACTTTTGGATTACTCCTTGACATCACCTGAGCTAAATCAGCATGAAACTTGATTAGGTATGAGATGTTAGTGTACTGTACTGTGTGTTGTGTGTGATGTCATAGAAGGTGCGTAGTGAAGCAGGAAGTAATGTGTGTGTTCACATTTGGCCAGTCGCAGCGAAAATCTGTTACCCTGCATCTCTTTAAGTTATTTTCCCTTTTGTGAGAGAGTGTCAAAATGACAAGAGAGGCTGTGCATCACCCTGCAATGCTGGAAATAAACGTGCTGTTCTTCAACACAGACGGAGTCCCGTAGTTAATGTGTGGTTGTGGCTGTACGAGCTAATGCAAGCTAAAGGAGCTAGCGCTCTTCGAAAGTCTCCTTACCACGGTTTGTACGTACCACAGCACGTCCTTCCTCTTCTTCTTCGTTTTTTTGAGTCAAGTCTACATTTGATTTGTGTTTTTGGTTTTCATTTTTGGATTTGAGACATTATGAACAGTAACAGTTACTTGTGTTACAGATTTACACAGTAACGCGTTACCCCCAACTCTGCTCACACAGAATTTATGGACATTGTGTCACAGAAAGTTAGCAGAAAAATGAACTAGTCTAGAGGCTATATTCAGTTCAGTTGTTTGGCCTTGTTCATAGTCCAACTGTGTAATTGTTTATTTAAACATAAAATTGTTGAGTTTGAATGGTTAAATACACTGAGGAATCAGGGAGACGACGAACAGCTGTGACAAACAAGACACAGGTGAAACAGGTTGGGGTTATCCCAGAGGGGAAAAGTAAAGTGCAAGAAAACTTCATAATAAGAGGGATTTTCCCAATAAAATGACATTGACAAACGGAGCATGACACACTGCACCCTGGCAAACTAATCAGAATGCTACTGTCACAGAAAAACTGGTATGCTTTATTTGTAAAGACATGATTAACGTCTCGCAGGGGTCCGGTTTCAAAGACTTTATCTAAGAGCTTGAGCCAAGGTACACGGTTCCTATCCACGCGACCATCAGCGATAGACACTTTTCATAGATGAGGAATGTGAGCTGGCATATATAATTCTCCACACGACTGAAGCTCAGACAAGCTACATGGCCGAAAACGTTGCCAGATACGTCGGTGACGTACTCGGGAGAATATAACTAGAGTCGTAAGTTAGTATGTGTTCAGTACAGTCACTGGACTGAAATACAGTGGCAGGGTTTGTGATGCCGCTCGCCGATCAATTGTTGTCACTAAATACTAGTGGTCGCCCGATATGGGGTTTTTATGGCTGAAGCCGATTCCTTTTTTTTTTTTACATCAGCCTTTGCCGATGTCCGATACGTGCTGCCGATTTTTTTAAAGCCGATATTGCTTTTTTTCAGCGGGTCGAATCACTCGACTTCAATTACTCATGATTATTATATATGTGGGTGTGGCTCCTGTACTGGATGTTTTACCTCACCTGCTCAAATCTGCACCCTAAGAAAATCACTGTTGTCCAGCGTAATTTTGCTTAAAAAAGAAATTTCTTAAGCAAATATATTTGTGACATTTATACATGTAAATAAAAAAAAAAATAAAGAAATTGATTTAATAATTCAAAGTGCAATAAATTTTAAGTGCAAATAAGTTCCTAAAAATATCATCTTCTGTCCAAGCATGAGGGGAAGTAGCAGGAATAAACAGGAAATGATTTAGTTAGTGATGCAAGATTTGGATACTTGCCTCTTTCATTTTCCACCAAGACAGAGGACATTCTTTGGGATGGGCTGCTCTCCAAAATAAGAGCACTTGATCAGACAAAATATAAAAATTAACCTGGTGGATAAATCTGACAGTTGTATTTATTTTTAAATCTTCATTGATATCAAAAATATCGTGTTTGCACTTTTTACTCTTTACATAAATATTTTTTTCTACTTAGTAAACTATAGTTTACTATATAACTATTAACTATAATTTTACTAACCTAACTAATTAGCCTCGGCCTACTCATCCGGGCTTTTCAATAGGTTGGGGGGAAAAAAGTGCTGAATATCCCCGCCTGCTCTTTCGTGGAGGGGGTCTCACGTATAGATTTCCCCAGGGAGCTGACCAGGCTGTCACCGTCATGTTCCACCTTTTTGATCAATAACTATATATTAAAGCTAATATTGGAGGGTTAGCCAACACAAATACCACTACTGACTTTAACAATAACAATAAGAGTGTGAATGGAATGTATGGTCAGTATGAGCCGAAGTAGGTAAGATTAATTGTAATTATCGTCATATTCTGATTGCCGCTTGTGTAATTAATATGAAAATCTGTTTAAATGAAAACACATAGGCCTACATCTTTGGGAAAAATCAGGGACCAGCAGGATTTTATTTCTTTATTGAACAATGTTATTGTATAGGCTATTTAAAGTTCAAATCCGTCACGGCCATTCTATAACAAAGGTTATTGGTAGCCTATGCAGAGTAAAAAGTTAATGCCTTAAGTTATTCAATTATAAGTGAAATGGAAATCCCGAGTTTTGGTCTGTGTGTTGTTCCTCTGTGTTTTAATGTGCGTTAACAGAATCACCTTCATTCTATCACTTGATTTGACATTATTGCCAAGGCAATTTGGAGCTTGAAGGTTTTATTTTTCTTTGGTTCATTTGGGCTACACTCTGAAGCTGAGCTTGACGTGCAATTCAAGTGATGGGTTTATGATTGCTTGCACAGTGCTCCTTCCATATTGAAATGGAAGGAGTATCAGACCACTGCAAATCTACCAAGACCCGGCCCTCTCTCCAAACTTTCATCTCGAACAAGGAGAAGACTGATCAGAGATGCAGCCAAGAGGCCCATGATCACTCTGGATGAACTGCAGAGATCTACAGCTGAGGTGGAAGAGTCTGTCCATAGGACAACAATCAGTCGTACACTGCACAAATCTGGCCTTTATGGAAGAGTGGCAAGAAGAAAGCCACTTCTCAAAGAAATCCATAAAAAGTCTTGTTTGCCACAAGCCACCTGGGAGACACACCAAACATGTGGAAGAAGGTGCTCTGGTCAGATGAAACCAAAATTGAACTTTTTGGCCACAATGCAAAACGATATGTTTGGCGTAAAAGCAATACAGCTCATCACCCTGAACAAACCATCCCCACTGTCAAACATGGTGGCGGCAGCATCATGGTTTGGGCCTGCTTTTCTTCAGCAGGGACAGGGAAGATGGTTAAAATTGATGGGAAGATGGATGGAGCCAAATACAGGACCATTCTGGAAGAAAACCTGTTGGAGTCTGAGACTGGGACGGAGATTTATCTTCCAACAGGACAATGATACTAAACATAAAGCCAAATCTACAATGGAGTGGTTCACAAATAAACGTATCCAGGTGTTAGAATGGCCCAGTCAAAGTCCAGACCTGAATCCAATCGAGAATCTGTGGAAAGAGCTGAAGACTGCTGTTCACAAACGCTCTCCATCCAACCTCACTGAGCTCGAGCTGTTTTGCAAGGAAGAATGGGCAAGAATTCCAGTCTCTCGATGTGCAAAACTGATAGAGACATATCCCAAGCAACTTGCAGCTGTAATTGCAGCTAAAGGTGGCGCTACAAAGTATTAACGCAAGGGGGCCGAATAATAATATTGCACGCCCCACTTTTCAGTTTTTTATTTGTTAAAAAAGTATAAATTATCCAATGAATTTCATTCCACTTCACGTTTCGTTTGTGTCCCACTTGTTGTTGATTCTTGACAAAAAATTTCAATTTTATATCTTTATGTTTGAAGCCTCAAATGTGGCAAAAGGTTGAAAAGTTCAAGGGGGCCGGATACTTTCACAAGGCACTGTACATTAGTTAAATCCTCAATTTTATTTTAAAGAACAATCCTTGCAAAGTTTTTAGGTTAACTAGAAGAGACTAGTAGTGTTAGTTTGTGTCTGACAGGGTGGGGGCGTGGCGTCACGATGGTGGCCCTCCATCGTGATGTCACGATGACAGTGTCCATCAGCCCAACCCTATCTGATGGTGCAGCTTTCCCACTGGGGGTCTGGTGCAGGTGCAATGATCTATTTGCTTGGGTTATCATCTGTGAGAGGGGACAATACTACTTTTTTGTGTTCTATACCGATATCACAAACTCCACTGTATACCAATATCAGTCTGACACAGTGATTTTAGAACATTTATGAACTGTGAAGCTTTTAACAACACTTTTGTGCTGAGTCATTTCAAAGACATAATTCTCCAACTGTGTAACAAATATTTTTCTCCCAAAAAAGAAGAAATAAACAGCCCAAACATAACTCATCTTAAATAGTTTTGCTGCTTTTTATTTAAGTTTAAGTAAACTGTGGCACATTCAACAGAGCGACATTAACAAATATCAGGGCTGTTGTTATGGACTTAAAGCCCTCTACTGCAACCATTGTCTCATTGTTTCCTTTAAGTTTTGAACCAATCTAACTGTGGTCTTTCATTTCTGTTTATTCAGTTCTTCAAAGACATTCAGTCTCTCAGAAGACAGGTTTTACAGGAGCTGACCCCTGGTAGACAGTACTGTGTCTCAGTCCGCATCTCATTGAATCTGGAGTCTAAGGAGTTCAACTACAGTCAGCCTGTTTGCGCTGCCACACCTGGCAATCACAGTGCAGGTATAAATCGGGCTGTGCATATTTATACAAGGTGTTTTCAATTATTATCATGGTGCACATAACAATTAATGTCTCCTTATTTTTGTGACCCCCTTTCTGTCTTTGCAGACCAGTGGCTCTCAGCTGTGTTCTGTGTTTTCCTGACGTTTATTGGGATCATCGTGGTCCTGCTGCTGATCATTTGTTTCATCATTCTGAGAAGGAGACCTCTACCACTAGTACTGGTAAGTAAAAGTCACTTTGACCATTAAGTAGAAATTAGTATTTTTTTGTTCTTGTTGTTTCTTCGCACTCAAGGTGGGAAGAAAAAAACTATTATGTCATTCTGCTGTGATCCATGCATGACTGATCAGCAATTGTAGAGATTATAAATAATTTGAAGTCATACGTGTAAATTATGTGACTATAAGCCAGTGTGTGAAGCCTGCTCTGATCTCAGATGAACATGGGAGGCAAGGTTCAAACCAGGATTTTATTTTAGCATAAATGCAGGGCTCTGGGGGGGGTGTTAGGGATTGAACAGTTAAACGATTGTGTTTGTTTGACACAAAACTATCTTCAAAAGTAAGTTTGACATACCTGTGGTTGACAAGGAGACACAGAAGAATGATTTCTTGTTTACAACTGTCACAGTTCAATACTGAACAGAGCTTGAGCTGCAACCCACTGAAACACAATAGTGTCATCTACTGTACAGGCGTAGTGGTGGAATGGTTATATTTAGTTAGCATAATTCTCATAAAATAACAAATGTACTTTTCCTAATTCCAGTACAGTTTCTTTCAGAGATGTCTCCTGGCATCTAGAATTGAACTAACCACAGGATAAGTCAAGCAAGCAAAGTTTTAGCTGTTTTCTAAGGCAATCCAGTACGCCTCCTGCATCCTAGAAGCCCGCGTTTTTGTGGTCTCTCCACTCTGCCTCCTTTTTTTGGGGCGATGGTAGCTCGGTGGTACAGCAAGTCATCTTTCAAATCGAAGGTTGTGGGTTTGACTCCCAGCGCCGCTAGTCTACATGCCAATGTGTCCTTGGGCAACGGCTGTGCTGGCAGAGTGTGTATGGGTATGAGTGATGGAGCTTTTGAGGATACTTGAATCGTGGAGTTAAGCCATTAAAGATATTTACGGCAGCTGTTTTGCCATACTTATTTCATCTTGGGTTGGCTTGTGCAAAGCAGGTAAAGTGGTCTACCAGGACTAAGGCATACTCATAGCTTCTTTTGCTGGGATTAAGTTGCTGGTCAAAAAGGCCAATAGTTTGTAATTGAGCCTTCTCATGGACTGCCTTGCATTTCTTCTTGATACATTGGCACTGGTGAATGTCGTAGTCTTCAATATCATGCTGGATAAAAGGCCAGTAAAGTATTTCCCTCGTGAAGTGGATGACTTTGTCAACACCGTACATGCCCCATGTCAACATGCAGGTATGTGAGGACAGTTGCCTTTGGGAGTACCAGCTGTTGGTTTTGTCCTGTCTGCCAATACAGGATTCCAACCTCTAGCCAGAGTCTGTTCCATTTATGTTGCAGTCCAGGAGTGTTAATTCTTTTTTAACTGATCTACAGTTTGGCACTGTTCGGCTTGATTCTTTTGTCAGACGTCTCCGGAGTCAGTGGTAGAGCTGGAGAGCAGTAGGGTTGTGATGCCGGTTGCGGCTCGCGATCAGAGGTGGTGCTCCTTATTGTAAACAACCATTAAACTGAAATAGGCTGTTCATCAGCTGATCAACAGTTTAAGACCACAGCCTTTAAAAGCCTAAATCTTCGCAAAAATGTGCATTCAGTGCCATTTTCGGTCAGGTATCCACACTGTCATGACCTCCTGATGGCAAAGGCAAAAAAGTTTTCTCTCTTTGAATGCGGTCGGATTGTTGAGCTGCATCAGCAAGGCCTCTCGCAGCGTGCCATTGCGGCTGAGGTTGGACGCAGTAAGACAGTCATTTTAAACTTCTAAAAAGACCTTTTGCTTTTCGGCTTATTAAGGTAGTGACTTGGGCTTGGGCTTCAGGGCCCCTTGACCTCTTGGGCCCGGTCGGCTCGTTCATTAATCTCACTTCTGGCCCTTGGTATACCCCTTTATTAATATAGTTGCTATTTACACCAAACCAGACACCTTTTAACCTTACAGGGCACTTAGATCACAGATTTATTTTAAACTTTCATGTCCAAAGTGAAGCACTAAGTATGGTTTACTGAAGTTAAATCAAAAAATTCATTCAATCATGTCACTTATTATTTAATATGTTAAACAAACAAAAAAAAACCACTTGATTGGGGGCCCCCTTGTGGCCAGGAGGCCCTTAGTTCACTTATGCCTCGGGCCGGCCCTGATAGTCATCATGGTGTGGTGGGATTTTTCGAGGGATGGGGCATGGTGCGATTTCAAAAGGGAAACTTATGTGGTAATGGAGACAGTGAAAGAGCGATCTTTTTTTACCGTAGGTTACGGAAAAGAAGTAGAAGAAGAAGAAGAAGAGGCTGGTTCTACTTTGTAGTGAACATGTTTCCCCATTCCCACTTCCACTAACACTTCCACAGCATCAAAACGCAACTTTTTTCTCTTCATGTGAGTAAGCAGAACCATATCGGCATCCTCACTATAGTAACACACACAAACACAACCAGTATGACTGGCTATCCATCAGGCAGTTAAAACTTAGGAACATGTTTTCAGTGAGGCAATCAAGTTTTGTGAGAACTTCGAGTGCAGTGTTTATACACATATTTACAATTCATTTACATTTGACACTTGATATATCAGATGATCTCTGAATCTATGAAGCAAAATCCAGATGATTGTGTCATGATACATCTGTAATGATGCACAATACAAATCCAGTCTTGATTTTAGATATATATATACTGTATATATTATTCTCAATCAAACCTAAATTTGACATGGATCAATGTGACAGGTGTTGACATCATTAGTTAATGCTGCAAGCACCTCTCACTTTACCTTTCCGGGTAAAATAAAGACACCACACCACAGCACAGGGGCCACACGGTGGTGTAGTGCTTAGCACTCTTGCCTTGCAGCGAGAAGACCCGGGTTCGAGCATGGAGTTTGCATGTCAATTTAGCATGAAATTGACCGTGAGAGTGAGAGTGAATGGTTGTTTGTCTCTATGTGTGTGGCCTATTGCCCTATGTCAGCTGAGATTGGCACAGCACCCCCGGATAAAGCGGTAGATGATGACTGACTGACCACAGCACAGATCAACCACCACCATGTGTGATGACAATGAAATGAAAGCAGAACAAAGAACTGAAACTTGAGTGTTGAGCAACAAAATGTACACTCTCATACTGAAACTGAGGGCACATAATGTTGTTTGTTTTGATTGACTTTATAAGTGATCAACAAGTATTCAGTGTCATGTCAACTGATAATCATCTATCCATCCATTTTCTACCACTTTATACTCCACAGGGCGTCGTGGGGGGGGGCTGTGCCAATCTCAGCTTGATAGGGCGTTAGGCGGGGTACACCCTGGACAGGTTGCCAGTCCATCGTTGGGCCACACATAGGCACTGTACATAGACAACATCAAGGAGAGCAGAGAAACCCAAAAGTTCACACAATGAGCAAGCACTAGAAATCAGTGGAGAGAAAAAACTCTCTGATAGAACCACACTCAATGAATTCCCCCAGCGGTCAGGTCTATAGCAGCATAACTAAGAGAAGGTCCAGGTTTCCCTGAGCCAGCTTTAACTATAAGCTTTACCAAAAAGGAAAGTTTTATGACTAACTTTAAATACAGAGAGAGAGATTGCAAGTATGATAAATTCTTAGTTGATTTGTTGCCAGTGCATTTATTGACAAGTAAACATCAAATCATAGATTAGTTGACAATTAGTTACTTATTTGTTAATAGTTAACTATCATATAGTTGACTGTCCCCCTTGCATACAAACAAATCTAGGCAGGCATTTTCTGTGGTTGTGTGTCTTACCTGGTGTTGCTTCCTGTTCAACTGTGCAAGTTTCTTTTCTTCGGTATGTTACGATTCTCACTTGTCTTTGGATTGTGGTAGATTTTCTTGAGCTTCCTTTTCTGACAAATTCACAGAACGAGTATTGTAGATAATGTACAGTCGACATAACTAATCAGAACAAGTATTGTCAATGACATAAAGTCCAAGGCGGATCGCTTGTTTGTTTCCCAAAACAAGAAAAAACTACGGGAGGGTGCATCGTAATTCACATCCAAACTATCTGCACTTTTTGTCCAGTGTGCAAAGACCGGCTAAATAAAACTGAAGCAAGTGAAAAACTAACACCAAAATCAAACACATAATAAAACATCTAAATGAAAACTAACACATAATAGTCATACAAGGGGGTCATAGAAAGTAAATAAAGTTGATTATAATTCATGTCGTTGGTACTGGATAACTGTGGCACCATTTTAGTACAGAGAATTGATTACATGAATTTTAGATGAAACCATTTTGGATGTGGGCATCACATACAGTCAGTGATGGGCTGTCAGGGCCAGCAGGGCCTTCTCTGCTGGCCCTGACAATATCAAAAAAGTATTTTATTTTTTTTTATTATTCTTTGCATTTCCACTCATGCTGGTTAGAACCAAAGGCCAAGAAAACTCATGTGCACTGCAGAGTCACTTCACCCAGAAGTGAATGCTGATTAAACACATTCCCATTGGTGAAAACCCAGTGGTGGGCTGTCATTATTATTTTTAATAATCAAATTAATGTATGTCCGAACATGTCTGAGTTCAATTACTTTTTCAGTATGTTATGATTATATTTCCAGAAAGAATATGGTTATTTTTTGTGAAGCTGAGCTGGATTTTCCTGGATGTCATTAAACGCATCATAGCTCCGTGGACCTGCTCTAGTATTATTGCTGGCCTTTCGCTGAAGCTGCCATTTCCTATTTGGTTATAACTTTGACTGACGTGTGTCGTCAGCCAATCAAAATGTGATATCATAGTGACAGAACGCCCCAGGCCCAGCGATGTGTCTGGCGCTAGCCCCCGCTGTTGTCATCAACGATGTTTGAACCTTTGGCGGGTTTTGAAGTAAACTATGATCACTGCATTAACACACCGATCCATCATGTTTCTGATCTCCTTCGTGTGCACTTTTCACGGCGATCGTTTGGAGAAAAGAAGGAAATTATTTCAAGAGGAAGACCTACACGGAAGAGGTACATCATCTACGGTAGTTGGAGTGTTAATGATAAATTTATAACATTTTTTTAGAAGTGGTGAGGACAAAACTGCTGATCATAAATAGTGCTGGGGACGTGTTCCCCGCCTAGCTGACGCCTATGCTTATGTGGAAGCTTGTTTTTGTGTCATATAGTGGCTTGTGAAATTGCGGTTGCTGAGTGACTTAACGGAAGATGTGGTGGTAATGATGCAGTAGCCTATAGATGCGCAGGGGTGTGTGTGTGCGCTATGGCATGTTTTTTTTTTTTACTGAAGGCCCTGACTGAAACCCCACGGTTCGCTACTGCATACAGTTGACCTTTTATTATTATATGTGGTGTTTGTCTCATTTTAGGGGGATTTGAATATGCCATGTGATGAATAGTACGCAGTTTCATGTTCCACATTTATTTTAAAAGTGGTGAGACAGATAGACAGTCAGATATAGAGGGGTTTTCCCCTCATACAGGTCTTGTATGTGGGCACTTAAGTAAATATCAGATAGATTTTTCTTGTTTTCCAAATGTGGTTGAGCACCTGACAGTTTTAATATGATTCAGTTACATTTTCAGTGTTCAGACAGCACAGTGGAAATTGTGCGGATTCTTCAGAGGACGCAAACTGTTTCTTGATAAACTATACAAGTAAAAAAAGCTCTTTGAACAGCGAGCTGATGTAATCAGCAGCAGCTTTGCAGCCATTTCCTCCTGCCAAGAAAGAGAGGATTTCCTCCAAATCTGTGTGATTGTCTGTATTGCTCAAAAATGTCAGTGTTGATTATTTGGTAATTCACTAAATCACCGTAAATTACTGTCATGTGAATGAAACCTGCCACACATTTTCTGTTTCTAGCTTTTGAAATGGAGGTTTTCTGTTCTGTACCATCAAAAACTGACTGATAACATTGCTGCTGCTGCAAAATCTCTGACAGGCTTCACACCCAACACATGCAAAACTGTTGTAATTTACTTGCTGATTTTCTTGATTTCTAAAAACATGAGACTTCTAAACACAGTTAAGATTTAGCTGCTTCCTTCTTTGCAAATGTTCATTTTAGTGACCTTTGTACTGATTTTTGATGTCGGACGGTTTGGATTTTCTGTTTAGTTTTCATAAACCTTGGAATCTGTACTTTTTTTGGGTTATTGTGCCACTTCCTGTGTTACTGTGGTGGGGGCGGGTTACTTTGTGTGTTTTCCTGGCTTTAGTTTGTGCCTTCTTGTGTATCCGAAGACAAGGACTACAAATGTCCAATTTTGCTTCCTTTACGTATGGCTTATCAGTGAACTATTTGAAGTTTGGACAGTTATCCATGCCGTTGATATTGTATAGATCAAACCATTCATTTCACGTTACATACAATGAGCCATTTAAAGTATAGAATTCAACAGTTGAAAAGTTTGTTAAAAATGTACACAAGCATTGCATTTAAATAGTATCAAAACCAAAAGTATATATAATGTGGAATACTTCATGAACTAGAGAAAAGAAGCAACATCTGACATTTGAGGAGTTGGATTTATATGATTAAACAGATGATTCTCAAAACCGAGCATTAATCAGGTGAAGCATGTGTATGTTTGTGCAGTTTGACTGACTGCTCTCTTCCTTCTCTTTTCTTCTCTGCATCTCAGTCATCCATCCTTCACTCAGAGGAGACTCTGGTCGTCCTGCCGTGGAGTGTGTCCCTGCTGTCCCTGTTGAGTGTTAAGCCAACGCTGCCCTCTGCAGGTGAAAAGAGGAGCAACCATTGTCCAGATGAGAGTGACACTGAAAGTGAAACAGACGACAGTGACGGGGCCAGAGATTATAAACTGCAGGCAGGCACTAACCTCGTATCCTCCTCTTCATCTTCATCATCTTTGTCGGCTCCTTTTCCCTCAGAGCCTGACCCACAGCTTAAAATCTCCTCCAACCAAAGCTCAGACTTCAGTCCACAGTCAGAAGAGACTCATTCCAGTGGGGGAGTGAAACAGACAATGAACAAACACACACACAATGACAGTGTGACAACAGCATTAATTGTGTCGGATAAGCAGGAGATGGAGGTGGACAGTCATGATGTCAACCTGCTCACGTTAACCTTTGCCATTCATGAAGAGGAAGAGGCGGAGCCTCCGCTTCACCTGACAGACATTGAGTGTCACTCTGCAGAGGAGGAGTTCACCCTCACTCCAAATCAACCCTCGCAAACTTTGGACTCCAAGGAAGTTGCTGTAGAATCAATTTCCCTCTCTGATGATGAGGAAGAGGAGGAGTCTGGATACATGGGTCGTCCATGTACATATGTTTTAAAAAATGTATTATAGGAATATGGGCCTTTTTTTAATGATAATGTGTTTTCCAGACTGATGAGTAACTGTCATTGCAAGACTGAACTATTTATTTATATAGGACCTTTCATACACACCAATGCAACTCAACATGCCTCATAGGATAAAAACACAGCACCAAAGATTAATAAAACTGATGACTATCCACAGCTTAGCAGGAATTAAAGAAATCTAGATATGTAAATGTAATAATAATAACGCTCAATGCTACATGGTAAAAACCATATAAACTAGGGGTGTCATGTGATCTCGATTGTAAATCAAATATCAATCGAAACACTGTTACAATCTCGACCTTCGAAAACAAAGGTGGAATCGCGGATTCATCGACACATCCACCAAACTCGAGTCTCCTCCCACTTCTCTGAAATGACCGGTGTGGAAATATTTTGCTTTCTCCGTGAGTTTTGTCAATAATGTTTGCCTCGTCGACCAGAAAACCACGGTGTGTACGCTGTGTGATGTGTGGGTAGCAAACCACCGGACATCCCAGCAGGCGTCGTAAGGACGTAGACGTGACTATGGAAACAACTCTGTTAACACAGGCAGCTCTTGTGACAACTGTCCAACTCATTTACAGCAAAACATCCTCAAAATTCAACTAGTGCTTGCGCTATAGGTGTTTGTAGCATCAGACATGCGACTTTATTCAGTGCTGGAAAACCCTGGATATAAACAACTAGCGTACTGGAACCATGCTGTAAAATTCCAAGCTCATCTTACCACAAAGGTATTGCCTTTCATGTATGATAACGTCAAGGAAAAAGTTATTAGAGGTCTGAGAGGTTTAGGGCCCTTAACAACAGACTGATGGACCTTCAGAGCAACACAGAGCTACATGACCCTCTATGGCTTCTCTTCTTTTTACTGTTAGTTTTCAATTGACTGGTTATTGTTACATTCATATTGTTAATAAAATATTTAAATTTGACGCCTTAGTGCAGTACATTGAAAACAAATGATGGACATTATATCACTCATGACACCATGTATTGAATCGAAATGGGAATTAAAAACTGAAATGAGTTATCGTGACATAAAACCAATGACCCTCCCTGTGGTCCAGGGAGAGCATGTAAGATGGTAAACAAGGCCCAAGGACCGAGCCCTGAGGGACCACAGAAGTGGGGCCATAGTGGGGCCTTGATGTAGCCTCTCCCAGGGTCCACATTCATTAGTTTGTGGAATCAAATCAGTCAGTGACCCGTTCACACCTTGTGTCACAGGTGTGGACGTCCCTAATGTGACTCTTATCAACAGTTTGTACAATATAATCACGCTTCCTCCTCTGCACATGACCAAACTGTAAGAGTCGCATAAATCCGAGTTCATAAGTTAAATCATAATTTAGATAAGTTAATAGATAAATAATTTATTTGATGTAAATGTAAAATTGGTGTGTTAAAAATCCTGTAATAGATAAAATGTAATTAGTTAATTGGGAATGCTGTTTATTTCATGCACAGAACTAATGTTTTCCCAGTTGTTGCACTACTACAGTGTAATTTGAGGGACTGTATACACAAACGCAAGGTGTGCATGTGTCAAGAGCCGCACTTTATTCATTCATTCATTCATTCATTCATTCATTCAGTCTGAAGAATTGGCCAATGAGGTATTTGACGAACTTTAAGTGTCTTTTTTTATGTCGGTGCTGCGCGTCCTCTTTGTGTGTGTTATGTGCCACTAATGCGTCCTTGTAATATGTTCATATAAAAAACTGTTCTCACGGTGTGAACAAGACGGGGAGGAGATGTTGTGTGTCTCATGTTGTGAGGAGTTACACAAACAATCTTAACCTTGCCTCTCTTTACTCTCCAAACCATTCAAACTGAGCTGTCCCTCACATATACTCATTTCTAATACTGTCCATCCTGGTCGTTCTCAACTAAAAACTCAGCATCAAAGTCAAAGTTTATTTATTTGTCTCGTGTGGGAAAAAATTGTGTCGGACAAGAGGATCATGCTGTAGTGCGACACAAGACATTTTAAATAGATAAACGCATGGTTTATGGTTTATGGGCATAAAAATACATAAAAACGTACATACATACACCCACGCATGCACACCTACATACATACACACCCTCCATTCACGTCCAGGAGAGAGCATCTTCTGCTCTGCCACCTCCAGCTCCACCTGCTGGTTTTTTGTAGAAAGTACTCTTAGCCTGTAACTCTAGGCAATCATTGAATAAGATTTTACACCTCAGTGTTGACCATTTTTAATGCAGCAGGACAGTATTATACAGGTTACAGTTAAAAAAAGCAGTTTTTGTAAGTTTTCTTCTATGCTGTCGATTTCAAAATCATTGTTTCATTGCACTCACTATTCAAACATATGTACATACTCCACTAAAATAAAGCAACATTTCAGATGGTAACGCAATGTTCTCAGTTGCATTATTGCAGTAAATACAGCTGTGATTTTAGAGTATGACTGACTCCAGTGTCAGTGAACACAGAGAGCACAGGGAGGGATTTCTGCGGAAATAGAAACTCAACATGTTACATGAAAAACATACTTCCCAACCCCCACACATTATGCTCTGCTCCTGCCCATCACAGTCTTTATATGTTGTGTGCTCCGAAGCAAAAACAACTTGTTTAAGTCATTTAACTGTGGGTGATATCAGTCTATGGAGGAACAATGCAGCACAGGATCTTCGTTCTCCTGAATTTACACTTTGGTAATTCTGCCTGATTATTGCCTGTCTGTCTATGTGGTATGTGTACAGTGTATGCATGATGTGAAGATGCATGTTTATAAATGTTTATGAAGGTTGTCTGTCTGTGTCTGTGTGTGTGTGTGTGTGTGTGTGTGTGTCCAACCGATTGCATGTGGCCCCTTAATATCATGTTATATTGACAACGTTAGGTGATAGACTTTAGACAGGTTATAATACTAAATATGTTAATTGGCAATATTTTAAAATAATAATAATACTACATTTGATTTTTTTTATTCTATTTTATTTCTTTTTGTTATTCATACATTCAGTTTGCATCATTAAATATGTTTTTTTTAAAACTATTCAATATCAAAACAAAGACTTTCACTTTGAGTTGTGTGAAATATCATCATTTTAGTTGTTGCAGTATCACGATGGAATATCATGTCATCATTTTAAGGTCAAGTTGCCCACCCCTTACTGCTCAGCCCACTCTTGACCAGACTAGACTCTCATTTGAGTGTGAGGCCCCTAGTGTATGTAGATGTATATGTACTGTATGTATTAAAGGGAGTGTTCAGGTTTTTAGAATTAGAATTAGCTTTGATTAGCACACAAACCAATTAGGGATGAGCCAGTGCATTACTGAGTATCAGCATTGGTCCGATAGTGGTCAAATTCACCAGATCGGATATCGGAAAGATAAACATTTTACATCTGATGCAATCCAAAACACTATTTATCACACAGTTCTCTATGCACAGACTGTACAAGTGTACATCAGCAATAGCATTTTGGTTGAGTTTAGTTGTGTATGTGTGTGTACTAGTATTTGTAACCTTTTCTGGCATAAACACTGACCTTGTCAGAACCAGTAATAGAGGCAAGAACGGAGACCAAAACCTAGTCCTAATGAGGCAGAACCTAGTTTATGTAGAACTGGCTATGTTTAGGGCTAAGATTTAAATTGTGGTTAGGTTTGGGTCCTGGTTAAAAATGAACTGGTTATGGTTGAGGTTAGAAATAATGCTCTGAGTTCTAGTGTTTTCTAGTTTGTTCTCTGTCTTTTTGTAGTGGCTGGCATTTTGCTCTCACCTCCTTCCAATGTCGCCATCTCTTCCTTCAACATGGAACACACAGTCAAGTTCCTGCCAGGACCTGGGACCCCAACGGAAACCCACTTCACAGTCCAAATCATCAACTACAGGTATTCAGTGCACGTAGCTCAGACAAACAGGGCAGTAAGGTAGAGGTGAGGCAGACTCCATGGTTATACTGTTCTGTTCGTGTCCAACATCTGTGACTCATCAACCAAGCTTTATTATGGAATGACATTACTGTCCTGTGACTGTGTATCAGTAGATAAAGGCCTTTCACAGGAGATGATTAAAGGTACAGTAGGCAGACACCTTCTTCTGCACCTTCTTCCTCACCTCCTCCTGTAGACTCCTCCTGTCCTCCTGTAGACTCTATTAATAGCTTTTGGTAATTATTAGGGATGAGCAGATTCAGTATTAGTATCTGTGTCCGCTGTCTGCTACTTGTCAAAATCAGTGGTTCAGAAAAATGTAAAATCCAATAAAATCAGCGACAACATTTGAGCATTTGAGAAGAATATTTTTTACACAGTTGGAGAATTATGTCTTTGAAACACCTTGAAATGGCTGGCGCAAATGTGTTGTTAACATCGGGCTGACATCAGTATCAGTAGATATAAAAGTGCTATCCAGCTGTCCCTACTAATTACCACAGGAGTGTTTGACCCATCATAGAGCCGTTTGGTGGATCGATTGCAACCCTGTCTATGGATGGGCAGATCAATCCAAGGATCAAATCTTAGTATCATTGCCAGCATTGGTATAGGAATCAGATTCAGACGTAACCATCACACAGACCTCAACAAGAAGACAATGTTAGCAATTTAAGGAAACACCATTGTCAATGAGGAAACCCTGGAGGTAAAAGTAACTAAAATTGAGGGAAAGATAAAAACAAAAAGAGATCACAATTAAAAGCTAAGGCACTGAAATACGAGCCACGATACGATCCATTGGATCTGTATAGACCTTTGCCTGCTTATAGCTATTATCTTACATAAGCATGACAAAAGTCACCCTGATAAGATATCGATGAGATATACACATCTGAACTTGTTTAATGGGACTGAACCATGTTACATTTAAATTGTCATCAAATCTGTAATCTGGATCACATCCCAATGAAACCAATGAGTTTTGACAGAGATATGATTTATTTCTTACAGTTTTGCCCATTATAAGAAATCCTGGACATTTGAGAATTATTCATGATGTCATAAGATTCTTATGAAAACGTTCACAACAGATCACCAACAACTCAGATTGATCCATCAAAAATTGTAGACAGGAAGTTGCTAACCGAACGACAAACTTACAGAAAAACCCACGCCCATGAAAACGGAGGCAAAAGTAAAAAAGTTCATCTGTTTGTCTGATGAGAGGAGCTCAGGACAGACAGCTCTTAATCCCAAAATGTTAGTTTTTTGTTTGTTTTGTCTGTCAACAATCAACTGTTTTTCCAGCTATCGTACCTACTACAGCTTCAATGATACTGATGTTAAAACAGTAACCAGAATATCAATCAGGTGCTATACTTTAACACACTTTTACAGAATAAAATAAATATAACAATGCCCCTAATGGAGGCTTTTCTTCCACCACTGCAGTCATATTTGTTTGCTGAAAGTCCACAAACTGTCATTTGTTTACCTCTAGTCTTTGAGGGGTTTCATTTTTGTTTCTGAGCCCTTTGAGTCTGTACTTTCCTTTTTGAGTAAACGTCTACATCAGGCGACATAATAATGAGCTTGTTATTGGTACCAAGATGACACAGCAAGCCACCCTTTAACTATGCCGTAAAAGCTACTATGCTAATTAGCACAGCATTAACTTTCCATTTCTATGGTGAACGTACAGTATTTTTTGAGCATTTTCTTGTCATCACAAGTCTTTCTCCCCCTCATCTATGTCTTTTCATTTGGAGGAAAAACTCGTGGAGACTAGTGTCAGGTTGTTCGGAGCTGACAGCGGGACAGATGTGCAACGTAACCAGAGCTTTTAAGGACCAATACAATCAATACAAAGCCCGCGTCCAGGCCTTCACTGCCACCCAGACGTCCAACTGGACAGTGTCACGCTGGTTCCAGCCTCTGTCAGACAGTGAGACTCTACCAACACATTTACACACAAAACATAGAAAAGACACAAGAGTAAACTCTTTACATGTCGTCCATGGCAACCATCATTGCTCCATCTTCTCAGATGACTGACAGCTTCCCTCCACAGCTGTGTTGGGGCCTCCTGATGTGTCTGTGTCTGGCTGTGGAAACTGTCTTATCCTACACCTCAAAGTTCCGGCAACACGGGGACTCCCACATCATCTGCAGCTGAAGAGTCTCTACAGAGGAGTCGCCTTTCAGGTGCAAAGGACAAGAGATGGAGCACAGGTACGTGTCCCACTTTCAGCTAAACTCCATCTACATTCCTATATCTGTTTTAAACCTCCTCATATCTTAGTCATCTGACTCATCCATCTCTACAAAGACGTTTTCACACCTCAACCTGCATGAAAGCTGTTGTGTGTAACTTTTTTAAAACACATGTTCCTTATATTCAAACACACCCACACACACACACACAATACTGATTTGGCCTATCAAATCCACATGACTCTTTCTGTGTTCTATAGCAGATCTAATCACTGACACGCATTGTGCTAGTTAAACCAGACGACCGTAAACTGGCTGAAGCCACCACAAAAATTGCAGAAGTGAATTCTACTGCTCAGAAAAACCTGGTTGTTCAGCCGTTTGACATGACGAATGCTGCTTGTCCCCACCCACCCCTGCTCTGCTGGTGTTTTTTTCACACAATTGCTCCCTCGGTTAGGTCTGATAGTGTTGCTTAAAAGAGCCTTTTCTGATGATAGAAGCAGCTTTCAATTACATCAACTGTAAAACAAATACAGAGATCCTCTTCTTCACACATTATGTATGGTAGAAAATATGGCTGAAAACATGTGACAATAAACTGTAGAGTAAAGAATTATGGCGTAAAGACTCAAAACAGTCTCTTCAGATTTTGTGTGTCTAAAAATAGGGCTCCATAACTGTACGAATCTAAAAACCTTTAGCATATTTTATCAGCATTTATAGTTCACTTGTGAGCAACTGCACCTACACCTACATTACTGCCTTTGGTATGTTGGTGTGTCTTGCCTCAATGTAAAAACACACAGACAGAAAAGTTCAGATGAGGAAATAAATTCAAATTATTTCTCCCAGAGGGTCAATTTAAGGCATGTAGAGCAGTTGTACACATTTATAAGAGACAGACATTTACAGAGGATGGCTTTTTTTTGTAAGAATAAGAACCAAAAACAGTTTTTACATATGTGGAAGTTGCAATGGGAAGTAAATGGAGACAATATGATAGCAGCTGGGCCACACGGTTGGTGTAGTGGTTAGCACTCTTGCCTTTACAGCAAGAAGACCTGGGTTTGTGACCCAATTGGAACAAGGGTCTTTCTGCATGGAGTTTGCATGTTCTCCCCGTGTGTGTGGGGGTTTTCTCTGGGTTCTCCGGCTTCCTCCCACAGTCCAAAAACATGCAATATGGGAATTAGGTTGCCCATAGGTGTCAGTGTGACATTGAATGGTTGTTTGTCTATATGTGTCCCTGTGATGGACTGGCGAACTGTCCAGGGTGTGACCACACCTATCGCCCTATGTCCTAGAAGATGGATGGATGAAAGCAGCTGTGAAGTCAGTGCAATAACCAATCAGAACATTGTTTACATAAGGAGCAGAGTGGAAACTGAAGTAGATCAGCAGTAGCATAGCTGTGCTTGCCCACTGTAAGCCAGATGTGATGAGTATGGGGTGAGTGTGTGCGTGTGATGAGTGCGGGCGGCTTGTGGCAAGGGAGTGTAGTGGCCTTTTCTACTTTGGTCCTGGTTGGCACGGCACGACACAGCATGGGTTAGGTTGCATCACCACTACAAAAAAGTACCTACTCAACGTGGGCGGAGTCATCACTGCACGGCTGCATGAAACTGCACTGACTTTGTTGACACACACACACACACACACACACAAACAAGTGACTAATGACTTGGAAAGCAGTTGTTTTCAATGTAACTGAATCAAATCACTAGAATCAGTTAATTAAAAATATTTGTTCAGTACTTCCTCCATGATCAGTCACAATCAGCAGTGCTGTCGCTAAATACACCAGACTCCAGATCAGATTTTAGACATTTACCTGGTAATTGTTGGAGATTAACCCACATTTTTAGGATTGTTAAGTCTTTATAACTGATCTACAGTTCAGCATTGTTCGGCATGATTTTTGTGTCAGACGTCTCTTCCTGTGACGGCACTTTGGCCAATCAGTGGCTGGTAGTCTGGCGATGTCACGCATAGTATCGCCTCAGCTCGTTTGGATGTTTGCCAGAGCAGGTACTAAAAAAAGTACCTGGTACTATGCTAGTGGTACCAGGTACTTTGAGGGTGGGATAGAAATGCTTTGGAGTCTTCTCCTCTGTGTCCAGCAGCCGACCAGCAGACAGTGGAGCCGACTGCCTAAGGGGAGCCACTCAAATGCTGGGACCAGAGCATGGGAGGGGTCCTAAGATCCTACACACTGTTCTCAGTGTTTGTTGTACACACAAAGATGATAGTTATTTTTCTCACACCACACACACACTAAGCACTGAGCTGTGGTGATGTGAGGAGCCAGAGAGCAGAAAGAACTGCATCATCTGCAGAGACTGTCCTCCAATGAAACGTACATATAGGTCGTATGCAGGAATTACAACCTATGTTTACATTTTCAAAACTATCGCCCCTAGCGGTTGTATACATGACAGCAACCACTTCCACCTTGGAACCCATCTAGTAGCTTCGCTGATTTCTCCACCAGCAATCTGCTCAGTGGTGAGAGCACTGCGCCCGAGTGCGGTCGACGAGGGTTCGATTCCTAACTATACCACCTTTTTAATATTTTTTTTTATGTCTGTTTACTGCCTAGCCCTGTCTTTTTTGCCCACACCCTAACCTCAGTAACACCTGTGCGTATTCGAGTTGTAAAATACTAGTATAAACATACCTTTATTTCATATTCAGGGGTTGGAAAAAAAACGGTTACCACTGACAAAGAGGGAGACAGCCAGACAGAGGAGAGGTGGGGGACAGAAAGGGGAGAGTTGTTAGTTCTTGCCAGTTGTTGCTGATTCTCTTCATATCCTCCTCCGTGTCCCTTCTCCAGCTGTTTCTAGGCCTGCCTCACTTTCTTTTGCTGTGTGGATTCCAGGTCAAGGCCTGGTGTGTGATGCTGGATGGCAGCTTCCTTAGGGTATGCCCTATCCAGGATCACTTCCTCCTGAGGATTTGGCTGCCTACTGGGTTTTGTCCACTCTGTCCCACAGCTCAAGGTTGCTGACTTTGTCCACTTTAAGATTCTTCTCAGGCAGGTGTTTATGAAGGTGCTGTGTTGCTTTTGTTATTCTCTGTGTCTCGGGGCCGTAGAGCAGGACCGATTTGACGTTAGAGTTGAAGATCCGGAGTTTGGTGGCTATGCGTATCTCTCTGGAGGCCCAGACATTCTTTAGCATGATGATGGTTGCTCTTGCTTTCCCTTAACCTAGCTTTTACATCCCGATCTGGGCCCCCCTGACAGTGTACCACACTTCCCAAGTACACAAAGGACTCTGTCTCTTTCACCTCTTCCCTTCCAATTATGACTGGTGTGTTGTTGGTAGTGTTTATCTTCATGAGTTCTGTCTTCGTTTTGCTGATTTTAAGCCCTGTGCTGATTGATGTTGTGTCCAGGTGGGCTGTCTTATCTTGCATCTGTTTGTGATTGTGTGAGTGGAGTGCCAGATCGTCAGCAAAATCTAGGTCCTCTAGCTGTGACCAAAGTGTCCACTGGATCCCATTTCTCTTTCCTGTAGTAGTTGTACCCATAATCTAGTCAATAACCAGGAGGAAAAGAAGAGGCGACAGTAAGCACCCCTGATGTACTCCTGTCCTTACATCAAAACTCTCCGTTAGCTGTCTTGCATGGGCTACCCTACACTTCATGCCCCTGTATGTACTCTGGATTAGAGATGTAAACTTCTCTGGTATACCGTAGTGTCTTAACATCTTCCACAGGGTGGCTCTGTCTATACTGTTAAAGGATTTTTCGTAGTCAATGAAATTAATGTATAGGGGAGAGTTCCATTCCAGTTACTGCTCTATTATGATGCGTGAGGTGGCAATCTGCTCGGCACAGGATCTGCTCTTACGGAAGCATGCCTGCTCATCTCTCAGCTTAACATCCACTGCATCCCTCATTCTCACTAAGAGAATTCTGTTGAAAACTTTCCCTGCTGTTGATAGAAGCATAATCTATCCCCCCCTATAGTTAATCTTTATATACCCTCTATACCCTCTTTATCCTTAACAGGTTTATCCACTTGCTGAAATTACCTGCCAGCTTTCTCGTCGTCCCTCAAATTTCCCAGCTGCTTCCTCCGCCTGTGTATCTAAGTCTTCCAAGTGGTCTCTTTTGTCCTTCTTGATGCTCTTTTTAACTTCCTTATCCACAGCTGTGTATGCTTTCTGTGCCGTTGCCTTCTCTGCTCTTGTCCGACTTGTATTCAGTGTAGCTTTCTTTTGTTTCCTTGCTTCCAGCACTCTTTGTGCTGTGGTTTCTTCTTGCCCAAGACCTCTTCACATGTGTCAAGCCACCTCTTCTTGGTCTGTTGCCACTGGTCCTCAATATCTGTATCCTCCTCCTTAAAGAGTTCCTGTAGTGGTTGAAACCTGTTGGAGAGGTTGAATTTTGTCTGGATGTCTTTATTCTTGAGCAGGCCCACGTTGAATCTTTTACGGGGATTGGTGATTGTGGGGTGGTTCTTCAGCCTCAGTCGAGCTGCCATCACAAGAAGGTGGTGGTCTGTTGACACATCTGCCCCCCTCATCACCCTTACATTACTCCACAGACGTCGGAATTCTGGCTGATGAATATGTGATACAGTCGGGAGATCTCCAAGTGGCTTTGTGGATTCACTTGTGAACGAAGATGCTGCCTGGTTGAGTGCGCACAGGTCTGTAAACCTTTCCCCATTCTCGTTCATCTTACCTAGCTCTTGTGTTCCCATTACCTCCTCATGGCCTGTGTTATCCGACCCTATCTTGGCGCTGAGATCGCCCAAGTACCGTGATGTCTTTTTTTTCTACTCTTGTCCTGCTCAGCTTGTAGTTGCTGGTAGAAGGCATCTTTCTTCTCTTCCTCGGCACCGTATGACCCTCAAGTTGATGCTGATTTTCTTTGTGGCAAACTTGGCAGAGATGATACGTGAGCTGACGGGTTCCCAGCCGAGTGCCTGCTGTGCTTCCTGTGCCAACATCAAAGCGACTCCCTCTGAGTGATGTGCTCCCTCCTCTGTGTGTCCCGAGTGGAGTAACATCTCTCCTGTTGCTAGCCTAAGCTGTCCTGTGTGTAACCATCTTGTTTCACTCAGCCCTAGTAGAGAGATGTTGTAGTTCCTCATTTCCTTTGCTACCTGTGCTGTCCTCCCTGTTTCGTACATTGTTCTAACATTACATGTACCCATCATAATAGTTGTCTTGGGTGTCAGAAGGGGAGTCGGCCTTGTCGCTTCCTTCTGGCTTTCACTGACTGTTTTTCCGGGTAGGGTAGTTGGCCCTACGCCAACCCTTTTGACCTCGGGGGAGGGATGGCCCATATTTTGTCTGGCCTCTACCCCTTGACCTGTCCAGCATGGGTGCGCCTGTCAGGAGTGCTGGCATAGTTCTTGGGGTCATTGAGACACGCAAGCCCTCACACCACTACAAGGCATGGACCTTGTGAGAGTCCATTTGAGTAGGCCAGTAGGCTTATATGTGTTTGTGAGAGTGTTTGCAAATGTGTGTGAGAGTGTGTAACTGTGTGTTTGGCTCCTCCAGTGGACACGCCCCCTACCTCTTGTCAACTTTTTTCATTCAAATTTAGCTTGAATGTGGTTAGTAACACATTTCCTTTTTTAGTTTTTTTTAATTTACAGGGACTTTATAGCAGCTGCAGCTCACACTCACTACTTCCGTTCTTCTACTTTTATGTCCCTTCAGAACAGGTGTCAAGCAAATGCTCCTGATATAAACATTATCAAGACAAAAGAAATGATTATATGCATTACACACTATACTATATACCACATTTATGTCAATTATTGGGCAACAAGTTTAGACTTTTTTTAAAGGCATAAGAACATGGAACAACAGAGAAACAGAGTGTGTAAAATGTAAAAAAAGAAAGGCTCTAGAATTTGCTCTGACACCATCAGAGCAAATTCTAGAGCCATTCTATACACACTGCTCCATACACCCATCCGCACAAAAACGAAAAAAAGGGCCTCCCCAGTGAAGGCACCTAATCATCTATTCATGAGTCCACAGAAGATACATTATCGTGTAGTCCAGAAAACAGGAGTGGAAGAAACTAGGTCGTGCAGAGGGTGCAGCTATATTGTTCCAGGCCCGTCCATCAGGCACAACAGGTCATTGTCCTTCATATAATTGATGAAACGACCCCATACGGTTTGAAATACCTCCTGTCTGTCCTTACGAGTGTAAGAGATTTTTTCCAGGGGTAAACAAAAAGTTAGTTCCATAAACCACACAGTGATAGATGGTTTACCAAAGTTTTTCCATGATAAGGCTATTGTCCCTTTTGCTTAACACATATTTATAAACATTTCATGGTGCTTTATTCTGTGTCCCTCTGGGTAAAGACCTAGCAGGAAGAGCCTAGGTTCTAGTTCTCATCTAATTGAGAGAATCTCCTGTACAGACAATCAACTCCCTCACTCTTGGACACTGCCATTGGCAGTGAAATAAAGTGCCCTTATTTACCCCACATCTATTACAGGTGTCTAGGATATTCTAATTAAATGAGTTTTGCTGGAGTAATATACACCCTCATTAATGCCCTTTCCAAAAGGATTAAGTATTTCCTAACTTCTTGCCAGACCACAAACATATTTTTAACTATAGGATTACAGCACAATATTTTGAGTTTTTTAGGTTCATCTGAGTATATGGATATGTGGGGAATGGGAGATTTAGGATGTGTGATTCAATATCTTTCCATGTCAAGGGTCCGTCAGTGTTGAAGTAAAACATAAACATTCTTTAAAAGTACCACAGCAAATTAGGGCACTGTAACCCTCCTCTATCGTAGGGTAGGTTTAAAAGAGACAGGCAAAGCCTAGGGCGTTAGTTATTCCATAAGAAGTTATTGAAAAAATGTCTGAAGGAGGCGACAGGGATATTCTGAAAAGTAGACCTCCATAACTAACATACATGTGCAATGTGAGCATTCGATGTCAACAGGTCATGCTGTAAAGTTTATTCTAAGATTTGAGTCTCAGTTTGGTTGTGGTTTATTGGGTCAGACTGGTGTAGTGGGCTTTCGAGTGGTGACCCACTTAAAACTCTGCACTCATATGAACATTTAGATGTTTCCAACTGAAGTAATATTTTTAAGTTTGTCTCTTATAGTTGCATATCCTTAAATGATCAGGAGGCTTTACAGTCAAATCAAAATAATAAACTTCAAATGCTGTAAAAGGATAATAACAAAGTTGAGCTAAACATGCATGTAGGCTGAGACAAAGGCTTTCTCAAATGGGTTTTCAGTGTGTGGTTTAACCTCTCTTCCTGTTTTCTTGCGGGGAAACATTCAGCCGGATAAGAACATAACATTTTTTGTTGTTGTGAGGAACATTATATAGAATGAGCCTCTTTAACCGGAATTATGAATCTTGACTGTAAGGCAGATTCAGGTGAAACATCCAGGGACATCCATAAAATATATTTTATTGTCATGACCAAAGAAAAAACATCCATAAAATATATTTTATTGTCATGACCACAGAAAAAACTAAAATATTATTATGACAGACCTATTGTTGCTTTTTAGAATTATAAAAGATTCAGTCTGCAACTTGATGCTTGACGTTTTTCCTGTTCTTAATACGTGGTGTGTGACAGCTCTTTGACATTGTAAATGGTTAAAAGTCTGGACTGGAAAAGCATAGATCAGTAAATATAGTCAATAACTGCAAGTTTTAACTTAAAGGAATACTAGAATAGCAATGCAAAGCTACAGAGCAAATCACGTCATTTGACGCTGGTGACGCCGTGCTCATTGTTTTGAAGACTGTAATATCACCTAACAGCGTACCGTCCCTTTGTGGAGTGTATCCAGAGAGACTGGGGAAAGACGATCGCCTTGTTTTACCTGTCTGTGTTGTTCAGGGCATCAGAAGAAGATGCTCAGCTCCTGAAAAGCAGTACTGTGTCGAATGAAGACTTAACTTTTTTCCAGGAAAACATAAACCTTTCAGCAAAATATGCCAACTGCTCAATATTAATTTTATCTCTTTATAAAAAATCAGTAAATTTTATTGTGTTGGTGTAAATTGGGCAGCATACAAACACACAATAAACAAAATTAAGGAAAATGTGATTTTATTAAATTATAATTAACTGACTCTATTGAAAATATCAAATTACTACACTATATAATTATACTGTTATACTACATTACTGTGGTGTAGTGAAGTGAACATATTGTCTGACATTGCATGCACACCAAAAATACTTGTTAGGTGTGGCCTATGGCCATGTCTGTGGGGCAGCGAGCACAGTGCATTCTGGGAGTTGTTGTCGATCATCTACATAAGCCAAAAATACATTGTTCTGCCTTTTTGGCCAAGAAGGTACATATTATTTCACATCTCTACTACATAGATGATCCAGTTTTAATAGACAGTCATCTTTCATTGATAGTATTAAGATTTTGAATTTAATGGCTGCTCCTAATCAACACGTATCACATTTTTGTGGCTACAGTTTTTAATTCTCTTCCCTTTTGTCTTTTGTGTTTCAGTTCAGCCTGAATGTGCCTTTTAATGAGGAGAATGTGATCATGTACCTGCAACCAGGTGTGGAGTACTGTGTGATTGTCACTGTGACCACGCTTTTAAACTCCAACAGTGTCTCCAGTAAACCTTACTGTGCCTTCACCAGCCGTCCTTCACCCACCAGTTCCTGTATGTCATTGTTCATTTGATTGTCACCATATCCACTCTAACAAATGTCTCCTCTTCCTCTATCTCCTTCTGTGTAATCCCTTTTGTCCAATAATGTCATGAAGATATTTTTCTCTGTTAATCCTCTATGTTCACCTTCTCTCTACCTGAATTGACATTTTAATCTAAACTAATTTCATAATAATTTCAGTTGATTTCATTTTACATACTTACTCATTTTACTCAATCCAGAGTCTGGATCGAGGTGGATTAGTCATCCGGAAGTCATCAAAATGCATCACAACACCGGGCCATGGGGCGTCCACACGAATACAGCCAGTGTTTGCCTGTTTTTGAAGACAGTGTCAGTGGCGATTGTTCTAAGACAGCAAGGGAGGCTCAGTGTTTACATTTAAATACTTAACGTGTGCTAGAACACACTAAGAACATGTCACTAGTTCACTCAGAAACAGCTGTGTGTCACAGATGACGGATGAGCGTCTTACATGATTTTCGTATTCCTGTAGCTGCCTCTGCATTAAAACCACTTGAAGCTCAGCTTCAACTGTGCCTTATCTTTCTGTTCTCTGTCAGATTGTCTGTGTTGGCACCTGTTTCGCCATCGCCTGTTTTCGTTTCGTTTGTTTGCTTCTGTTTGCTCCTTGTTTCCTGTTCCCAACATTTTGTTCTTGTTTTGTTTTTGCTGTAGTCGGTCTTCATTTCTTTCACTAAATAGATTTTTTTTTCCTGCACTTGAGTCATATATCACATTCTTGACGCATACATACATACATACAGTACATGTAGTACTATATACTGTAAACTGTACATACATTACATATAGCCCCCTTAAGACATTTTCCAGAAAGTCAAGGTCAGTGATGTGACAAGAGCCACTCTCTCCTTGTTTTGCAGTGTATGTGGTCTTTAGCCTGCTCACTGTTTCCTGTATGACAGCCTTCCTCATCATTGGATTGGTTCTTTATGGCGGTCAGCTGAGCTTGAAGTTTAGATCACGACGCTGCTGAAATATGGTAAGTGTATGTGTCGTATATATATGTGTATATATATATACACATGTACACACATACATACATACATACTTGTTTTTGCTCCCATTTTTCACGAGCTGAACTCAAAGATCTAAAACATTTTCTATATACACAAAATCACCATTTCTCTCAAGTATTGTTCACAAATCTGTCTAAATCTGTATTAGTGAGCACTTCTCCTTTGCCGAGATAATCCATCCCACCTCACAGGTGTGGCATATCAAGATGCTGATTAGACAGCATGAATATTGCACAGTGCCTTATCAATTCCCTGGGTTTTCACCGACAGACAGCGTGTGGCATCGTGTGGGTAAGCGGTTTGCTGATGGCAGCGTTGTGGATCGAGTTGCCCATGGTGGCGGTGGGGTTATTTTTATGGGTTGTTGTTCAGTATAATACTGACAGACATACACACCTCATATAGATGAAAGGAGTACTGACACTTGTGAACATACCTGGCATTCACTGGTGATCAGATCAATCAGGACGAATGTTAATTCCAGGTCTGAATATATGTAATATGTGTATAAACAACCCTAATGAGATGATATCAGTGTCTCTATTGAGTGTTACTGTCACTGTCGTTGTCTCTTTTGTCTCTGGTCATACACAGAACATGTCCGCCAGTGAAGAGGAGGAAAAGAGGATACTCGGAGCCCAGAGGAGCTCGTTAAACAGACTGACTGGTTCTGAGAGCCGAAGGACATTAGCTGTGTCCCAATTGTCAAGACTTACAAGTGTGCAACTGTACACCGAGAGATTAAATGCTGCCCTCCACAGGATAAAGTCGTGAATCACAGTTTCTCCTGCCCCTTGAAGCCTGATTATTTGTTTTACTCTTAATCAGCCACAACATCCTAAAAATCTGATATATTTAAAAAAGATCTATATACATATATATACACACATACACATTTTATGTTTATGTTTTATGTTTATTATTTTTATGTGTATCTCGTGAGACAAGACAAATAATTTACCTCAAAAGTATGATTTACAAATATAATTATCTGCATACAGATTTATGATTTGTACAAAAATAAAACCCAATTTCTACGACAGTAGTTTAACAATAAAATTAAATATGTACAATTCAAACAATGCAGTCTAATAATTATTAATTATTCACAGCAGATCATTTTGGACATGAAGTAGTAAAACAAACACCCGTTGCAAAAAGCAGGTTTAGTGAAAACACTTAGTCAGTTACCCCGGCAACATACTATGTGAACCTAACCTGCTCGCTGGCAGGTTTTCTTCAACTAACCCTGAGTTTCTCCTGCTTGAAGCCTGCACACTGAAGGCAGTGGCAGACGTCGAGGTTATTAGACCCCGATTGGATGTTTTATTATTCCCTGATGAGTACCTGTACTCATTACATCAGTACATTTTTATATTTCATCTTTGCTGCCAAGTCTGTTTGGTGCGTGTTGGGTTGCACCTGTGTGCACAAACACACATATGGAATATAATTGTTGAATAAGTGGAACATTCAAGACAAAACATTTCTTTTTTTCTCCAATTAATACTCACGCATTGACTCGATCAGCAATTGTCTGCCATGCGAGCTCCCACTCTTTGCTGCTGCCACAGTATTGCGTTTTGGTTTTTTTTAAATATATGCTCATTTTCTGCATATGCAGACATTAACATTTCCAACTCCATTGGGTTTTGCTTTCTATGACTTGTTTCCATGGTGAATAATATTATCTGTGATTGATGAGGGCTTTTTATATCCTCATGCATGGGCTTCACTCAGGTTTACTTTGACTCAGAGTTGATTGAACTAATTGTTATCACCTGTTCTGAAATTAATATTATGTATTAAACCCAAAGAATAACTGAAGAAATATCTCAACCTGACAAGTGCAATGTGTTCATACTATTACTGAGCTATTAGTATGTGCATTATTACTGTAAAGCATTTGAACTCTGTTGTCCAGCACTTTTCTTCCGTTCATGTGGTTACTGGTTTCACTGACCAGCTTTTATCAGGTGAAAATTTGACTTTTTGGTTCATAGGCCTGTTCTTCAAGTTTACATAGAATTAAATATGCTGACATTTCTTCTCCTTTATGTCATCATGGATGTGGTATCTGGACTAAAATTAAATGATGTTTGAAAAAGTTTAGTCTCCACCAGACCGACTAATTGTCTAACTAGACTAAATAAATCTTCAATAACAGATTCTTAACTATTTAGAACAAAATCTCAACAAGGCAATATTAGAAATGAAGGGTTAACATACCAGTTTATTGAAATGTCCAGTAGTAGAAAATACAGCCAGTAAGTTGTGTGACACACAGTTGATGTGTGGGAGCTTCTGTTAAGCAGACCAAACTCCTCGATGAATCGGAGCTCTGTCCCTTATATCCAAGATATCCCACCAGAACGCAGACACTATACATTTACATATCCATTGTGATTTACTCAGGAATGCTATTTCCATCTGAGGACCTTTTAATCACCATGGGGTATTTTCACATGACAGTTGAGCCACCTTGACTTGTCTACTTCCTGCACTGAGAACATCAGACCTACACACTTCAAATGAGACAGTGTTTACACTTCAGAGTGGTGGGACTGTCCCCAACTGATGAGGTTTGAACCTAGTTGGTTAATTCATTTACCGATAATCAAAGAGCAGAATATACAGAGTGATGACGTTTCGTCTATTGTCTCCAGGGTGTGGTCTCACTGTCTTACAGTAAAAATTGATTATGACGGGATTTTTATGACCCTGTCAGTCAAAATGACAGACAACGAAAAAGTCTAGTGCAACCTCTGGTCTCCACCTGTATGAAAGTCAGACAGCTGATAACCTAAGGGGAAATAAAGTATAATGTGCTGGAGTGGAGATGTATGGAGTATACACTTGTAGTCAAGACCACCTAAACCAAGACCAAGACAATACCAAGACCAAGTTGAGACAAGACGAAGACTGGAAAAAAAAAAACAGACAAGTGTTGAAGTTACACCATATCTTACATGAATTGAAGAAGAGCAGCATACTGGGCTCCAGCCGCAGGTTAACATGCAATACATATTGCACCTTTTGCTTTTTGACTTATTAAGGTAGTAACTTGGGCTTGGGCTTCAGGGCCCCTTGACCTCTTGGGCCCGGTCGGCTCATTCAGTAATCAATCCTTGCTCACATGCCAACAATGTTTTGGGCCTCCCCCTAGACTCTCTTATTGGGTCACAGAAGAGACTGTGTCTGAAACGTGATGACGTTTACGTTGACGAAGTATGAAGAGAGAGAACCCGAAAAACCAACACGGGAAAAACACGGGAAAATGACGGAGGAAAAGGTAAAAATGGATAAAAAACATATTTTGATATTGAACACTGTATGAATAGTCATTATTTGTATCCATTAAATCAGTTAAGTGTGGTATTAACCAGTGATGTCTGCATGCTGTAACGATAGCGATTGTAACAGCAAGCAAGACGCAGCGATTTTATTTCTTTTTTTCCTTTTTTTTCTTTTATTTATATGTACAGGTTATAACATTGATACAGAGGGTCTCTTTTTCAACCAAGAAACATATAAGATAAACTATATGCTCTTTATGTATTAGTATTTATCTGTTCTTTAATCTTTAAATGACTCTGAGAAGTTGCACACAGCTTTGCTAATTTGAAAACCTGTGACCTCAGTTCTACAATTGTTAAGATAAAAGATTTGATGATGAATAATATTTTTCATGTTTAGAAATTAAAAATTCTGTTGAATATTTCAGTTAGCCTGCATATATTTTAGGACAGGGAAAGTCTTAAAGGCAAATGCAGTGCAGTTCAAAACTACTTGATTCTGGAATAAAAATGTTCCCATGTTAAAAATACAAAATACAATTTTATTTTAAATGTTCTCTTATACAGCAACACTACATTCATTTAAGGAGCAGGCCCTGAGCTGAGGAGATGCGAATCTGCACAACAAAGGGGACCTATGCAAAGCTTGTGGCAAATCTGCAGGGACACCAAAGGTCAATGGTGGAGTACGGTGGTAAGTCTTTTATCAAATTATCAAATATTTTTTCATTTCAATGCTGATCAACTAGCACTTCATAGTTTCATCTACTTGAAGCTCTCTTGAAAGGCTTTAATTTTCCCATGAGCCTTACATATTATGAAATGTGATGTTATTTCTGTTTGTCCTGACCATGGAGAACTGTGAGATTCAAACTATCCATTTGAGTATCAGACACTCAAAATAAGTAAAGTCAATTAATGCTGGAGCCATTTCATCTATGTGTAATGTACTTCATGTGTGTAGAATCTTTAGTCAATGTGTATTTTATTTTCACTCTTGTTAAGAATTTAGATTTTGAGAAAAAGTTTCAAGATTCCTTTTCCAACAAACTGGCTGTCTTTTAGACATGTTCACCCTCAACCAGATTGAAAGCCCGCCCGTCACCGCTGAAATGGTACAGGCTGAGACTAGACGCGATGAGACATTGTCCCACACAAACTGGCTGGACCACAGTCCACAAAAACAACTTTGCTCCTTTCTATCTCCGTAGGAATGAACATACCTTGAATGCTGGCTGTGTCATGTGGGGAATAAGGGTTATCATACCTCAGAACCTCAGATCTAAGGTTTTGGAGGAACTACATTCTGGCCACCTGGGAGTCGTTAAAATGAAGGCGCTAGCGAGGAGCTTTGTGTGGTGGCCCGGAATTGACCAAGATGTTGAGCGTATGGCAATGCAATGTTCAGGCTGCCAGCAGGTGCAAAACGAATCAGCACGTTCCCCACTTCACCAGTGGGAATGGCCTGCATCTCCATGGCAACGTATTCATGTGGCCTCTCATGGGCACAAACTTCTTAGTAGTAGTGGATGCATGTTCCAAATGGCCAGAGGTCTTCACCATGAACCCCACCACAGCAAGCCAAACAATCACAGTGCTCAGAGATCTCTTTGCCAGAACTGGAGTTCCAGAGCAACTAGTCAGTGATAATGGTCCCCAATTCACGAGTGAGGACTTCCACACATTTCTGAAGAACAATGGAATCCGTCATATCACCTCAGCCCCCTGGCATCCAGCAACCAATGGCCAGGCTGAAAGGTTTGTTCAGACTTTAAAAAAAGGCCTTAGAGCGATGAATAATGATCATATCACATTACCAAAAGCTTAGTAATTTCCTGTTTGCCTACAGAAATGCTACACTTGCCACCACCAACCAGACACCAGCTATGCTTTTCCTAGGACGACATCTTCGCTCCCGATTGGACCTTCTCCCGCCAAACAAGAGACGCACTGTCCAAGGCAGGCAAATCCGACAGGCTCAGAGAGCCAGTGATGGGAAACTGCAACACTTTGCCATTGGACAGTGGTATTAACAAGGAGTTACAGAGGAGATCACAAATGGGTCCCGGCCACAGTAAAAGAACAACACGGCCCACTGTCTTACACTGTTGAAGTTAGATCAGGCATGTTTGGCGGCGCCATATCCATCAGCTGAGGAACTCCGGACTGACTGTGGAGGAAGACTTGTCCATGATGTCTGCCACTGCTGAAAATGGAGGGCAGACAGCTCCACCTGAACCCTCTGCAATGGACTGTCAGCCCGCCACTATCCCCACATCCTCCACCGACACCAGTGTTCCTGTGGGAAATCAGGCGGACATGAAAGAGGGACGCTATCCCACTCGTATCCACAAGCCCCCTCAAAGACTGATAGAGGAATAACTTCTTAGCTATATAGCTAATTTCAAATGTTCTATATAGTTAATTCCAAATGTTTAATATTGAACATGTTTATTACAGTTAGTTTCATTGATTGATTAATTCAGAAGCAATTATTACGTTTAGACTAAGTGTCATTCTGAATAGACTGAGTCTCACTGCATTTCTTTGCTCTATAGAACAAACACAATAGTAGTGTCCTTTGTACAGTTTTACAGGCGTCTCTTTTACTATTGTGGTCAATGGGAAAATTGCTTTTTGGGCCGCGTGAGTATGTTTTGTTGCAGTACCATGAATTGCCACCATGACAAAATTGTCTTCAAGGCGGGGGGGCGGTGCTCTATCCAGTTCTTATAATACATACATGGTGACACCCCCTTCTCCTTTTACGGCGTTACACAGGAGTTTCGTTTCCGTGAACATCCCGCCCACTCAGTCACTGAAAGATACCAGGAAATACACGGCAGAGACTGTAAACGAAACATACTCACACACACATGTACGCTGAGCTGGACTGGACTGGATCACAGAGACTGACAGTAGAAGTTTGAGGACAACATGTCAGCGTGTGTGTTCGCCTTCATTCTGACACTGTCAGCGTTAAGCAGAGCCACAGGTACTTAAGTGTTCTGTTAGAATGACCTACAAATACTTCACCTGTCTCTCTCTCTCTCTGTGTGTGTGTGTGTGTGTGTGTCGCTGTTTCCCTCTCTCCCTCTTTGTCTCTATGTTTGTGTTTTCTCTCTTGCCCTCCCTGACGTTTTTGCGCTCTCTTTCAATGTCCACCAGTGTTTTCTGTGTGTGCTGTATTTCTCTGTGTAAAGATGACATGTTTAAAACATGAACATCAAGATGCCTTTTTTGTAGCTTGCCTGTGGTTTTTGACACCAGGAGGAGGATTTGAAGAACAATACTGACACTGTTCTTTTATTGAAGCCAACATTCTTCTTATTCTGACTGTACTGATCACTGAATGTTCTCTCACTGAGCACTTTGGGAAAAACCTACACTGTACTCTGTGTAGTTCCTCATTTTGCCCCATACGTCTTTGTGACGATGATTTTACATGTTGGAAACTTAACTCTGAGATTCTGCTCCATGGTGATATCACACATTTGTGCAGCTGTTCTTAGGACAGTTGTACAAAAGACCTTAACCAATACCAGTTAATGCCTAACCCTAACCTAACCACAATTCAAATCTTAGCCATAAACTTAACAAGTTACTCAGAAATGAGGTAACAAATACAAGTACACACACACAGAGAGAACAAACAGAGTCATGGTTTCATAGACTGAAAGAATAGATAATGTAATTTTTTTTAATGCAACTAGCTAATTTTTTTTGTTTATTTATTTTGCTCGTAGAACGTTGTGTTGATTTTTTAGGTATGAGAAAATATGATAGTCCTAATCACTGGATCAGATATCAAATTCTGACACCATCCAAGCATCCTGTTTTTCACCTGCTACACTATTAACAGACCGTAAGAATGTAAATAACAGTAACATCATTTTAGCTGCGTTGTGTTGTGGGCTGCTTATTTCTTCTCTATGGGAGAAGAATTGTGTTTACACAGTGGGAGAATTATGTGCTTGAAATGGCACAAATGTGTATCAGTTTGATATTGTGAAACGAAAAAAGTGATTTTCACTACGGAAGATAATGAATGACCTCTGTAGTTGGGTGAAGGGGTGAGTGTTTTTTTAAGAATTAAATTTTTTGGGGTTTTTTTACAGGTTAATGTTTGCTGGTTTCTTTGCTTCATATAACAAAGAAATCATCATTAAAACTGAATAATTTTGGTTTGTGGACTAAACAATACATTTGAGAACATGATCATTTATTTGGAGGTGATTGACATTGTTCTACATTTGGCATTTTATGGACCAAATGATTAATCCATAAATCAAGAAAATAATTGATTATTGATTAATCAATAATGAAAATAATCATGTGATGCAGCTATATTGCAAACCTCAGCACCGAAAAAAAACAAAAACAATTATTAATTGCTAATTAATAAAGCAGAAAACATGGACTGGCCTGTACATGATTGTTCTGTATTTGTCATAAACAGCTTGTAGGAGCCATTTCTTTGTGTAGCTGCTGCACTACCAATTTATGCCGACAGGTGGTGGGTGTGTTCTTTTTGTTGCTATAAAGGTGGGAACTTTGTGTCACTGGGCAGGTGTTGCCGGACGGAAGAGTGCACAGTTTTCAACCGCTAAAATGATATGCTTTTGGCACGGTGGTCTCCGTCACATTTATTGCTGTTTATTGGACTTGATCTTGCGCCTAAAACCTGAGAAATAAAAGGTCGCATATTAAGCAAAACAAGCGTTTGGACTGGATTTCATTGGACGTACAAGAAAGCGTATCAAGCGCGTTATTAAGTTTAGCCTGTCCTGCAGCCCCTCAGTGGCTTTAAGCTGGGGCTTAGCCACTACACAGCTGTTAACATGGTTTGTGTTTTTAGGTTCACTCTGAATTGAAGATCTGCGTGAAGATCAGAAAATCAAATCATTCACACACCAACCGTCTGATCTATTCTTATATTTGATGTGAAGCTCCTCATGTGTATGACCTGTTGACTTAATAGTTCCTACCCATTCCTGAAAGTAGGCCAAATACATTTCTAACTTCATTTATCTTATTATCTGGTCTATACAGTGGAATCAGGATTCGTCAGCCCACCCACTAATGTCCGCTTGACTTCCTACAACATGAACCTGGTGCTGAGGTGGAGTCCACCTGAAGGAGCAGCCAGCAACCTGCTCTACTCAACTGAGTATAGGTGAGTCAATGTCATGATTCTCCAAATCCCTGATGTGATTTGAAACCTCCTCTGACATGCCGACAGGACACCACATTGGGGTGTGGTTAAATCCTCGATTCAACCTTTGCTTTCAAAGGTCGAGATTGTGACGTTATTTCGATCAAAATTTCGGTCAACATATCACATTTAAAAAGCTGCAATTCAACATTTGTACTTACAAAAAAGATGGGGTGGAGTAGTTGGGGGATATAGTTTATTAAAATAGAAATGGACTATTTATTTACTTATTTACGTCACTGGTATCTGTCTTTTTTGCATGTGCAAAGGTGTGCCTGAAAAATCACTTTTTCTCTCAAGTCATTTGTTTTCCTTCTACTTTTTCTAATGAAGTAATGATTCTGGCTTATGTGTGCCCTCTGCTGGTATGAAACATAATTTCACAGCATGTGAGTTGTGGAGGAATGACAAATGAATCAAATGAAAGAGAAATTCTTAATGGAAATTAACCAACAACTAACATCCACATCCCTGGTCATACGCATTCATTCTCACACATGTAATGCCCTCACTCAAACATTAACTGTCCCCCATTTTTCCTTTCCCCCCAACCGGTCGAGGCAGATGACCGCACATCTCTGAGCCTGGTTCTGTCAGAGATTTCTTCCTGTTAAAAGGGAGGTTTTTTTTCTCTCCACTGATGCCTAGTGTTTGCTCATTGTGTGAACTGTTGGGGTTCTCTGCTCTCCTTGATGTTGTCTATGTACAGTGCCTTGAGATAATGCATGTTATGATTTGGCGCTATACAAATAAAATTGAATTGAATGGAATTGAATTGAAAGTGAATTAAGTTTTGTCCATCACAAACACTGATAAAGTGAAAGCACTACAGCCACATTGCTCACAGCCATACAATGTGTGTCCACAGAACGTCAGTCACAGAATACTCAGTAGGATTTGTCAACATCTCCACGCTGGAATGTGACTTTACTCGCCTCAGCCATCTCTTCATCTCAGAGCACGGAAAGTACTTTGGCAGAGTGCGAGCACAGGTGGGGTCAGAGAGTTCTGCCTGGGTGGAAAGTAACAACATTACCTTGGATAAAGACAGTGAGTAGTGGCTCAGTGTGATGTGACTTTTAATGCGAAAACTGTCCATGAATGTAAATTGTAAATGGTCTGTATTTATAGCTCTTTTCTAGTCTTTATGACCACTGGAAGCTGCTTTACACTGCAGTTTTGCCATTCACCCATTCACACACAATCACTCACACATTCATACAGCGCATTTATGTGCAGCTCATTTCCTATCACACATCTTTCATACCCATTCACACACTGCCGACACAGCCACTGGGAGCATCATGGGGCCAAGTGTCTTGCCTAAGGACACATCGGCATGTGAGACTGTTCTCCAACGAAACATAACTATGGGTTGTATGCAGGAATTGCGGTGTACCGTCCTTGAGGATCAGAAAACGTCTCCCTGATGTTCTAAACACAGCAGCTGATGATGACAAGTCAGTTTGTAAAGTGTCCCGATAATGTATGTTATGAATTGGTTCTATATAAATAAAATTGAACTGAAATGAAAATATGAACTATCTACCGGCAGGATAAGGTAAGATCCTCCCAATGCCTCAGAGTTTCTTCTTCTGCGGCCTCATGTATAAACTGCGTCGACGCACAAAAAGCGACGAATGCTTGCTTTCACACACATGACGGCATCAATAAAAATATACTTGGTCTGAAACTTTGCGGATCGTAGCGCAAACTCTCGAGCTGCTGTGAAAACTTTCAGGAGCACTCTGCAAACTCTTGCCATGCTCTGTCAGGCAGAGACACTGCAAGCTCTGAAACTTATCACAGAGTTTCAAAATATAATTTTAGTGTGCCTAAAGTGATAAACACAAATTATTCTAACAATACAGATACACCACATAAGTTTGATCCTATGTGGATAACTTATGTGCTGTATGCATTACAAAAAAAATTATTGTGGCGTTCCACAGGGCTCAGTACTAAAGTGCTATTAAGTGGACTATTGCTGTTCGTGTTTGGTAATACATGGGTACTCTAACAAGTTATTTTTATTCATAGGTAACACACTAACATAACAGATTCTTTTTATTTGACAGTAACATTGTAATGTTATATATTATTTTACAAATAATTTATGTCTGAGTGTTATTTGTGACAGTGCAAGTCTAAAATAATGCCCTGTATTACTTCATTATGTGCACAAGGACCTGTATTTTGAGGGTGTTAATATCTTATATCTACCTTAATATCTACTCACATGCAGTAATAGTATTTGCTAGTGAGCAGGTTTTATCGTTCTCCCAATTTTTGACATAAATGTGATGCCATAGAGACCAAAGTTTAAGTTTTCATAGCAACACCGTATTTTAGGAGGAGTTACGCTAACTATGGCTCCTGTGCACCATGAAGCCACATTTTTAGACACGGCTAAACAATTTGAGAAGACTACTTGAGAGAGACAGTTTTCACTTTTAACTCTTAATTCTTTACACGTGTACTTTTTTTTCATATGTTCTCAGCCACTATTTTCTATCATATACAAGAATTTTTGAATTTGCTTTGCTTTAAGATTTTATATTCTGACTTGTATTTGTTTGTGTCATTGAACATCACTTTACCATGTATCTCTCTTTCTTCCTCAGCCATCATTGGTTCACCCAATGTCTCTCTCATCTCCAGTGGAGCGACTATTGAAGTCAGCATTAAAGATCCAGTGTTTGCCATCTCCGCACTCAGGAATGTGTACATTTATGCCACTTACAACATCACTTACTGGAAGCACAGCCAGCCTGAAAAGGTGTTTATGTGTGGTTTCATTTCCAGTGCATCTTATTACAATTATCGTTCCCGTGTGAAACACTGGGAAGAGCTTTGCCTGTAATGTCACGATGACCTCATGCTATTACACTTAATGACTTGAAAGAATGTTATTTAGCATATGCAGACACATACAGTAGGTGACAAATACAAGTACACACTGATGTAAGAACTCACACTCAGGTACCTGACCTCTGCTCTGTTACCCCCTACAGGCCAGACACATCAGCAATATAAAGCAAAACCCATTTGTTCTGAATGACCTGGACCCATGGACTAAGTACTGTGTCCAAGTTCAAATCAACACAGAGAGGAACCCCATACCCAGTAAGCCTAGTGGAATTGTCTGTGAGAGAACCACCAATGGTAAGTGTGATAACCTTTTTTTATTTTGTGTGTGTATGTGTGTGTGCGTGCGTGTGTGGGTGTGTATGTGCGTGTGTATAATATTGTATGATATAGCAAAGAACAATTTTATGTTCCTAGACCCCGCCCACCATGGAACAAGTTAATCTAATGGCGTATTTCCACCGGCTCTACTCGCCTCTGCACGGCACAATTAGGTTGTATCTCCACTACAAAAAAAGTACCTAAACGTGGGCGGAGTCATCACTGCACGGCTGCGTGAAACTGTGGAGACTTCATTTTATACATGACACACACACACGAGTGACTAGTGACTTTACACCAGACTCCTGTAGTTGTTGGAGATTAACCCACGTTTTTAGGATTTTTAAGTAGTTTTAATTTATCTACAATTCGGCACTGTTCGGCTTGATTTCTGTCCACACGTCTCCGGAACACAGACTCCTACTCCACAGACTACAGCGGCAGCGGTCTGTGATGCTCCTTGTGATCGGCGGTGCTGTCCCTAAATACACCAGACTCCTCTGTTAAATATATATTTCCCTGGTAGTTGTTGGAGATTAACCCACGTTTTTAGGATTGTTAAAGGCCACATAGACCGGAAGCTCCAATTAACGCTGCGTTTGTGTGTGTATCTGCGTCATTACCTCGTTTATGAAACCCTAAAGTTTCAGAACAACAGTTCAGCCACTGCTGAGAAAATAGTGTTGTATTGTTTTCCTGGGCTCTGCGAAGCGGATCGGCACTTCCGTAATTTGATGTCGTCATCACAAATCCTCACCACTCCTCTCACCACTGTAGCGCCTCCTGGTGCGGGCACTAGTCCGGGCACATCCGGTTGCGTACATTCAACCGCAGAAGAAGAAGAACTACTCTCGTTGTAGCTGCTGAGATGCAGAGCATCCACCGTGCCAGAGGGGGAGCTGTGTATCTGAGAGCTGGCTATCTATTACGTCACTTCCAGGTACCTGGCCAATCACAGGACAGTGGGAAAGCTCTCGTTGGCTGGCCAATCACAACACAGTCCATTCAGGGGGTGTGATTTTGGTCTGAAACAGCGCGGCTGACGAGAGCGTCAGTGAGGAGATATTTTGATCGGCTCGTTTGCAGCGACTAGGAGGTTTTTAACCATGAAAACAAGCTAATATATGTAAGTAGACCTCCATAACTAACATATATGTGTGATACAAGCATTCTATGTTGCCTTTAAGTAGTTTCAAGTGATCTACAGTTCGGCTTGATTTGTGTGTGGGAAGTCTCTTCCTGTGACGGCACTGGCCAGTCTCCGGCCGTAAGTCTGCCCAATCATCGCATAGTACCTACTCAGCATGCTTTTGGAAGCTCGCCTGAGCAGGTACTAAAAATAGTACCTGGTATTAGGTACTATGCTAGTGGAAACGTTGCTTAAACTGTGCCGTGCCGTGGCGAAGCGAGTAGAGTCGGTGGAAACTTATTGTAAGTCGCTTTGGATAAAAGCTTCTGCCAAATGACATGTAATGTAATGAAATACGCCATATAGGCATCTATATTGCCTACTTACAGTGTGTGTGTTAAAAATGTCATGTAAAATTATGATTAATTTTATATGACATTTTTAGTAGTGATATAAAGTAGCAATAATTGTGCAGAAGTCCCAAAATAGACTTTTGTTTTTGTTCATAAAAACAATCCAAGCGGCGAACTGTAGTGACAAGTGAAGATGGTGGAAAAAACAGTCAGAGGAACCACAATTAATGGATTTTGTAGTTAGCTCTTGGTAAATCGTGGACATGGAACATTAACACAGCAATGATTTACATTACACTGCCCGTTACTAATGCTGAATATTCAGTGACTCTCTGGAGAAAGATGAAGGGAAGTTAATCAGGAAGTTGAAAGATGTCACAATACTGCAGGTCACAGAAACTGTGTTTAAAGTTTAAAGAAAGCCATTAAAACAGTCTTTGAATTTAAATATACTTTTTGTGTTGATTCTACATTCATTCTATGCTTTTATATAAATATCTGTTATAAGCTTCAGGTTTATTTTCACGATTAATTACAGAAAATAGTGCTATTAATTCTTTTTTTCTTTTTTCTTTTTTTTAAACCATTGACGGCCCTAATATTTATATTATTTATATATACAGGTTTGATCCAGCAGAACAGACCCGTTCAATTTAATGTAATTTCCAATGTGATCCAATTCATTCCCTCTTAGGGATGCCATACCAGTTTGTAGAGGCGGACAGAGTACACAGCTTCATTACTTGAGTAAAAGTACAGATACCCCTTGCTAAATTTTACTCAAGTACAAGTAAATGTACTACAGTCAGATGTCTACATAAGTAAAAGTATTGAAGTACTTGTTTTTAAAAGTACTTGAGTATCTAGAGTACATTTCTAAATATTGCATTACTACTGCCACAGTGCTTACATTTATGTACAGAAATGTCCTACATGGAGTTATGAGAAATGTTAATGTTAATATTATCTAACCAAGGAGTTCACTTTGATGGAAAGCTGAAGGTGATTGCTGATAGGCTGTCCCAATCGGTGGCACCTGCACAATCCAATCACGTTTGAGAGGGAAACAACAATTTGAGGGTTTCCGAGATTTTTCCTTTAGTTTTTTTTGTTTTTAGAAGAAGTAACGGGTACTCACAGTTATGGATAGAAATGTAGCGGAGTACAATATTTGCCTCTCAAATGTACTTGAGTAAAGTCATGAGTACTCCCCAAAAATGATACTCGAGTAAAGTACAGATCCCTCATAATTGTACTTAAGTACTGTACTCAAGTAAAGGTACTCCGTTACTGTCCGACTTTCTTGGATTTGAAAGGGATCATTTGTAATTTGTACAATTCTATTCTAGCTTGTTGTATATATATATATACCCTAATCACTTATCAGTAATACGATTTTGGAGACTTGGCATTTCATTAAACCAATGGGTCTTTGTCATAAATCTGGAAAGATGATGCAGAAATGGACTGTATTATTGTGAGATGTGTTTCTATTATTTTGCCAAATTAATAATTGAAATATTGATAAATGTTTATGAGCAGTGGAAAAACCTAATCTTTATTATTATTATTATTATTATTATAATATTGATTACACATACTGAAACACTGATCACTTCTGCTGCTGTTGGTCTGATTGATTTTCCTGCAGAGGAAGAAGCTGATTGGGTGCCAGCGTTGGTGTCGCTGATCTTCTCTGTAGCAGCGATGGCTCTGGTGGTGATCGCAGTGGTGTATCGAAAGAGTATATCCAACATTCTGTGTCCAAAAGATGCACTGCCCCAGCACTTTAAAGAGGTTTGCTATGTTTCTATGTGTTTAGCTGTACACTAGCTGAAAGACTGATTCACTTTCAAATTCAGATCCTGTCATGTCTCAAGGTAAGCAACAAAATATGATGAGCCCGATTTAGACGATCTAGAGTGCATGGCACAAGTACATAAGGCCGCGTCCAACAAACAATTTTGCTATTTACCTGACACATAATCTTAGTGAAAAGCGAGGTGCAAAGAGGTTGGATTTCGTGGATTTCGATATTCGTAGGTGTGTTTTGGGCATAACATCAATGAAGTCAATAAGAGTTTCACTTCCCTTTAAATACCAGGTGCACCATTGCTATTTAAATGGCAAATGTAGGAAACTGGAGAAGTGAACAATTATCTGCTATCTGCGATATAATGTACCAATGGCTAGTTAGAAGATTATAATAAACACTAAAAGTTGATGGCGACAGGAGCACATGGTCTCACATGGTGTGACTTTGATCATATTTTGATTCTCAGCTGATTGACCAGTAACAGTTTATTATGGGGGCAAGAGACAGAAGTACACTAGACGATTTGAGTCATGTGACCTAACAGCCATGACACTGAATATATCTCAATGATCTGTATTTGCATTCATACAGATGTAGACTCGTCAACAAGACAGACAGATTTGATCATGACATTGTTTCTGAAAAAGATAGAAAACAATGTGAGACTAATGTTTCAAACATAAGTACATCAAAATTAGAGTAGGCTACTTTGCTAAGTACACAGAACTAGCAGAGCACTAAATGTTTGTAGTTATGGGTGATACTGATTAGTTATAGAGATGTGAGTTTCTCTGTCTTTCTCTCATTCGCTTCCTGAGCCGTCATTAGCAGAATTACTTCATCAGTAAGAGCACTTTCAGTTTGTAATAAAAGAAACTTCTGCTGCAGAGAGAATCAACTTCCTGTTTACACCGGCATGTGCATGACCAGTGAATGAACTGAGAATGGTCATGTGATATACTGTACCTTTTCAGGTGTCATTGTTGATGCAGATTATTTCTGGTACAGAGCTAAAACACCGATGATTTGTTTGTTTAAAAGTACTCTTCAGCACATTTTCAGCTCAAATACACTGAACAAGTTGAAGGTTTAAGTCATCCCCATAGCAACCAGCCACTTCCACCTCCGAAGTGGAAAGATATGATAATGCCAATTCTGTACCACTGTTTTTTTTAATCTGATGTTGTTGTTGTGGCTGGGACTGTGTGTACTTACCTCACTAAAGTCAAGGCATTGCAATTGTATAGATTAATGTTCACGCTTCAAAGAATAAATCAATTAAGAAACTATGAAAATATTTAGGAGGATCTCATCGAACATATCAGACTGTGAGTGTGCATGCCCCTCGTCTGGTGCTGTGCACTTCTCTGTCTCCTCGTGGGCTCTGCGTATCCAACTGGATGATTTCTCTATGCGCTGATGAAGTGCAGATCAGAGTAGACGTGTTGACAGACTCTTAAGAGCGCACTATATTGTTTTCATTCCCTGGTCCGTCTCAACCTCTGTGTGTAGAAGACGCATTAGCGCTGCAATTCAGGAAATAACGTTAGCCACAGATGTCAGATGCACCGATCTCTTTAGTGAACTGCTCAACTGTTCCATTAATCCATTAATAACCACTGGTGTGAAGTGAATGTCGCGGGGAGTTCATAATCTGCGCTGTATGCAGCCAAGTTTTGCTTTTGCGAAAGAGACTTCCCAGCATTTAACAGGTGCTGTTCCACCGTGTACTTTATTATTATTTTAAAGAGTGACACCTCAGGACACAGGACTGGCCCTGTACTGTTTGGATTTTACTTGTACTTGAGTGAACAAAAGCCTGAATCATCTCTTCCCTGTCCCTAGTACCTGTTGACACCCCACAAGGTCAGTATAATCACAGACGACACGTCGGAGGACGGGAGCCCTCTGGAAGCAACAAAGATGACCTGCAGCAAACAGTTGGATGTCACAGTGTTTGTGGACGGCAGGACGAGAGACTTAACGGCCAGTGAGGAACAGTGAAATATGCTTTCCTCACTCTACCACTATTGTAGGTAACTGAACAGTAAAGTGCTTATGCTAGGTGCTACAAGATGCTCATCCACCTGTCTTTGAGAAGAATTCTGTATTTTAAAAATACATTTTGTGAAGTTTTTATACTTTGGGTTGGTTTTCCTCCCTGTGGCAATATGATGGTTGATGTGAACTGTACTGTGAGTGTCTTTAAAATGTCAAGTTTCTGCAGGACTGCCGTTGTTAATTGAAGGTGAAATAATAAAAAATAATTTCTGAGTGTTGGTGTCTCTGGCAAGCTGTCCAGGGTGTACCTCGCCCTTTGTCAGCTGAGATGGATTAGCCCTGACCTTAAACAACGCATTGGGACTTATAAAAACACACCACAGACATACAAATTCATAGACGCCTCATGATCAGCAGCATCATATGTTGACGCCGAACGCTTTTCTAGTCTTTCACCCATTCACTCACACTTTCATACAGCTTATCTATGTGCAGCACATTTTCTATCACTCATCGTTCATACTCCTTCACACGCTGCCGTCAGGAGCAACGCGGGGTCAAGTGTCTTGCCCAAGGACACATTGACATGTAGACTAGCAGAGCCGGGAATGGAACCACAACCTTTAAGTTGAATGACGACTCACTGTCCCGCTGATTAGTAGAGAAGTCTCATTTATGTGCTTTGTATTTGTGTCTATTAAAGGATACTGTTGATTTGGTGTGCAATACAGTCAATGTTAAATGTTTTATGAGTACAATTCTTTTCATGGAGATTAACTTGAAAGTATTTTTTATATTGAGATTGAGACACATTTGTTTTCCTGGAGTAACAATGTAATCACAGGACACTAAATATCGACTGTGTGCTTAAGGTTTAAATAATTGTTGAAAATATTAAGGATAGTCTAAGTCTAATTTGGCAAAATGTGTAAGAAGTTTTTATTTCAATATGGACTAAATATTAAATATTCAAACAAATAAAGGATACGGGAAGATGTTGTTGATTTTCACAACATCTTCCAGTATCTTTTATTTACTGAAAATGTCATAATTTAGTGTTACTACAGTTTTAATTCATTCCGACAAATGATTGTTAATAATTTACAGTCGTGCAAATTGTAAAATGTGACGTGTAGGAGGAGGTTATGAAATGTAAATTACAAAGGAGTGGTGGATAACAATAACAAAATGACAAGACTGGTAGAAGAGTAGAAGCTTTATTTGTACAACGAAGTTGCCAAGCACCTAAAGCTGCAGTCTGACATTTGTTATTTCTGTTGTCGTGGGAGTCATTATTCTGCCTGTTTGGACAGAAACAATGTAACATTATTTGAATGTGAAAACAGGCTCGCTTTTTATATTCTTCTACCATTTAATCCTCCAAATGAGCATCGCAGTGCGAATCCCAACTGACATTGGGCAAAAGGTTTGAGTTACAACCTCCCAACCTCCCCAAAAGTCCACATAGACACAAACAACCATCCTCTCTCACCTCTGGTCAATTTAGAGTGCCCAATATGCCTAATCCTCAAAATCCCAATGTTTTTGGACTGTGGGAAGAAACCAGAGAACTGAAAGAAAATCCATGCAGAAAAACCCAAGTTCTGACTGGGTCTTGAACCCGGCTCTATAGCATGAACTGCTATTCCAAAAAACTGATGTAATAACACAATTTCTGCACAAGTTAGTGATATTAGAAGGACCAAGATGGTAGGAATTATAACTTGGAGATGACTGGATCTGTGATGATGATTCCACAGTTGCTGAGTTTACATGCAGAGAATTGGATGCCATCCAGTTACAGTAAAAGTGTAAAATAGTGTTGATACATTAAGATCATCCCATGAATTTTATTCTATTCTGAAAATATTAAATTAATTGGTCATGTAGTTGAACAAATAAATACATTTTAAGAGCAGAAAACAAGTATCTGAATGGTGTGCTGCTGACACTGAGTTCATGCTGGAATTCACAAGACTGAAGTTTTAAAATGGCACCACAAGGGGGGACTCAGTCTATCACGGTCGTGATAAAAATGGAAATGCAGGTCTAAAACATGCAGAGGAAGCACAATTACAGGTGCAGGAGGCATGGTGTTTAGGTGTTATTGAACAATAATTCAATAAAAACCTTACCGCATCATGTCAATCAAGTGCCAGGCTTATTCAAGATGAGCTTGAGCATTACATACAAAATGTGTACGAGTTAAAACAAACAGCTTGATAATACATAAAACTACAGATATGTGTACCACAAAGACAAACCTTGGATCAAATGCAAACCCAATTTCCAAAAATGTTGGGACAGAGGAAAGTTTACTGGGTCTCAACACCTTTGTCTTATACTTACACTTAATCTTTTTGGAAATGAAGATACTAATTGTTACAGTTTTACATGTGGAATCTTTCTCATTCTTGCTGTAAATGACACTCACACACACTCTTTATCTATGAAGCCACACCGTTGTAACTCATGCAAAATGTCTGACATTTTCCTGCTGAAATAAACATGGACTTCATGGGGAAATACATTATTTGATGGGAGTATATGTCTCCAAAATTCCAATCTAAGCCGCTGCATTAATGCTATCTTCACATAAATGCCATGGGCACACATGCTGGTTTTTGCATCTTTCTTTCATAACATCATTTTCCAATGAAACCTGGTCTTGTCTTGACCACAGACCAGGTTTCCAGTCTTCCACTCCATCTCAATTAAGATCAAGCCCAGAGAACTCAGCGATGCCTCTAGACAGGATTAATGTATGGCATCTTCTTAATGTTTTCACAATATTGTGAGCTGTAAATGGCGAAAAACGTTGAATTCTTTCCAATTTTGCAATGAGAAACAATGTCTGTGAGTTTGGTACGATGGTGGACGATGAACCATCCTTGCTTGCAAAGACTAACACTTGGTAGATGCTCTCAAATATCAAACCCTCACCTGTGATAGGGCTAGAACATTAAAGTAAGAGCCTCATTACTGGCCCCTACTGTATAATCACCATAGGGGCCAACCTTTGTTGAAGTACTTCAATTTAGTCATGTTGGGTGCTTGTGAAAAGGGTATGGAAAAGCTAGGAAAATGAATTGGTAATAATGTGTAGGAACCCTGATTCAAGAAAAATATTATGGGGCACTGTTCTGGATGCAGGGACGAACAATTAAATGGCAACAGGTTGTTAATTAAAAATGGTGAATACCTATGCTAATTACAAAGAATCAACTAGACTTTGTCACTATATGAATCATATAGTGACTTTGTCATATAGGTGTAGAATAGCTCTAAAATATTCACACATGACACTGCAGATCAACACTGTTTTGGAAGGTTCCACAGGTTACCTGATAACAGGCATAGCAGATAGCAGGATTAGCATCCTGTTAGAGGTTAATAACTTGACCTGTAAATGAACAGTAATGTGTACTACATGTATCATGTGACGATCGGGTTATCCCTAATTAAAAACTATCTCTGTTTAAGCTCTAAAACATTCACTTAATTCATTACAATGTTTCTAATTTTAAAACTTTTCCAGGAAGTTCATGTCTGTGGGAACACCATTAATCCAAATAATGAGTTATTTCCAAGACGTGCAATATACTGGCAGTTCTACTCACAACACACACTCGTCATAATCATTTAAACTTCAAGGTTTGGTGTTTTACAGTTTTTATTTTTTTATGATTGTCCCTTAACATGGCACACAGGCTTATATACAAGTTTCAACTAATATTGCAACAAATATACAATGACGGGTTTCACAATTTTATTTTATTTGATCTGTTTCTTTCTTAATGAAATTATGGAACAAGTGAATTATGAACACAGGCAGAACTCACTGTAACAAGATCTTTCACAGAAAATAAGCAGAGCTGGAGAGTGCAATCATAAATATGAGCAAACGTTGATACAAACAAAATAACTGAAGCAAAAGTAAAGCAGCCCCATGATTCTATGAGAATCATAAATGGAAGAAGGATATTTTAAGTCATGGTTAAAGGTTAAAACTAGTCATGGGTTTTAAATGCAGAGAATTTATTTTTACACAAGAGTGATTCTTTCATCTGGAATTATTTTAGAATGAAAGTTTAACGTAATTCAAACGTTCTCCCTTTTTTCCATTGGTTTTTTTATAGAACAGTTGTTACAGACTAGGAAGTCAGACATAAGATGCAAAATCTTTTGCATTATTTTGGAGGAAACTACACAAGTGGCTGTTTAATGCACTAATACACGAATATTAACAGAGATATTTCAGTGACACTACCATGATTACATTTAGATTTCTCTTTCAGTTTATTCAACACAACAATTTGGCCAACTATCAAACAAACTACACACTTTCAGTATCACTAAGTGAGAATGTTTTACTCTTCAATGACAATGAGCAACGATGTATTTATATGACAATATTTACAGCAGCATGAACCCAGGCAGGGTTTGCAGTCAATCCTTTTAATTATGGTTCTTCTACGGAACAGTTGAATGCAGATTTTCATTATCGTTGATAGCTGACATTAATGCAATTATTAGCTTGGATCCTTAGCGGGGGAAGGAGATAGTGAAACACCAGCAAACTGCAAGAGTTCAACACTTCTACGTGAAGTGGCATTTCATTTAAGAGATATTATTTGAAGAAAATATCAGAACCTGGAACCACATGAGCTGTCACAGAAAAGTTCAGATGTAAAAACACTGTTGACATGCAGACATAAACAAGAACGGCTACACAACTGTCCACAGCGTATCAGCAAAAGTAGAGTCAGGATATGGAAAACAAGGCTATTCCAGTCTTCTACTGGCTGAACTCTGGATGAGTCGAAAGCACAACAGGTCTTTGCAGAATTTGCCTGTGAACATTTTAAGTTGCTCCCGGTAACATAGCGCTATAAAAATAAAACATGTGGATCATCATTCCTGCATCTTGTAAGTGTATCACTGTCCGGCCATATTTATCAACCATGTTTGTGTATTCAGTTTAATGCAAATGGAACTTCTTTGTATAATGTCAGATTGAAACATTAATCTGGTTGACTAAACCATTGCAAGAATGGATGGAATTACAATTACTATTTTCTTTTCTTTGTGCATTAGATATATCTGTAATATTTCGTCCTGTTGAGAATCAATAAAAAAAATGTTTGACATTTAATTAATATAATCTTTCATTAATATTCTGGTGCATAAAATGTTGAAAAAAATGTTGATTAGTTGTTTCCCAAACCTCCAAATGATGATGTTCTCAAAAGTTTTAATGATTTATTTCTTATATGGAGCAGAGAAACAAGAAATATTCACGTCAGTGTTATAAAATCGACAGTGGTTTTAAATTGGACCGTCAAATTGGTGCAATAGTGAAGTCCAGCTTTTTTCATTTAAGAAAGTTAACAAAAGGTAAAACCTTTCCTTTCAACAAAGCACTTTGAGAAAGTAATCCATGCCTTAATTACGTCCCACCTGGATTACAGAAATGTTGCTGCGCAACTTACTCCACTGGCTGCCCGTGCATTTTAGAGTTAATTTTAAAATGATTTTATTTGTTTTTAAATCCTTAAATGGCCTTGCCCTGCCTTACTTCTCTGAGCTGCTTAATCCCTACACTCCTGCCCAGTCTCTGAGGTCAGCTGATCAGCTGCTCCTACAGTTACCAAAATCTAAACAGAAGCTCAGCGGGGACAGAGCTTTTTCTGTTGTTCTGCTGCACCGAGATTCCAGTAGTCCTGTGAGATACTCAGAAAGTCCAAAATGCACACTGATAAATGCTGGTTTGGATCTGGTTTGAATCTTACTCAGCTTTGTTGGCCACTCCCCTGTAGCCAATGAAACTTCACACCTGGTGATGGTGGTGGCTCAGTAGAAACTCGGTCAAAACCGCAACAATAACAACATTCTCTTTGACTTCAGCAAACAACAAACTTTCACCTTAACTAAACAAGTCAGAAGTCAAACAACCCAGATAGATACAACAGCAATGAAAAAGCAACCAAATAAGAAAGACCTACTGAAGTGATACTTAGCTTAATTCCAGGAGTCCTGTGAGGTACCCAGAAAGTCCAAAATACACACTTATAGTTTTATTGCATTACAATACTTGTTTGTGTTGTTTTTAAGTATTTTGTTTTATTTATCGCTGATGCAAAGCACTTTGTTTAAGCTGTTGTTTTTAAAGAGCTTTATAAATAAAGTTGGATTGGGATTGGAGTTGGATATGCAAGAAGCTGAAAAATCAGAGAGCTTGTGTTAATTATAAAAAAAGAACACTCTGACAATTGACAATAAATTGACGATTGACAATTAATCATTGCAGCCCTAGTAATGATTGTAAGCAGCTGTGAAGAATGTATGCAGTGTGTGTACAGGTGTGCTACACACACAGTAAACCACAGTTCCTCTTTTGCACCGAGCACAGTTCTTTACCAAACTTCCTTTTTCCAAAGCAAGACAAGCTAAAATCATCTGTGTGATAATGTTCTGAGAGCCACTTCTTATTCATGTCAAATAATGCAAGAACTTTGGGTATCTGGGTGTTTCAATTATGACCATTAAAATAAGGACTTTTAAAACAGACAAATATTGTTACATGGAAATGACTAAATATGCACAGAACATTGTGCCACTCAACTTTATGGTTGAGTGACACGATGAAGGTCATCATCAGAAAAGATACAATTTACTCAGGGGGCCCAAGGAATAATGAATCTCCTCAGTTCTAGACCAATTATTTTTATTATTTTATTTCTGCATCTATTGTTTGTAGCTTTGTTTTAAACATTGCCATTTAATAGGGCAGAATAATTTGGGAAAAATAACTAAATGCAATTTTTCTGCCAGATATTGCAGATATGATTTTTAAGTCACGCTTTAGTTCAAAAGGCAAAGGGTTACAGACTAAAAATGTGATGGGTTATTGAAAATATCATGTATTCTACAGCAAGGACAATAACATAAAGATATTAATTGTTCCCAAGTTCCAACACTTATGTAGTGCATCAGAACATTTAAGGGATCTTTTATTAACAGCACAGTTTAAACCCTGGGTCAGCTAAGACTGAATTTTTGATATTACCCCATTATCCAATTAAAACAATGTAACAATAAAATATCTATATAAAACACAAACATTATTTTAAACAGATCAGTATGGTTCTTAATGCAGACTTTGTGTGTGTTTACTACTGGTGTATAAAAAGGATGGATTACATGCAGTGGTCAACTTTACTATCATTAACTGGTGAATGCACAAAAATAACTAATTCTAATTCAAATTAGAGTGACAGATGGGGAACTGCTGGTCAAATACCATATTTAAATCAGCAGTAAAGGTATTTGTGGATAGTGCCAAACTGTACATAAACATAAGAATAATGATCCATTTTATAGAAATACACATTAAAGCCACACTGATGGGCTTTGTATGACAAGAATCTTCTTTGTAAGTGCTCGTTTTCCCTTCAGTTTCTCCTTCTTCTCATTGTTCAATGGTGACAGATGGAGAAAAGGCACCACACATAAACCTCCTCAGTCTATCCTCAGCCATTCAGGCATGCTCTCTTCTCAACAAATGCCTTTTCCCATACACATGCTCAGACACGCATGTCAACAATGCATTCTTCTGTGATCAGAGGCCGACTCTTTAGTACTGGAGTCATTTTATCCATCTTTACCTGCTCCAGGTCAGTGGTCGCGCTCTGCCACAGGTCCTGACGCCCTGTGCAGGGCAGACTGCTGCTGTTGTGCTGTTGCAGGCCCGAGCTTCCTCCTGCAGAGTAAACACCCGAGTCTCCACTGCTGCTGCTGTCCTGTCGAATATGTCTGAAAACAATAGCAATAAAACAACAAAAAAACAATATTATGAACTATTGTTCTATGAGATACATTCAGTAAACACCAGAAGGAAGGTCTGAGGAATAGATAAGATTGAAATCCACCTGCTATCTAACAGGCCTTCCGGGGGAGCTGCCATGACTTCAAATGGCTGGTTTTGGATTACAAGGACTGCTGCCTCACAGATGGTCACCTTATCACACAGCAGCTCTGATTCTGAGACCGGAGTGAGGAGGCGAGGGAAATCAGAGGCAGGAGAGCCACAGAGATACTGCAGGGAGAAGCCAAGGGAGGAGAAGATAATACATATCATTGTTGCAGGCTGGTGGAAATGGAATAGGTCAACTGTTGTATTTATATGCCAGCCACATGTTCTTTTGATTTAAATGAATGTAAAGATGGGAAATAAAACAAGTACAATTTTGTAATGTACTGTAGCAAGATTAATTTATAGTGTTGATACATCGCTCACTATTAGGACTGACAATTTTTATTTGAAAGTTGGATAATTGTTCAAAACAAAGCATCTGAAAAGTGGCACACTGAAGTATTTTGGATTCCTCACAGCAGAACCCACCTGTCAGTTTAGCTGTTACAGGAGGCATCACAGACAAGCAGCACAGTGAGTGATCAACCTTGCTAAAATTGCACTAATAGTGAGTGTAATAACAAATTATGACATTTATAGTTAAGAAATGCTATTCGTACATTTGATGGGTTTACTCAAATACTCAAAACACCACCAAGTGAACACAGTCCATTAATTAAATGCTTCCTGCCGCTGCCATGTTGTGATAATAAATGCACCAAATTTGGTAGTCATTGAGTTAAAATTTCATATCAATGCAATCATTGATATAAAACATTTTTTCAGTTGCTGTATCTTTTCAACATAACTACATACACTAACACTTTATTCATGCCAATCCTGACGCTAACCATATTTGAAGTAATAAAATGTTACATAATATTTGTATCAACTTGATTTTTGGCTTAAAACACTTAAAAAGAAATCTTAACTATCCCTTTAAATAGCAACAATGTGAACATGAAATGGATTGGCCTGCTGTATGTATATAGCCAAAGCTGAAAATCTGCAATCTTCAAATTTGAAATAATTCAGACAGTAGTATACTGTGGCTACATACCTCCTTAAGATGTAGGGGCAGCTGGTTGGAGGGGAATAACGTTTTCTTGAGGGTTTTGTAGCACTTAAAGAAGCAGAAGAGTGACAGCAGCACGACCAGGAAGAAGATAACCACTGAGGCCATGAAGTAGAGCACAATCTGCCACCATGGAATATTTCCTGTTCAAGAAACACACAAGCACATAGACACTCATAACCAGATGTTATAGTGAGTTCAGGAACCAAGCAACTTTGTTGAGTGAGGAGACTGAAGGGATATACACAAATGGCACTTTTCCACTATACAGTACCAGCATGACTCAGCCCGTCATAACACGTCAGCATGAAACTGCGGTGACGTTGTTTTATATGCAACACACACAAACTAGTGACTTGTAAATCAGTTAATTTTGGTGTACTGAATCATTAGAATTGAGTACTTAAATACGGGTTGTGATGCAACTCGTGATGGCCACCTTTCGAAAAGGTGGTCGGTAAATACACCAGACTCAAAAAGGGACACGTTCCATAACAAAGCAATATTTTTTATAGTTTACAATATAAAAATGCAGCTGGCAATGTATCAGAGAAGAAGACGCTGTACACATTATAGATATAACAGAAATGGAGACAGAATGATCCGAGCCAGGGGAAAGAAAGGGAAATAAGATCTGTTTGTATATGTTGTGTCCCAGTGACCATTTTTTTAACAATTCTGTGATAATCAACATGCAGGTGTATCTCAGTAAATTAGAGCATTGTGGAAAAGTTCATTTATTTCAGTAATTCAACTCAAATAGTGAAACCAAGTATAAAATAAATTCAATACACACAGACTGAAGTAGTTAAATCTTTGGTTATTTTAATTGTGATGATTTTGGCTCACATTTAACAAGAACCAAAATTCAGTATCTCAAAAAATTAGAATACACCATAAGACCAAGAAATATTTAAATTGAATTGTTGGCCATCTGGAAAGTATGTTCATTTGTATGTACTCAATACTTGCTTTGATTACTGCCTCAATTGGGCGTGGCATGGAGGTGATCAGTCTGTTGCACTGCTGAGGTGGTATGGAAGCCCAGGTTTCTTTGACAGTGGTCTTTAGCTCATCTGTATTTTTGTTCTCTTGTTTTTCATTTTCCTCTATGGGGTTCAGGTCTGGCGAGTTTGCTGGCCAATCGAGCACACCAACACCATGGTCATTTAACCAACTTTCAAAAAGCTTGTCAGCAGGAAGAAGCAGGAGGAAGTGCTCTAAAATGTCTTGGTTAACAGGTGCAGTGACTTTGGTTTTCAAAAAACACAGTGGACTAACACCAGCAGATTACACTGTGCCCTAAATCATCACAGACTGTGGAAACTTAACACTGGAGTTCAAGAAACTTGGGTTATGAGCTTCTCCAACCTTCCTCCACTCTAAGACCTTGGTTTCCAAATGAAATACAAAACTTGCTTTCATCTGAACAGTCTGGACTTTGGACCAATGAGCAATAGTCCAGTTCTTCTCCTTAGCCCAGGTAAGACGCCTCTGACGTTGTCTGCGGTTCAGGAGTGGCTTAACAAGACCAAAACAAAAACTTGTCCAAATTCCCTGACACGTCTGTGTGTGGTGGCTCTTGATGCCTTGACCCCAGCCTCAGTCCATTCCTTATGAAGTTTACCCAAATTCTTGTATCGATTTTGCTTGACAAGCCTTTCAAGGCTGCGGTTCTCTCGATTGGTTGTGCATCTTTTTCCTTCCACTCAACTTTCTGTTAACATGCTTGGATACAGCACTCTGAACAGCCAGCTTCTTTGGCGATTAATTTTTGTGGCTTACCCTCCTTGTGAAGGGTGTCAATGATCGTCTTCTGAACAACTGTCAGATCAGCAGTCTTCCCCATGATTGTATAGCCTAGTGAACCAAACTGAGAGACCATTTTGAAGGCTCAGGAAACCTTTGCAGGTGTTTTGAGTTGAATAGCTGATTGGCATGTGACACCATAAAGTTACAATAGTAAACTTTTTCACCATATTCAAATTTTTATGGGTGATATGGCTGAAAACACATCACGATATAACTACTTCATATCGATCGATATTGATAATTATTGCACATTTTACATGACCTATTAAAAATGAATAAAAAAAAAAAAATGTTTTAACTTTGACACTTTTAATCTAAACTCAAACATTCCTCTTATTTAATCATAATAGTTACCAAAGACTTAAACTACTTCAGTCTGTGTGTATTGAATTTACATAATACAAATACATATTAGGGATGCAACGGTACAGTTTTCCCACGGTTCGGTATGCATCACAGTTTTTGGGCCACGGTACAAAAACCAGTACAGTTTCGATATCTTTAATATAAAACTACTCAGACGAGCAAAGGCAATATTGCATTGTGAAAATAATTAAATGCACAGGTATAATCAAACCACAAACCTAACAACAGTGCACTATCAGATCAAATTAAACAGCAAACATAAAACCACACAAATTAAATATAAAGTTTAGTATTATCCAATAAAAATAAACAAAATTTTACACAGAAACGACTTAATATTGCATCTACAAATACAATTACATCTAAACATGACAAGGCTGTCAACGTCCTTGTATGTGAATGTGTGTGTGTGCATCTGTGTGTAACAATCAGCATGGAGGGCTTCTCTGTGCGGTCCATCCATTTCTCATCGTAGACTCAGCCCACGTTGAGTAGGTACTTTTTTTGGTGTGGAGATGCAACCTAAACTGTGCCGTGTCATGCAAGCCAGAACCATAGTGGAAAAGTACTGAACCTACTGTAGATGGGCCATCGCTTAACGTAGCTTTGTCCGCCATTATCCTGCTATAAACTCCCTCTTCTTCGGCCAGGTAACTTTCACCCAGTTCCCCTCATTTGAGCAGCACTGCTGTGAGGGGACATCTAGAATGCCTTCTTTTACATAAATATCGATATTTGCCCTGAAGTCATTTTCGGTCACTGGAAAGACTTGAAAGTCATCGCAGTCCTTCTGTGTGTGTGATTATCGTATTGCACGAGGAACGACAACGATATGTCACCAAATCAATATTTTTGACCCACCCTTAGTTCAGTGAGCTCACTTACCTTCTGTCTGCATACAGAGGGGTGTGGTGAAGCTGCTGTTCTTTGTCCCGAACATCTCTGTGTGGCCATCGCTGCGTGACTGGACACTCACACAGTACCACGTCCAAGCCGTTAGGTTTGGCAGAATCACCATAGTGGCCATGCTGCTTAACGTATGGATCTGTACAACCTGAGGGAGGGACACATGGGCCAAAAAGATTCAAACTTTTATATAACATTTCATTTATGTACCAACAAAAACACATATCAAATAACTTATCTGAAGGAACTAAAAACTAAAAAGATTTTGTAGTTTCCTTGTTTTTGAAAGACCTTTAAAGGCTGCCACCCCTAAATCCTAGCCACCACACTTCAATTTTCATTTTATTTTTTTATTGTTGCAAATACACCACTGCTGCATGTCTCCACCTTCACAGCAGAGTCCTGCAGTGGGTCGGGTACTCCGCAAGTACTACGGTAAACTACAGATAACGATCTTGCTCTCAGCATCTACTCTTAATCAATCATGAGAGTGCGGCTGAAAGTGACATTACGTCAAGCACCCAGGCACCAGGTCAGAGAGTCTTGGACAGGGCAACGACTTACCGGATAATTATACTCATTATATACTAATTATAACTCATAATAGATTTTACAAGTTAAATAAACATTCGCAAAATACTGATGGCCAGCAGAGCTTACATAACATATCGGTAGCTTAAGTAAATTGGGCCTGGTGCCAACTCAGTGTCACTAACATGAGTAAACTAATTGATAGCATTAAGCTAATATCTATACGCCATGATGTGACTGCGGACTGCATTTTCAGATGAGCTTGTTCAAATATTTTTCTGAGAAGAGAAAGACACCTGATGAATATGATGCTAGTCAGGTATCATTAGCCTTTTACGGCAAAGTTAGAAGGCAATTCCTGTTTAAAATGGACAACTTCCTGTTGGGTCAAAGGCATGTCCCTGGTCTCACATATCAAGTTTCAGGTGGATACAACAAACCCTGTTAGAGCAGCATCAAAAAAGTAAATGCCATATTGTCGTCACCAGGGGGCACTGTTTTCGAAATCAAACATTTTCATACAGGCGTCTTCAGGACGAACTACAATCCTAGCAAGTTTTTTTTTTTGGTTTTGTCGCAAAAAAGGCATCATTGCCATGGCAACACCGTTAGATGATTTCTTAGCATATACAGCACAAATCATCTCAACGTGTTTTGAGTGTTACTGTTACAACTTTGCGAATCCTGGTCCAATCTGAATCAAACTTGCTAGAATTGATGATAGTCTTATTTCACATGTATGAATGTTCTAGTGCGCCGCTGCAGCACATGTAAAGATTTTATGTTACTCATTTCATATATTGCTTGCAAAGTGACCTTGATTCAAATGTCACACTTGTTATGTTACATTACATTACATCGTCATTTAGCAGACGCTTTTATCCAAAGCGACTTACAAGGGAATTAAGTACAACCTGCCAGGGGTGGAGATGAACTTGCGACCATGAAGTCTTTTGCACACAGGGTACCGGTCTCAACCACTGAGCCACTCCACCCCATGTGCCAGTTACAGGTTATTTTAGGATAAACTGTAAAACCCTGGTACTTCCTTGTCACACCAGTTTCAAGGAAGAGCTTTTTAATGATTTATGTAATGTGAAAAAAAAAAAAAAGCAGACAGGAAATAGTGACACCACACAAGAAGTTACATGCTCTCTCTCACGTGACAGGAAATTTGTATAGGGCACAAATTAAAACTCCCCCAAACAAGCAACTCTCTACTGAACTAACAGAACAAAGGAAACAGTCAAATAACTGGTTCAGAGAATGAAGAGAAAAATGGAAGTGTGAATAAAAGAAAATGTTGGGTATTTTCCAGTGCTTTAAATAAGCACATTACATTACTTCCTCAAATAATGTGGCCTTCATTTATCTGAACTACCAAGGCTATAGAGGCATTTACTTGTCTTTTTCTGTGTGTAGCACCATTAGTTAACAGTTGATAAGAACTATAATAGTGACACTTACATTCCATACCTAGGTTCGGAAAATTGGTGCCTTGAGTGATTAGAATGACTATTAAGGATAGATAGTGCGTTAAGTTGAGCAGGACAATTTTGTTGCCTCGACAGCCACAATGTGGCAATGCTAAAGCTGTATGAAAAAAGAATAGAAACTCACAAAATAGTACCCTGTTAACTGAAAAAATAACATGAAATAATATAAAGCAAATAAAATGAATGAAAACATCAGATTATCTTGTGGTAACATATAGAGTTACAACAATTAACTAATAAATTGATTGGTGCATAAATGGAAACAATTTTAACAATACATTCATTTATCAGAATTCTTTTTCTTTTTTTCTTTTTTTTACAAAATGAAAAAACAACTCAGCATGTGTGAATATGTCCTGTTTTTTGTTTTGCTCTTCCATGACAATAAAACTGAATATCTTTGGTTTATGAGCAAAAGAAGACATTTATAGATATCTTAGTTTTAAGGTTTGAGAAACATGACTAATATTTACAAAGCTTTCTTCATTTTTTGGATGAAACAATTGATTAAGTGAAATTAATCATTAGTCACCACCCATGTAATATAGTGCATGATCAAGTCATAATCTTTCATTTTAACCATTATTCTCATCTGTTGTAAACCATTCATTGAGTAGTATTCTCCTGCTTCGGTATAACAAAATAAATGTTCATTCTTGAATGTTGAGAATATAATTTATTTCTGAAACACTGTCACCTCATTTGTTGAGATTCTCTTCACTGTAAATAAAATTGTATTTGACTCTGTGACTCAGCAGAAATTCCATAAAACGTCAGAGGCCCAGATAGAGGAAATTGTCCTTGTCCCCGAGAATCAGAAGCGTTTAACTAGTGTTATGATTCACTATCAATTAAAAATTTGTATTATAAAACAACTGACTTTCAAATAAAAAAATTACATAAAATTATATATTGTTACCTCCTCCAAGGTTATGTTTTCATGGTCCTGGGTTTATCTGTATGTTTGTCCTACTGTTAGCAAATGCCTGTCTCCAGGTTTTGACAGATCAATTTCAATATATTGCTATAGGTCAGTGATCACCCAAGTATGTTCCCATCTACTTACTGTGATGACATCACAAAAAATCATAATAGGCAAAAGGGTAAAAAAAACCTCATTAGCTTTGAAATTTGGTATTTATCGTATACTGTCTATATTTATATAGCGCTTTGCCAGTCTTCTTGAAGACCATTTAAAGCTGCTTTACACAGTTTTGCCATTCACTCATTTACACCTATTCACTCACACATCTTTCATACCCCTTCACACGCTGCCAGCATAGCAATCAGGAGCAATGTGGGGAACCTACAACTGATTATGTGACATGTTTATGTAAGATGGTATTAGTTATAAGCAAGTAATGTTCTATAAACATCGAGAACGTATTCTGGACCCAGAGGATCAAAATGTAAAACTTGGTGCTGGTATGTAAAACACAGATGAATAAGAGTTAAAGCCTTGGAGAAAGTCTGCACTGTGAGTGAATTTATATTTATTTGAAAACTGTTGTCTCATTGTCTCATTTCCTCTTTTTTATCAAGCCAAGTGTATTACCTTTTCCTGTCTTTTCTCATTGTTTTTTGACTCAAAGCACAATAGACCCTTTAATCTATGTTGGAGCTGTGGCTTCCCTACCTTTGAGTCTGCAGAATGTTCCCAGTAGAGGATGAGGTAATACATCTTTTCAAGATATTTCCTCATGGAGATGTTGTCGCTCGTCATTGGTTCAGAGATGATGACTTCAAGATCACTTCCAGCAGGTTCAAGGACCACTTTGGCTGGAGGGCCCAGAGCAGCTGAGAGAGAAAGAGAGAAAAAAAGAGTGATATAATATCCAGGAGTGGATACTTGAGGCTTGTTTTGGTGCTACTGTGGGTTTTTTATTCAGAAGACTTTCAAAATAATCAATTAAAAGGCTGACAGTAAGCAAAGTTTAGAACTGAAGCAAATGGTTCATCAAATGTAATCTTTTAAACGGTTTCCTCCGTCACCATTTATTTATTCATTTATTTATTTATTTATTTATTTCGGTCATGACATTTAGATCACTCATCACATAACAGTGCAGTTCACACAATATACATAACCGAAAGGGAATGCGGGAGAAGCAAAGCTTAACTAGTCCCGCCCCCATTATCATCATACATTTCCTTCCTTTTTTTTATGACATTTTTTTTTTTTATGACATTTTGACAAAGAAAACATGTTTCAGCATCCGATAGCACTCAGAGATATGGTCTAGCTCTAGACAGTCAACTCCGACATTTATTTATTTTTTTTTGTTTGTTTGGTTAACTTTGCTTCCCCTGCCGTTTCCCACAGTGTCTACAGATTTCTGTCCCTGACCTTTGTCATACTTTCCTTCTGTGTCATTCTGTATCGATTAATAGTCATCTCTACATACTTCTTTTTAAACTCAAGTTTTGCTGATTTTTTCATCCCCTCATCCAGATTGTTCCACTGTCTGACCCCCGTGACCGATACAGTAAAGGATTTTAATGTAGTTCTTACCCTTCTCTGCCTAAACCTCATGTTCCCTCTTAGATTGTGTCCCTCCCCTCTGTTCAGGAATAATGTCTGTAGATTATGAGGGAGGTTTTTGTTGGCAGCCCTATAAATCATCTGTACTGTGCGGTATTTTATTAAGTCATAGAATTTAAGTATTTTTGATTTGGTAAATAGTTGATTTGTATGTTCTCTGTAACTGGCATAATGTAGGATTCTCAGGGCTCTTTTTTGGAGTATAAACAGGGGATTAGTAGTGGTTTTGTAAGTGTGTCCCCAGACCTCTGCGCAGTATTGCAGGTGTGGAGAGACTAGTGCGCAGTACAACAAGTACAGTGCCTTCTGGTTTAATAGTTTTTGTGCCCATCTCTCACTAGCGGTTGTTCACTTGCTCTTTCATCTCCCCTTTTTCTTATCTCACATGCAACCACAAACTCATAAATAAAAGGTCTCTCCGCCAATAAACTCCCTGAATATTGAGACAGAATAATTATCTCCTTCATACAACTCTGCTTTCACTTGTCTTGGGTTCATTCCTTCTCACTCACCATCTTTTTCAGGGCAGAACTCCTTCATGACCCATTCAGAGTGATGCCCATTTGTGTTGGCCCGTACACGAAGCACATACTTGCTCAGGTAGTGCAGTGCTGTAAGATCACATGACCTGCGTGATGTCTCCTTACATACTGTAAACCAATTTGGAGTCTTCATCTTGGACTTCAACTGATGAAACCTGAGTAAACAAGAAAAAAATTGAACAATTAAAAATGAGACATCGTATGTTACCTAAAAATACAAGTAGTATTAGTAGTAGTAGTAGTAGTAGTACTCCTTCAGTCAATCAAATTTAATTCAGTAATTGTTTACACAGGCAGACCACTTATATTTTGTATATATTATGAAACAAAAATGTTTTTTAAAAACGTATAATTTTATAATTATTAGGGATGCACGATATATCGGCATTAATATTGTTATCGGCCGATGTTCGTCATTTTTTAACATATCGGCATCGGTTCAATGAGTAAAACTGTGCCGATTTTAACAACCAATGTTTATACCCGTCTAATTGCTGTTTGTGTATGTGTGTCGGGAAGGGGAGGCCATGCGGCATTTGTTTGGGCATATGACAGTGTCAGTGGCGCAAGCGCAACACAAGGTGTGTGTGTGTGTGTGTGTGTTGAGGAGAGGGAATGTCAGCGGTGTGTGCGATTTTTCAGGGTGTCAATAGAAGATACTCGAAAAGCATTATGCAACACTTGCAAAGTCGAGGTAATGCGAGGAGGGTTCCGTGTCAAGTCATTCAATACCACAAATTTGATTATGTCATTTGAAAAACCGCCACCCTGAAGTACACAAACAACGGCAGGAAGCTAGTGCTAGTAACATTGGGCGGCAGACAAAAAAGAAAGCAGCGCAGCTGGGACTCGACCAAAGGAAGACATTGGCCAGGGCAATAACGATCAAGGTAATGGAAATGATTGCTCTTGACGACCAGCCGAGGGTTCCGACGGTTGATAGCGCATATTGAACCCCGCAACAACCTGCCAAGTCGGCACTACTTTTCCGATGTTTTGCAATTGAATAAATATCTGGTTGCCATGAATACTATTTTAACATGTTTTCTTTTATTATGGCAGCTCTTAGTAGAGCTTGTCAGGTATTGTTTCTCATATCTGTTGTGTAGTTTTATTGTGAAGGGAAGTGGCGCGGTTGTTGTTGCCGGGAGGAAGGGTTGTTGACTTTATTTACGTACCCAGTATAGACGCCCTTATCTCGGTTACAGTAACTTTGGCAGGGTATTATTTTTTCATGTTTGTAATTTATGATCCAAACTTTCTCACGGGAGTTTAGTGAGTTGAGGGAGTTAAACTGTACTTTAATTTAGTTACACACTTGCTACAAGTGGTAAAGGTTTCAAAAAACCTTTACTTGTAGTTGGTTACTTGTGTCTTATGTGACCTTGTTATTTGGAGGTAAAACATGTTTTGAAAACAAAGGAAGACATTCATAAATTCAGCTTGCGTGATTTTCATTCTGTACAAACTTTTATCATCTCAGAAACTTTTTTTTAAAACATATATTGATATCGGTAGATATCGGTTATCGGCCATAGCAGCAATATTAATATCGGATATCGGTATCGACGGAAATAGTCATATCGGTGCATCCCTAATAATTATAATTTAAATTTGTAGAGTGAAAATAAGAAAACATTGCTCTTATTGTAATGTTAGCTTTCTGAATTAAACAATGTCTTACTAAAGCTGCTGGACTTATGAAACTTTACTTTACTTATGCCTGTCTTTGATGCTGTAACACTGTAAAGTTCCCAATTGTGGGATTTATAAAGACTATCTTATCTTATCCAAAAAGAGTAGACGTACAGAAGACCATTTTATTAGGGCTAAGTTATATTTTTCATGGTCAGGTTCTGTTTCTTTGTATTTGTACTGCATTCCATTCACATCAGAACTTACAGGTCAGAGATGGACGTGACGTCACCTCTGATTTCACCGAGTTCAAAAGAGAAGTCGGAAAAAACTATCAATGCAATCAGTTGATAACCTTGACACTCTATTTGCTGAACACAAACAGTGTAGCAACGGTTCAGTTAGCATCGTACGCCCTGTTCGGTGTACGATGCTTGCCCTGTTCGGTTCAATACACAATGGCAAACAGCGGTATTTCGGTACATCTCGGTCACAAAACTTTGTACAGCCGTGCATGCTGTGACTAAATCCACACAGGAGCAGAGACATGAGAGCAGGGCAGCACTGTTCAGGCTCAGTACTCATGCCGCCTTCAGAGTGAATTCGAACTTCGCAGAAATTCCCCGGAGCTAATCAGCCTAAGCCAGGGGTCTCAAACTCAAATGACCTGTGGGCCACTGACTGTCTCGTCTGGTCAGTTGGGGGCCAATCAAGTCCTTGGGAAAAGGACATTATGAGCTCAAAATTACATATCAATATGTCGTATTAATTCTTTTTTATCTGTACTCTTGCCTCATGTGAGCTTTTCTGTCTTTTATCCATTATTCTGTACAGTACTTTGGTCCACTGTGTTTAGTTTTGTGCTTTACAAATAAAGTTGGATTGGATAATTTCAAAATATAAGTGCTTGTTTTAATATGCAACTATAAAAAAAACATATTTATGATGCAAAATTAATCTATTCATTTAAAAACAAAAACATATAGAAATGACTCTTTACAACTTGATATTGTTTTGAGGGCCACATGAAATCGATTGGAGGACCACGTGTGGCCCCCGGGCTGCCAGTTTGAGACCCCTGGCTTAACGCAAGTCTAAAATGCAAATTCCAGCTTCAATGTAAATCACTTCACTCTAGCTTCAAACTTGAGGCTAGTCAGAACAGACTTCTTTGTGTGGGTATAATGTTTGTAAAGGTATGCGAGTGAAACTTACCCCACATATTGTGTGGTAAAGGTGACATCATCTCTCTCTGAATGACTCTGATTCCATTCCCAGCTTAGAGTGTAATTGGTGTTCAAAGAGATCACAATCACATTCTGTGGTGGAGGCAGCTCTGGTCTGACTGTGATTGAAGTTGTCACAGCAATGACATCAATTCCTATGATTAAAGAGAGACATTGAAAAATTAAATGAAATTGGTCTTAATTATTAGCAAGCTGTCAATGAGTTGAATTCATACAACATGTGTATGTAATGCACAAAAACTGGTGTAATAGACCATAAGAACATATACTATATGCACAATATCTACAACTAGTACTGTTGCTAGTTCTGGTTTTGGGTCCATGCAACAAAAACTTTAACAGTAACAGGTCACCCTCAATCAGGATCCCTCCGCTTCTTTCAGCTCTCACCAGCAAATGAAAGGAGTACCGATACTTACCATTGTTGATGTAGTAATATTAATAATAATGATAATAAAAAAATCACATTTATATTGCGCTTTTCTAGACACTCAAAGACACTGTACAAACACAAAACAAAAACAAAGGACAGGACTGAAATAAAACAATGGGAAATAGACAGTTTTTAACAGGTGGGTTTTGAGTAATGATTTAAATGTCTGTAGTGAGTCCGAGTTCCTGATGGGTTGTGGGAGTGAGTTCCAGAGAGTGGGGGCGGCAGCAACAAAGGCTCGGTCCCCCAGGGTTCGGCGCTTTGTCCTGAGGGGAGTGAGGAGGTTGGAGTCAGCGGATCTGAGGTGGCTGGTGGGACAGTATAGGTGGAGGAGGTCGGTGAGATATGGGGGAGCCAGGTTATGGAGTGATGAGGAGAACCTTGTATTGTATGTGGTAAGGAACAGGGAGCCAGTGGAGTTTTTTGAGGATGGGGGTGATGTGGTCACTGGAGCGGGTGTGGGTGAGCAGACGGGCAGCAGAGTTCTGGATATATTGTAGTTTTTGAAGTTGAATGGAGGGGAGACCAAAGAAGGTTATTGCAGTAGTCGAGTCTGGAGGTAATGAAGGCGTGGATGAGGATTTCTGCAGTGGATTGTGAAAGGCAGGGATGGAGACGGGCAATATTGCGGAGGTGGAAAAATGATGTTTTGGTTATATGGTTTATGCAGGGTTTGAATTAGAGAGTGGAGTCCAGAATAACGCTGAGATTGCGTACAGAGCGGGAGGGAGTGACTGAGTGGCCGTGAGGGAGATGTTCTGGGCCAATGGGAGGAGAGAGGTGGGTCCGGTGAGGATGAGTTCTGTTTTGTTGCTGTTGAGTTTAAGGAAATTGTGGTCCATCCAGGTTTTAATGTCGGCGAGGCAGTGTGTGATGGTGGAGAGAATGACTGGGGTGATGGATTTGGTGGATATGTACACCTGGGTGTCGTTGGCATAACAGTGAAAATGAAGTCCATGATGACGGATGATATGACCAAGGGGAAGCATGTAGATGATGAAGAGGAGGGGGCCGAGCACCGAACCTTGGGGAACACCAGTGGAGACAGGGAAGGTATTTCATTTGAAGTTGTTTATGGAAACGTAATGATGGCAGTCGGAGAGGTAGGAGGAGAACCAGGAGAGTGCTGTGCTGGAGATGCCGATGGTTTGGAGACGGTGGAGGAGGATGCTGTGGTCGATGGTGTTGAATGCTGCACTGAGGTCGAGGAGGAGGAGGATGGAGAGTGAACCAGAGTCGGCGGAAAGGAGGAGGTCATTGGTGACTTTTAGGAGGGCTGTTTCTGTACTGTGATGGGGGCCTGGATTGGAATGTTTCAAACAGTTGGGAGTTGAGGAGATATTGCTGGAGCTGTGAAATGATGGCGTGTTCCAATATCTCTGACAGGAGTGGGAGGTTGGAGATGGGTCTGAAGTTGTCCAGGTTGTCGGGGTCCAGGCAAGGTTTTTTCAGCAGGGGTGTGATGGTGGCTAGTTTGAGAGTGGGAGGAACAATTCCAGAGCTGAGGGAGGAGTTTATGATGGTGGTGATGAGTGGTGTGGGGATGCAGGCTTTCAGGAGGGGAGCTGGTATGGGGTCCAGGTGGCAGGTTTTTAGCATCATGTTTGAGAGTAGTTTGGTAGTGTCTGTGGGGGATAAGGGAGCAAAGGAGGACAAGCCGTGGGGTGTGGTCATAATGAGGTAGAATTCTGGGGGGGGTGAGCTGAGACAGAGGTATGAAGTGTGGTGTGGATGGTTTGGATTTTGGAGTGAAAAAATGACAAGTAATTATTGCATTTGTCTGTGGTGAATGTGGAGGTGATATTGTCTTTGGGTTTGGTGAGCTGCGCGAAGGTGGTGAACAGGGTACGTGGGTTTGATGCATTGGAGTGTATTATTTGGGAGAAGTAGTTTGACCAGGCGGTGTTTAAAGCTGTGATGTCGGTGGAGGTGAAGTGTTTTTATGCATCAGCATGGACAGTAAGACCAGTTTTGTTATGGAGTCATTCGAGTTGTCTGCGTTTGCGTTTGAGTTGGTGGAGATTAGGAGTAAACCATGGGGCAGAGGCAGAAAATCAGACTGTTTTTTTTTTGAGGGGAGCAAGTTGATTAAGGCAGGAGGAGAGGGACTGGTTATAGTGATCGACAAGTTCTGTAGTGGTAGAATCTGTGGAGAGGGAGGAGCAAGATAGTGATTCAGATATGGAGGATGAAAATGAGATGGGGTTGAGTGATTTGAGATTGCGGAAGGTTATTGACCGGGTTTGACTGGGTGTTGGAGTGGGGGTGACAATGTCCATGGTGATGGCTCGGTGGTCAGATATTGAGGTTGGATAGTGTAAGGTTGTGGACTGAGAGTGGGGCTGAGGAGCAGACGAGGTCGAGGATATGTCCATGGGAATGTGTGGGTGAGTTGACATGTTGTGTGAGGTTAAGGCAATTTAATATCTATATATTAGTCTGCAGTGAATTTTGAACTCGGAGTATCGATGTGGATGTTGAAATCACCAAGGAGGAGAATAAATGGAGCGATGGAAGAGAGCTGGGTGTAGAAGTCTGTGAAGTCTGAGAGAAATGATGAACAGTTTTGGGGGGGATGGTAGATTAGAACCAGGAAGTCGGAAAACCAGGTGTTCAAATGATGATGTGGGTGGAATGTAGATGGAGCGGAGTTTGAGTCTGTTGTGGTAGATGACAGCGATGCCCACCCCCCCACGATCAGGGCGGAGTTTGTCCAAATAAAGGTATCCAGATGGTGTTGTTTGGTTGACTGCGATGTAATCTGATGGTTTATGCCAGGTTTCGGTAAGACAAGATATTATCTGTAGGTTGAAATCCTACATGGTGTTGATTTAATTGGTAATCAAAATACTAATTGTGCTCCAGCACACCTGACTCAAATAAACAGCTCGTTATCAGGCTTCTGCAGAGCTTGGTGACGAGCTGACCATTTGAATCAGGTGTGCTGGAGTAGGGCAACATGTAAAACATGCAGGGCAGTGTTCACTGGAAAACACTGTGAAACACTGGACTAACATATCAGATGTCACTGACAACTAGCCCAGGAGGGGGTTGGACTATGTAAATTTGATGATACTGACAATTCATTCAAATGATCATTGATACATTCAAATGGCCACTTCTTCTTCAAATATTTTCAGATGTGTTAGATATTGTTGGAAAGCTTAGAAATCAGACGTTCAGATATGTATAAAACTCAAACTCGGGAGACTTGTTCCTGGTTGTTCCATGGCTGGGCACATAATATAACAGGCCTAGATGTTTCTAATGAATACTGTTGAATATTTGTTGAAACAAACAAAAATATGTCATATCTCCTTTTTTCATGTTAGTACATTTTCTTGATGCATGTAATGCTATTTTATTAAATGCAAAGATTATTAATTTGTTTTTGTTGATTCAAATGCCTAATAAATATGGACACCTGCTGTAGGCATTTTTTTTGTAAATTGTTTTAGTGCTGTATGGACTTGATTATAAAGCCAGATTAAAGTGAAAGACAAGGCATGTATGTGTGGTTTCATTTACTCTTTGTAGCAATATAACTGCTACAAAAATTGGCATGGTATTGACACGCACAAAATTGAGGACACTACGCCAAAAAAAAATAAATATATATTATAAATTATAAATTTGGTTTATTGAGGGCCCTCTTAGAACTCTTGCCTTTGCAGCAAGAAGAGCTGGGTTTGAGCCCTGGTTGGAACAAGGGCCTTTCTGCATGGTGTTTGCATGTTCTTCGTGTGTGAGCGTGGGTTTTCTCCAGGTTCACAGTCCAAAAACATACAATATGGGGATTAAGTGAATTGGACACACTAAATTGACCGTAGGTTTGACAGTGAATGGTTGTTTGGCCCAGAAATATTTTTTGTTTTGTTATTTTAGCTGTTTATGAAAACATATTCAGGATACAATTATATAATCAATGTGGGCTTAAAATGCAGACTCTCAGTTGTAATTTGAGAGTATTCACATCCAAATTGGAGCAAGGGTTTAGAAATTACAGCTCTTTACAGCCTCCTCTTTTTCAAGGGACCAAAAGTAATTGGACAATTGACTCAGATGGCTGCAACCATGGGGAAAGCTTGGGAACTCAAAAAGGCCTGGACGTCCACGGAAGACAACAGTGGTGGATGATCGCAGAATCCTTTCCATGGTGAAGAAAAACCCCTTCACAACACTCTCCAGGAAGTAGGTGTATCAGTATCCAAGTCAACCATAAAGAGAAGACTTCATGAGAGTAAATACAAAAGATTCACCACAAGGTTCAAACCATTAATCAGCCTCAAAAATAGAAAGGCCAGAATTGACTTTGCCAAAAAACACCTGAAGAAATCAGCCCAGTTATGGAACAGCATTCTTTGGACAGATGAGACAAAGATCAACCTGTACCAGAATGATGGTAAGAAGAAAGTTTGGAGAAGAATTGGAACAGCTCATGATCCAAAGCACACCACGTCTTCTGTAAAACATGGTGGAGGCAGTGTGATGGCATGCATGGCTTCCAATGGCACTGGGTCACTTGTGCAGCCAAATGAATTCTGAAGTGTATAGGGATATACTTTCTGCTCAGATTCAGCCAAATGCAGCAAAGATGATTGGATGGTGCTTCACAGTACAGATGGACAATGATCCAAAACATACTGCAAGAGCAACCCAGGAGCTTTTTAAAGCAAAGAAGTGGAATATTCTGCAATGGCCGAATCAATCACCAGATCTCAACCCAATCGAGCATGCATTTCACTTGCTCAAGACAAAACTTAAGGCAGAAAGGCCCATAAACAGTTCACAAAGGAGGAAACCCAGCGTTTGGTGATGTCCATGGGTTCCAGACTTCAGCCAGTCATTGCCTGCAAAGGATTCTCAAAAAAATATTGAAAAGTAACATTTTACTTAGGGTTAGGTTTATTTGTCCAATTACTTTTGAGCCCCTTAAATGAGGAGCGTTTGTATAAAAATAGCTACAATTCTTACATGTTTAATCATATATTTTTGTTCAACCCCTTGAATTAAACCTTAAAGTCTGCACTTCAATTACGTTGTAGTTGTTTAATTTCAAGTCCAATGTGGTGGCATGCAGAGCACAAATCATGAAGATTGTGTCACACAAATATTTCTGGGCCTAACTGTATGTGGCCCTGCAATGGACAGGCAAACTGTCCATGGTAGAAAATGGATGGACGGATGGTTTATTGAAAATAACACTTTATATTGTATTACAAGCTGGTCTCAGTCACATAAAACCATTCTAAAACCACTAGAATCCTTATACAAAAGTGCCCTCAAAATCCACAACAAAAAGCCACGTCGTTCCCATCACTGTCAGATCTAAACAAATATCAAATTTTAAACTTTGACAATCTGATCAAGCACTCAAATGTCTGCTTACATTTTTAAATTATTCATAATGCTGTAGCTCCCCCTTTGAAAAAGTATGTTACTCTCTGCTCTGAGAAGTCACCAAGAATAACAAGATCTGTATCTAGGGGTGAGTGCAGTGTACCCCAATGTAAAACTGTACTTGGAAAGTCATGTTTTTCCTGTATAGCTATGACTCAATGGAATACACAATGGAATAGCCAACAGACATTATATCATGTAGCAGTCCCCACACTTTCTCACATTTTGCTAAGTGTTGGCTATTTTATATTTGTTGTTTTTGTTTTGTTTTATGTTTTTATGTACTATTCCATAAGCCTGCCCAGGGACTACAGGTGGAAAATAGCAATCTGCTAGAACCTGGCACAATGCATATTCTCTTGTTGTACAAGATTAATGTTTTATTGTGCATTGTCCCTGTCTTGAAAAATAAATTACATTACATTAATACACGTGAACTCATTTCTAAATAACAACTGTTCCTCTGTATTTTATTTCATGAGCTGCATCACAATTAAACAATCCAATTTTCTCTCTGTTTCAAATCGTGATTCACATTTTTTCCAGAATCATGCAGCCCTAGTATGTACCAAATGCTGTCATATGTTAACGGAACCAAATAATGTTCTACAAAGGTTGTGACAAAAGCAAAATAAGAAGAACATTAATGCAAGTGAACATTTTGGGAACCAAAAGAGAACTTTAAAGGTTCAAGGGGGGTTGTGACAAAAGTTATGTTAGGGGAACGTTCTGGGAACCAAATGTGCAAACAAAGGTTAACATTAAGAGAACATAAGGGAAACTTTCTGTGATAACCATAGCACAACCTAAAGCAAGCCTTCAGGGAACGTTCCCGAAGCTAAAGGGTACGGTTCATAGAGCGTTCTGGGAACAGGAAATTGTTAGCTGGGATAATAGTGCTAATATGCTACTAGTTGGATAACTAAGAGGTTAAACATCTTTAAGAAATCTAAATTACAGTTGCTACCGATTCAATGACTTATAGATAACTGTGACCTGGATGAATGAGTACCTACACAGTTCTTATCATGTCGTAACTGTCATTTTTGAGGACTTGACCACCTCGAAAATCAAATATTACTTTAATGTGATGACTTGTATTTGTTATGTATACTACAATTCACGGCACACGGAATTCTTTAATATAATCATGACCATACTTTGGCGCCTTACTTAAGTATTACACTACACAACCTAGTTTATTTCATTGTGTGATACGCAGAGCTGCCCATTCACTGAGACATCAACTTTCGGTTTTAATGACCACATTATCTGTACTTGTCGTGTGGTTCTTTTGTGTCTGATTCTGACTAGTGAGTAGTTTGATCAATGTCCCTTTAACCCTTAAATGTAAGCATACATAAATGTAGTTAAATGGTGACAACAACGGTGTGTTTACTTCCTCATAACCAACGTAACTGAACATTCAAACACGTCAGAAGTAGCACGCCAAGCTACACGTACGTAGCTGTTACACAGCCTTACTCTGTAGCTAGCTGATACGTTAGCATGCTTGTCAAAAAGAACACTTACCCTCGCTAATTTGAAGGCCCCAGAAGAAAAGGCAAGCATATATGGCTGCGGACATGTTGGTGACATGTCAACTAACAGTTTAACACCAATTCTTCCACTCTTCTCTCCGTCCCCTTTTGCCAAGTCGCAACTAATTTGGGCTCTTCTTCTGCTTCTTCTTTTTGTTTTTACGGCGGTTGGCATCCAGCCATAGGTGCATTACCGCCCCCTTCTGCTCTGGAGTGTGTACCAGAAAAAAGTCCACCCCCACAACATACACTCGCTCACACACACGCTTACCCTATAGTTTCCACATTTCTGTGCTACTTTATATCCTATACAAAAGCCCTGTATCCCTTAAGAACTTCACTACTATCCTGACTCGTGCTTTTTCACTAATTTCTATTACTCCCTTTAAATTAAATTCTTCATCCCCTAATTTTCTTAGACTATTTTTCATCACCTCTCTATATGCCTCATAAGCCCTACACCTCAAAAGTACATCTTCCACAGATTCCTCCTCTTCATGACACCTCTCACACCGTCCTGCCTGATGCTTGCCTACCAATTTAAGTGACTTATTCAGTGCACAGTGCCTTAGCCTTAACCTCATTATCACAACCTCCTCTCTCCTGTGTCCCATACCTGCCCTATTGACCCTGATGCTGTTTTGTATTTGATATAAATGCCTCCCTCTACCCTCCCTATCCCTCTTCTTCTTTTTTGAGGTTTTATGGCGGTTGGCAAACAACAATTTGGTGCATTACCGACACCATTTGGTATTGAGAGTTCCAGCCATTTTCCCCTCCACAAAAGCTGTGATTACCTCCAAGTCCACAACTCTCCTCCTTGTGGAAAAAAACAGGTTAGAATATTACTTCTTTATTCTCGTAAATTAAGACAATAAAGTCGTAAAATTTATTCTCAAACTCTGTCATTTTTTTTTTCTCAATGCGGCCCTTAATACTCATAATATGTATGTTTATATATATATATACATGTGTATATACAGTATACATACTATAACCATACATACACATGCCTATTCACACACACATTCATACAAACTGACATAACTTGTACACCCTACATCCCAGCATATATCCTCCCAATCAACTTTGTGGTTTTAAGAAAATTAAATAATAATTTGTAACAGTCACTCTAATATGTTTACCAAATCTAATTCCTCTTCAATGTCTCTCAATTTTTGCTTCATAATTTCTCTTTCTCTATGATATTTCTATAACATGCTGAACTTTGTCCTCCTGCCCATGTGATCAGCCTGTATTCTGTTTATTGATTCTGAATAGTGTGTTGTTTAATCCTGTATGACCAAATCTGATCCTTGATATGATATTTTCCTCTTTCCTGCTTTTTCCGTATATAACCTCTCCCACTTTCCTTTGGATTTTGAAAAAAACATCTCCCTTTCCTCTCCTCCTCCCATTGTTTCTGCCACCTCTCCTTTAGTTTTTGTTTAATGATGCTCTTCATTTCCGTTTTGCTTAATTTTATTGCTAAATCTATTTTATTGTGTCCCGTTTCTGCCTTTGCCACCTTATCTGCTATTTCGTTTCCCGTCACCCCAATGTGTGCTGGTATCCATACAAATGGAACTGTGAGTCCCGTCATCTGAATTCTGTATAGTGTTTTCTGTATTTCTATGATGATGTCTTGTCTGCTTTCTGAGTGACTGAACTGTTGGCTTGTGAGTGATGAACTTGAGTCTGTGCAGATGGTTGTTCTTAGTGGTCGTATTTCCTCCACCGACTGGGCTGCTAATAAAATAGCAATAAGTTCTCTTGTTCATACTGACACTTTATCACATATCAGTTTCTGTGTTTTGATTTGAAATTCTGGTAAGAATACTCCTACTACTCCTACTCTCTTTTTTGGGACAGGTTTTTCGAAACATCTAGGTATACGTGAATGTGGTAATGTACCTGCTGTTGGGATGTAGTTCCAGCTGGTGGTATCCCAACGTCAGGTCCAGCTTTGAGAATACAGTCGAGCCATTCAGTTCATGAATGACGTCATCCATAGTAGGAGTCAGGTGACGCTCTCTTTGGATGGCTGTGTTTGCCTGGCGCATGTCAACACATATGCGCACCTTGTCTGGATCTTTGGGCTTTGGTGACGTTACGATAGGCGAGACCCAGGGTGTTGGACCTGTCACTTTTTCAATGATGTCTTCGGCTTCGAGTTTCTGTAGCTCAGCTTCAACTTTCTCACTTACATGAGAAGGAACTCTGCGGTGTGGCTGGCATGTTGGTTGTATGTCTGGGTTGATATGCAGTGTGACTTGAAAGTCTTTGAGCTTACTGATGCCATCAAACAGCTCGGGGTGACAGCTCATCTGCCACTGTGAGCCTCATTGGGGGAGGGCTGATAGAGTGTACAATTTTGATCAACCCGAGTTCATCAGCTGTCTGGTAGCTAAGTAGGGAGCAGCCATCACCTTTAATCACATAGAATGTTCCATCTGTTTTGTTCCTGTTCCGCGCCTCCACGCTGCTTGTGAACTTTCCTAGAATGGGCAGTGCGTCTTTGGATCCATAGACTAGTATCCTGAGATCTGTGTGCAGGAGGTGTGGCTGGAGACTCAGGTTATGATATGTCTTTTCACTGATGATGTTTACTGCAGCACCGGAATCGATCAGAGCTGGCACTGTGTCACCATTCAGCTTGATTTTTGTCAGTGGCTGCTTAGTGTCTGTATTACTTTTAACCAGTAGCGTACCTTGGGGTTTCAGTCAGGGCCTTCAGTAAAAAAAAAAAACACGCACAACCACATACAAAACCCACGATTATGTTCTATATTCACAAGACAGTTGATCTGCAACAACCATAGTGCACACGCACACCACTGCGCAGCTATAGGCTACTGCATCATTACCACCGCATCTTCCGTTATATCACTCAGCAACCGCAATTTCACAAGCCACTATATGAGCTTCCACATAAGCATAGGCGTACGCAGGGAACACGTCCCCGGCACTATTTATGATCAACAGTTTTGTCCTACTAAAAAATGTTATAAATTTATCATTAACACTCAAACTACCGGAAATGATGTACCTCTTCGGTGTAGGTCTTCCTCTTGAAATAATTTCCTTCTCTTCTCCAAACGATTATCGTGAAAAGTGCACACGAAGGAGATCAGAAACATGATGGATCGGTGTGTTAATGCAGTGATCATAGTTTACTTCAAAACCCGCCAAAGGTTCAAACGTCGTTGATGACAACAGCGGGGGCTAGCGCCAGACACATCGCTGGGCCTGGGGCGTTCTGTCACTATGCATCAAATTTTGATTGGCTGATGACACACGTCAGTCAAAGTTATAACCAAACAGGAAATGGCAGCTTCAACGAAAGGCCAGCAATACTACTAGAGCAGGTCCACGGAGCTATGATGCGTTTAATGACATTTGGAAAATATATGGAAATATGGATATATGGAGATTATTAAAAATAATAATGATAATAATAATAATAAAAATGTGAAAATGTGATATTGTTAGGGCCAGCAGGGCCTTCTCTGCTGGCCCTAACAATATCAAATTTTCACATGACAGCCCACCACTGCTTTTAACAGTGTACGCATAACATTCATCGCTGCTTGAGGATAACTCATGCTGAGCTGGTTCACTTTGTGTTTCTCCCTGGTTGACACTTTTTCTGTAGTCTTTCTTGTATGTCCTTGTCTCTGTCTTCTGGATTGCGTGTTGTGGTTTCGACCTACACTGTCTTGCGAAGTGGTTTTGCTTCCCACACGCTTTACATTGTTTGCCTCTTGCAAGGCATTCGTTTCTGTGTGCCTATTCACCACCACAGTTTCTGCACAGTGCGTTGCTGCCACCTGTTGCCACCATTCTTGGTATGCCTTCTTCTGGGGTTGTCTATGCACTTGATTCACTGCAATAGTGAGATTGGAACCCTCTTCAATTCCTGTCGAATGTAATTCAGACAGTTCAAGAGTCCTGCCGTATTCAAGAAGTTCCTTTAATGTCTTATTCGTCTCCCTTAAACCGTATTTGCGCACCCTGGAGGACATGCAGCTTTGAATGATCTGTGACTTTATTTCATTGTCCACATCACCAAACTCACAGTGTTTAGCTAGCATGCGAAGTCTGGTATTATAAACATCTCGACTCTCACCAGGCAGTTGTGCAGCTTTTCTGAAGACGTAGACCTCGTACTGGACATTCTTTTTAGGCGAAAAGTAGTTTAGGTGAGCTTCGTTTTCACGTCACCATACTTGTCTCCTTCTCCCGCCACTGTGTCATATATATCATGCACTCTTTCGCAGGCTAGATGTAGGAAAAGGGCTTTCAACCTGGGATCTCCAGTTATGTTCATGGCCGTGGTGTAGTTCTCGAATCTCTGAAGCCACTTATTCTAGCGCGGGCCGATAGAACTGGGTTCGCTCTCTGTATCAAACGGTGGCACAGACGGGCCGTGTGCTAGCATCACGTTGAGTGTCTGGCAGCTAACTAACTAGCACACTCACTTTGTTTATTGGCTTATAGCTTTCGCTCCAAACTTTCTTCCGCACGCAATATTCCGCTCTCCGGGAAAACGTTGGTGTAGACGCTGTTAGTCTTCTATCCTCGTCGCCAGTGTGGTATTTACGAGTAGCGTTTACTTAGCCTATATAAATGAGGACACAGAGCTTCACGTTCTCTTGTTTTATTGCTGGGAACTAACAACAACATACACCCCACCCATACATCACATCCGGTTAGCGCTTGTATTACCGTAATTGTGTTAACAGTACGTGCAAGCTTATGAACATTAACATTGACATTATTCAGTCCACTCACGTGATCTGAATATTACAAACACTAATCTCAGTAACCCATTATGTATAGCCCTTAACACTCCCCTTTCCCTTCCAACTAAACATCTCATTATGTTCAATATTTTCTTACATTTAATAATGATAATCTTCTTCTTCTTCTTTTCCTTTCGGCTGCTCCCTTCAGAGGTCGCCACAGCGAATCAACCTCCTCCATCTCACCTTGTTCTCTGTATCCCCCTCTTTCACGCCAACTAACTTCATGTCCTCTTTCATTACATCCATAAACCTTCTCTTTGGTCTTCCTCTAGACCTCCTGCCTGGCAGTTCCAACCCCAGCATCCTTCTACTAATATACTCAGTATCCCTCCTCTGTACATGACCAAACCATCTCATTCTGGCCTCTCTGACCTTATCTCCAAAACATCTAACATGTGCTGTTCCTCTGATTGACTCATTCCTGATCATATCCATCTTTGTCACTCCCAAAGAGAACCTCAACATCTTCATCTCAGTTCCCTCCACCTTGAACTTCTCTGTCACACCTATAGCACACCTCACCACTGTCTCACAGTACCTGTCAACACATGTCCCTCTCTATCCTTAATCACCCGAACCTGCTGGACGTCTTTCCCATCTCTATCTCTCTGTTTTGCCAACCTGTATAAATCATTCACTCCCTCCTTACTGTCCAACCTAGCATACAAGTCATCATACGCCCTTTGTTTGGCCTTTGCCACCTCTACCTTTACCTTGTGCCTCATCTCCCTGTACTCCTGTCTGCTCTCTTCAGTCTCCTCAGTGTCCCACTTTTTCTTTGTAAACCTCTTTCTCTTTATATACTCCTGCACTTCCCCATTCCACCACCAAGTCTCCTTATCTACTTTCCTTCCAGACGACACACCAAGTACTCTCCTACCTGTCTCCCTGATTACATTAGCTGTAGTTGTCCAGTCATCTGGGAGCTCTCCCTGACAACCCAGATTCTTTCTCAACTCCTCCCTGAAAACCATAGAACAGTCCTCTCTTTTCAGCTTCCACCACTTTGTCCTTTGTTCTGCCTATGTCCTCTTCGTCTTCCTTGTCACCAGATTCATCCTGCAAAACACCATCCTATGCTGACTTGCTACACTCTCACCCACCACTACTTTGCAGTCACTGATCTCCTTCAGATTACATCGTCTATACAGGATTTAGTCCATATGTCCCTCTGCGTTCCTGTCCTGGATACCAAACCTGCCCATCACTTCTAATCACTTCCTAACCCCTAACCCTCACTTCATCTACCTCACTCCACAATGTTTCCTTCTCCTCTAATTCACATCCCACCTGTGGGGCATAGCCACCAATAACATTTAACATCACACCTTTAATGAAATTGAAGGTGTGATTGTGAAAGGACGGAGGTGGAAAAATTATGTTTTGGTTATATGGTTTATTTGGGGTTTGAATGAGAGGGTGGAGTCCAGGATAACACAGAGATTGCATGCGGAGGGGGAGGGAGTGACTGAGTGCCCGTCGATGGTGAGGGAGATGTTCTGGGCCAATGGGAGGAGAGATTTGAGTCCGGTGAGCATGAGTTCTGTTTTATTGCTGTTGAGTTTGAGGAAATTGTGGTCCATCCAGGTTTTAATGTTGGAAAGGCAGTGTGTGATGATGGAGAGAATGACTGGGGTGATGGATTTGGTGGATATGTACACCTGGGTGTCGTCGGCGTAACAGTGAAAATGAAGTCAATGATGACGGATGATTTTTTTAAATTTTAATATTGAGGTGTGTATTTGCTTTCCTAGGTTTTCATATGGTTTGAATTGCTTGTGGAATTTTGTTTATTATACTTTGTCAGCTGAAGCAAACCATGTTGCCTTCAGTGATTAGTGTTTGAGAACCGCTTTTTTACAACGGCCACAAGATGGCTACAGCGCCACCCGCTGTAAAAATGAACGAAATGAACGAAATGACTTTCAATTTACTGTCCGAGAGTAAAAGATCTGAGTCAGTAAAAAGAGTCGAACTTCCCATCACTACAACTTTGAGGCTTTATTTCTCAAAAATGATACAGTAAAAATGTTTGATAATGAGTGAGGGAGTAGTCAGCATGCTCCTGAGGTCAACTGTACCAACCATTGTCAGAACTTATGGGCTAATGTGTTGTTATAATACAGTAAAAATCAATGTCTTAAAATCAGCTCAATTGATTGCACTTGTATTAGTAACATTTTATTTTGAAAACTGGAAGTGATCTCGCTCGGTATCAAACTAGCGCTGACATTCTCAGTCGACTCCCAGCATTCACCGTAAGTCCGACTACACAGGTGCACTTAAAAACGTTGATGCGGATGGCTTGACCATGCGAAGACAGATGACGGCTCACTTGACCACAGTCTGAGACATGGCTTGTGCCGTTTCTCTTCCAAGCTGTAAACGATAGAAACGTATTCCTTTGTTCTTTTCCTTTGTGGCAGTCGTGAGCATGACTATGACAATTTACTACACAGCAGCTGCTCGCCATCTCTTAGTATACCGCAGACAAAGTATGCTACAACAATAACTTTACGCACCGCTTCCACCGAAGATTAATGTCAAGATATATGTCCGGGCGAAGATGTCTTCCGTTGCATTGCGTCATTACGTCACATTGGCGAGCTCTGTTGCTTTTATTTGTCTAATTGCCACAGCCCACTTCACAACCACCATGTAACCCTTTGGTTCCCACCACAGTTACAGCACAACTCTTGCTCATTATAAAGATGTGAATATATTCATTTTAAACCAATAGACCAACTCAAAAAATCATATGAAATCATCCAGTCTATTTACTACCAGTTTTTTTTTCCGTTCAAGTATATTATAAAATGGGGGTAACAAAGACACAGGTCTAATTTGCTCAAATATGTTATTCACCTTTTTATAAATGGGAACCACTTAAGACATTTTAATTTTTTCAAGGAAAGATCTTTACATAGATTCAAGATTCAAAGTGTTTATTGTCATATGCTCAGCAAAGAAACACGTTTCCCTGTACAATGAAATTCTTACTTTACTGTCCACTCAAAAATACCAGCAAAAAGTAAACAAAGAAATAGTATTAAAAATAATATTTAGATATACATAAAGAAAAATAATAAATATTAAAAAAATATATACATAAAAATATATGCAAATATATGCATATACAGGACAAATATATGCATTGTATACAAGAAAACACACAGATCAGGGAACCCTAATTTGTACAAAGTGCTGTGACACAACAGTCATCGGCCTCATCCGAGATGGCGACGAGTCTGTATACAGACGGGAGGTGGAACAACTGGTCCTCTGGTGTGGTCAGAACAACCTGGAGCTGAACATGCTCAAAACTGTGGAGATGAAACCAAACAGGATAGAAACAGACTGAATTGGACCATCAGGACTGCAGAGAGAATCATTGGTGTTAAACTGCCCGCCATCCAGGACTTGAACACATCCAGAGTCAAGAAACGGGCAGGTAATATCTCTGCAGATCCATCACACCCTGGACACAATCTGTTCGAACTTCTTCCCTCTGGCAGGCGTTACAGAACACTGTACACTAAAACATCCAGACATAAGAACAGTTTTTTCCCCCAGGCCTTCACACTGATGAACACTTGATCAGTCACCCAGTGTCATTAACCCCCTTGACTTCACATCCAATAGACTTTATATTTATCCACTATTTTGCACTTTATAATCTGATCCTGTAAATAATGTAATATATATACATATGTACACTTAAATATATATATTTAAAAGTAGACCGGACCTCTGGACACCTTATTTATTCATTTTTTTATACCACTATTTTTAAATTATTGTTCTTTGTTGTCCTTGTTATGTTTATGTATGTTCATGTTTTACATTTAATGTACAGTGTGTGCTTGACCGGAGTCAAATTCCTTGTATGTGTTCACATTCTTGGCCAATAAAGCTGATTCTGATTCTGATATGATTGATGGGGTGGGCAGAGCTGTCAGCACTCAGACTGTGGTTACTAACCGCAACTTGGATAACATCTTGGAGAGGCTTTCGGCTTTGCAACAGCGAATGGACCGACTTGGAGACCAGAATGGACAAACAAAGTAAGTCGAGTCTATTGGAATGCGACTACTCGCCCTAACCCAAACAGTCATCATAATCTGTTATCGCATAATGTTATCGCAATGGCATCCCGCGAACTGAGACACTGATTTTGAGCTAAGCAAAGTGAAGTCTCCAGGCTTATGCACAAACACACATGCACATATACTACACATCCCTCTACCCCCATCCCACGCCTTCGCTGCTTCCACCCATTAATTCAATAATTTTGTGTTCCCTGTCAATCACAAGCTTGCATGTGTCTTTCAACAAAAAAGGCCCAAATCTTTCCACTGATCATCATAATGTTTGTTTGCTTTTTAAATGATATGAAGTGAGGCACTTATGCCATCATAAAGTTCAAACTCTAGTTCAGAATCTATGAGCTGACCAGAGCATTTGTGTGTATGTATTATTTTTTAAAACCTACTCTTATAGGCTTCATCAGCACCAACAGACACATGTTCAGTGCAGTGCAACTCATCAAGTGACATAAAGTCAGTCTAATATAGAGAAACATCAGATTGAGCTTCTTTCAAAATGTTATCAGAAACAGTGGAAACTGAAACTTCCATTCATATGCAACAACTTTGTGGCACTGACATGAACATGTGTGTGTCTTCACTTTAGAATTCATGCATATTCTGACAACACCACCATCAGGTGTGGAAACAGAAATATATTCCTAGACTGACCATCAGGTCGTCCATAACTGGGCACAGGTGACATAACAGAAAGGCATGTTTAAAAGTTGTATCTGGTTGTACCTGTATCTGGGCGTGTGCTTGTTACCGCCCTCCTTTTATATCACAGTCAGGCATGTTCACTGACTCACCTCCCCTTCCTCCTGCCCCCACCTTGAGCTTGTAGACTGGTTTGTGGTTTGTCATGTCACAGAATGTTCATCACCTTCTCTAGCAGTCTTTCCTCTTGTGCCCCATTCTTTCTGATACATGGTTATTAGCGCCATGTAAATTTATTTTGCGTCTTTGTTCTTGATCTTGGGCATGGTTAGCATGTCTGCATAGAATCTTGCAGAGAATCAGAGCAGAAAATCATCACTTTAAACATTATTGTTATCTTAAATGGCCAGTCTCACTCAACGTAAAGGAAATTCAGTTTGAAATATTGAATAATATCAATACAGCAGATGAAAATTTAAGAAAAATGTTCAATTTGAAATTTCTGTCTTTTTTTCTCTTGCTCCATCACAATGCAGTTTTGGAAAGATATATATGCATCTTGGGGCCAATACTTCTTCCTTTAATAATACACAGATTTTGATTTATATGAATAGTTTGTGTAAAAAGGTGTCAAACATGATACATTATTTATAATTTTTATAAAATATATATATAGGTAAATATATTCATAAAAACACAGCAAACCTCAAAAATGAAATTAAAAATTACTTACTTAAAACATCCCTAAGGGTATTATATGAAATCAATAAGTCCACTTGTGATTAATATGAAATGATGTCCAAGTCTCTTGCCCTTTAAGTATATTTAGAGTCAGAGTCATTTTATGAATATTACAATTCCTCTCCACTCCGGATGCCTTGTAGTGATAACTGTCAATCAAATACAAGACGTTCCTTGTGGGTGTTAAAACACAGAAACGGCTAAGTGATAAAGTGTCAGTATACACAGCAGAACTCATTGCTATTTTATTAGCAGTTTAGTGGGTGCAGGAAATACGACCACTAAGAACAATCATCTTCTCAGACTCAAGTTCTTCAGACGCAATCACTCACAAGCCTACGGTTCACTCACTCAGAAAACAGACAAGACATCATCATAGAAATACAGAAAACACTATACAGAATTCAGATGATGGGACTCACAGTTACATTAATTTGGACACCAGCACACATTGGGGTTACAGGAAACGAAATAGCAGACAAGGTGGGAAAAGTAGCAATAAGACACACTGAAAGATTTAGAAGTTAAATTAAGCAAAACGGAAATGAAGAGCATCATTTAATTGTGGAGTTCCACAAGGCTCAGTGCTTGGGCCTATACTTTTTACATTATATATGCTTCCTCTAGGGAACATTATTAGAAAGCACAACATACACTTTCATTGTTATGCAGATGACACACAGCTATATTTATCAATGAGGCCAGATGAAATAGATCAGGTTGTTCAACTCCAGGAATGTCTCAGAGACATTAAGTCCTGGATGACCTGTAACTTTCTACTTTTAAACTCAGAAAAAACTGAGGTCATTATACTCGGCCCTAAACACCTCAGAGAAAAACTTTCTGATCACATTGTCACTTTAGATGACATCACCCTGGCTTCCAGTTCCACTGTGAGGAACCTTGGAGTTACTTTTGACCAGGAAATGTCTTTTGATTCACACATAAAACTAATTTCCAGAACAGCCTTCTTCCACCTGCGGAACATTATGAAAATTAGAAACATTCTGTCTTTACAGGATGCTGAAAAACTAGTTACATCTAGATTAGATTACTGTAACTCCTTTTTATCAGGATGTTCTAACAAGTCTGTTAGAATCCTTCAGTTAATTCAAAATGCTGCAGCACGAGTTCTGACAGGAACTAGAAAGAGAGACCACATAACTCCAGTGTTAGCTTCTCTACACTGGCTCCCCGTACAGTTTAGAATTAAATTTAAAATCCTCCTCCTCATGTACAAAGCACTTAATGGTCAGGCCCCTTCATACCTGAAAGACCTAGTCTTACCCTATCACCCTAATAGACCACTTAGGTCTTACAAAATACAGGTTTACTTGTGGTTCCCAGAGTCTGTAAGAGTAGAATGGGAGGCAGAGCCTTTAGTTACCAGGCTCCTCTCCTGTGGAACCAGCTTCCAATGACAGTTCGGGAGGCGGAGCCTCTCTCTGTATTTAAAGTTAGACTTAAAACTTTCCTTTTTAATAAAGCTTATAGTTAGAGCTGGTTCAGGGAAACCTGGACCATCTCTTAGTTATGCTGCTATAGACCTAGACTGCTGGGGGATTTTCCTGTGGTACACGCACATTCACTCTCTCACACTCAGGATATGATTATGACTTTGTATGTGTCATTAACCTTGTCTCTTTCTCTCCTTAGTTTGTGTCTTTCCTTCTTTCCCTCTCTCTCTCTCTCTCTGTGTATTCTCATCTTGCAGGTTGCAGGATCAAGATCCAGTTTTCGAGGCTACCCATATCATACATATCATCACCATTATTATTGTGCTATAATTAAAAGTCGATATCATTGACTGTATAAACTTGTAACCTGATACAGTTGTTGTGTATCTGCTCCTGGTCTCTCTCTCTCTTCTGTCTCTACCTCATCTCCCTCTTGTCCTTTCTCTCCCCCCTTTCTGTCCCCCACCTCTCTGTCCCTCATTTTCCTTTCACCCCAACCGGTCGAGGCAGATGACTGCACATCTCTGAGCCTGGTTCTGTCAGAGATTTCTTCCTGTTAAGAGGGAGTTTTTTCTCTCCACTGATGCGTAGTGTTTGCTCATTGTGTGAACTGTTGGGGTTTTCTGCTCTCCTTGATGTTGTCTACGTACAGTGCCTTGAGATAATGTATGTTATGATTTGGCGCTATACAAATAAAATTGAATTGAATTGAATTGAATTGAATCATTAAACAGAAACTAAAGGAGAGGTGGGAGGAGGAGATAAAAGGAAGATGGTTTTTCAAAATGCAATGGAAAGTGGGTGAGGTTATGTACACGGAACAAAGCAGGAAAGAGAAATGTGTCATACAGGATTAAACAGCACATTATTCAGAATCAATAAACACAATAAGGCAGATGTGATCACTGTGGGCAGGAGGAAACAGTTCAGCATGTACTAGCTCAATGACATGTGTGTATATGGGCATGTGTATGTATATATACTGTATATACACATATATGTATATTATTATCATTATTATTTTCGACCCTCTGGTGGAGGATAAAGCTGTCGATAATGGATGGATCATTTTTAATGTATTTTGCAGTAGTAGTACATTTCAGTCCACATTTTGATCCACACTCCATTCCACACGGTGCCGGTAATGCACCAAATCGTTGTTTGCCAACCGCCGTAAAAACCTCAGAAAAGAAGGAGACGCGACAGGGAAGTGGATGAGACGGACTGAGTTGGAGGGCAAAGTTGAAGAAGCTACACGGTTTTGTTTTGTTTTTCTCTTATTTTGTTTGTTTGTTTGTTTCCACGGTATCTGAGTGTTTTTTGGAAGTTTCATAAACTGGTGTGTGACTGGATCGAGATAGCAAGCCAGGGGGATGACGATGAGGATGAAATGGAGTGTGGTGGCAGGACACCAGTATCTTGTAGGAGAGAACGAGGACAGGGTCAAAACAATTGGGAGGAAATAAATCAAGGCAATAAAAGAGGGTGGAGAGAAGACAGTTCAGATGAGGAGCAAGGATTTAACCTTAAAAAAGTAGCAAGGGAAGAATTCAAACTGATTCGAAAATTTAAAAAGGAAGATGAACACATCAGTTGAAGCCCAATCTTGCTGTCATGGGAATTAAAAAAGAAGGTAGAGGAAGTGGAAATGGCCAAAATCCTGAGAGATGGAAACTTGTTAGTAATCTGTAAAATGGAAGAGCAAAAAAATAAAGCATTACATATCGAAAATATTTGCAAAAAAAGGATATGTGAAAGAAGGGTACTATTCCTGTTGACGAAGACTTAGAAAAACTCAAACAGAGCATTAATGGAGTTGAGATAGACAGAATTAAAAGATTGCTTAGAAACGTCAATGGAGAGTGGATTAACAGCATGTCTGTGCTATTACAGTTTCAGGAGTCCACACTTCCTGATAAAGTCCGAATCGGATGAGTTTTCCGTTCAGACTCTATATTCCTCCCCCACTTCGATGTTACAGATGTCAGAGCTATGGTCACAGTGCAGCGGTGTGTAAAGGAAAGCAGGGGTGTCCCAAATGTGGAGGTGAACATAGAATCGAAGAATGCGGAGAAAATGTACAAGACAAACGTTGTAACTGTGGTGGAAACCACAAGGTGACATATGGGGGGTGTGAAATCAGGAAGAGGGCTGTGGAAATCGGAAATGTAAAAGCAACAAACAACATAAGCTATGCAGAAGCAGCTAAAAGAATACAGGAACATACAATAAGGAATGTAGACGACAGAATGAATCAATCCCAAGCATCAGGGATAGGCCAAGCTGAGAAGAAAGACAAAGAAGAAGCTCTTAATATAGATAAATTGATATTATTCATTGCCTATGTCATTAATTGCACTGATCAAGCCAAGCACAAAACAGAGAAAATAAAAATAATCGTGAAGGGAGCAGATACGTTTTTGGGGATGAAAAACATGTGCTGGGAAGACATCAATAAAAAACTGGAAGTGGAAGGGAAACTGGGAAACTTAGGGGGACAGAACAACAAAATTATTGTCATACAATGGAATGCAAGAAGTTTAATTGCTAATGGACAGGAATTTAAACGATTCATTGACAAGTATTCAGATAAGCCAGATATTATATGCATACAAGAGACATGGTTAAAACCTGAATTAGAATTTGTAATCAGAGGTTATGATAGTATCCGTAGAGACAGAGGTGGAGGCAGTGGAGGGGGATGTGTAATATTTGTAAAACAAGGAATACAATATAGAATATTAGGTAAAGGAAAGGGGGTTGGAATATATAATCATTGAAATATGGAGAAGAACAGGAAAAATGAGAGTGGTAAATTTTTACAATCCATGTAAGAAACTTTTAGTAGAAGCAATGGACGAATTTAATGTGTACATTGAGAGGAAATGATATGTTGTGGAAATTTTAATGCGCATAGTACACTGTGGTGTAGTAAAAATGATGATAATGGTAAAGTGATTGAAGAGCTAATGGAGGGGAAAACTTGGTATGTCTAAATGATGGAAGAAGCACAAGAATTAATATTAGATCGGGCACAGAGTGAGTGTTAGATATTACAATGGTGTCAGACTCTCTAGCAGGTGTGTGTTCATGGGAAGTGATCAGAGAAACAACTATAGGAAGAGACGAAAATAGGGCTTGACTTTGAGAAAGGAGATATGGACATATGGAGTCAGAGATGGTCTTTTATAAAAGCAGACTGGCAAAATTTAAATATTAAATATATTACTAATACATACAGATGTGGAGGAGTATGCTGCATCTGTGACTGGCTACATTCAGTGGTGCATGGAGGAGGTCACAGTAGTAAAGACAATAGTCACACGGCCAACCAGAAACCTTGGATGACTAAGGAGGTGCGAACAAGACTGAGGGAGCGTAATGCTGCCTTCAAATCCGGTGAAGCGGAGGCACTCAGAACAGCGAGGGCCAATCTGAACCGGGCCATCAAGGCAGCAAAACGCACCCACAGGCAGAAGGTCCAAGGTTTCTTCCATGACCCCAGCAACTCCAGACAACTGTGGCAGGGCATCAAGACCGTCACAGACTACAAAGCCACACCCCCACCCTGCCGAGACAACATCAGCTTCCTCAACTTCTTTGGGAGATTTGAAGCTCTGAACAACACCCCCGCGAGGAAAGCCACCCCCCACCTCAATGAACAGGCACTCAGGCTCGAAACCACTGCTGTACGGAGAGCCCTGAGAAGAGTTAACGCACGGAAAGCATCTGGCCCTGATAACATCCCAGGACAGCTGTTCAAGGAGTGCGCAGACCAGCTGGCCTGCGTGCTCACAGACATCTTCACACGTCACTGATCCAGGCCGTTGTCCCCCCGTGCTTTAAGTCTGCCACGATCATCCCAGTGCCCAAGAAACCAACCATCACATGCCTTAATGACCTTCGCCCTGTTGCACTAACAACGACCATCATGAATTGCTTCGAGCGGGTGGTTAAGGACCACATAATTTCCATACTGCCTCCATCATACGACCCGCTCCAGTTTGCGTACCAACCTAACCGCTCCACTGAGGACGCCATCTCCACTGCTCTCCATCTGAGCCTGGAGCACCTGGAGGACAAGAACACTACACAAACTGGGCCCTCTGGGCCTCAACACCCCCCTGTGCAACTGGCTGCTGGACTTCCTCACAGACAGAACCCAGTCTGTCCGTGTGGGTAACAATACCTCAAGTGTCATCTCCCTGAGCACTGGTTCCCCACAAGGCTGCGTCCTGAGTCCCCTGTTGTTCACCCTGATGACCCACGACTGTCGGCCCAGGTACAACACCAACCACATCCTAAAATATGCGGACGACACAACAGTTGTGGGCCTCATTCAGGACAACAAAGAACTGGCCTACAGAGAGGAAGTGCGACATCTGGTGGACTGGTGCAGGGTGAACAACCTGCTCCTGAATGTTGACAAGACAAAAGAGATCATCGTCGACTTCAGAAGATCCCGTCCCAGCCACACACCACTCCTCATCAATGGCACAGTGGATACAGTGCCAGTGGTGGAGGTTGTCAGCAGTACCAAGTTCCTGGGAGTTCACATCACAGACAACCTCAGCTGGACACTTCACACCACCTCACTGGTGAAGAAAGCCCAGCAGCGACTACACTTCCTGCGACGGATGAGAAGGGTGTCTCTCCCCCCTCCCATCCTCTCCACCTTCTACAGAGGGACCATCGAGAGCCTGCTGACCAGTGGCATCTCCGTCTGGTCTGGGAGCTGCAAGGCCTCCGACTGGAAGTCTCTGCAGAGGGTGGTGAGATCAGCGGAGAAGATCATTGGGACTCCACTCCCACCCATCCAGGACATTGCACACAAGCGCTGCCTAACAAGGGCTCACCAGATCCTCACTGATCACACCCACCCACCCACCCCCACCATGTACTGTTCTCCCTGCTGGCGTCTGGCAGGAGGTTCCGCAGCATCCGCTGCAGAACAAACAGACTCAAAAATAGTTACTTTCCGCTGGCCATCAGACTACTAAATTCCAAATAACCCCCCGCGCCACAATCTGTGCAATACTTAACTGTTATCTGTTCTGCTGCTCACAGTTTTCATTCCTGTTTTTTTTTGTTTTTTTGCACTACTTTTATATATATTTATAATACAAAAACACTTATTATTTGTTTTACAAACACATTTCACAATAATCAATTTCTACCTCAATTCAATGCTATGTGTTGGTTTTTTATCTGCTTGCCAAGCCACGTAATTTCCTTGCCAGTTTACCTTGGTGGTCAGAGGAACATGATGAAGTTATTAAAGATAGAAATAAGGCTTTTAAAAAGTTGAAAAAAAAACCATAACTTTCAAAATCTTATTGATTATAAAAGGATGCAAGCAACTGTGAGAAGAACCATAAAAAGTGCAAAGAAAGAACATTGGAGATCATTTTGTAACTCAATTGGATGGGCAGCAAGAATCGATCAAATCTGGAAAATGATAAAAAGAATGAATGGGATTAAGGCAGAATACGGATATCCAGTTTTAACTGAAGGTGAAATAAGAGCAACTATGAATGAAGAGAAAGCAGAAATGCTAGCAAAGACACTGGTTAAAGTGCACAGCTCAGACAATATTTCTGAAGAACGGAAAAGAAGAAGACAAAATACAACAGCAGAAAATAAAGAGGTTTTACAACAGGAAGAAAACATAAATGATTTATGATTTTACAATGACAGAGTTAAACAGATCTCTTAGAAAAACCAAGATGTCAGCACCAGGCAAAGATCAAATTTGTTATTTAATGATTAGTAATCTTAGTGAGCTATCAAAGGAACAATTATTAGAACTATATAATGAGAGTGGGAAATTGCCACATAGCTGGAAGGAAGCTGTTATAATACCAATACCTAAACCAGGAAAGAATAAAACAAACCCAGAAAACTGTAGGCCAATTGCCCTAACATCCAACATCTGTAAAATAGTTTCAAACTGGCGGCCCGGGGGCCACATGTGGCCCTCCAATCGATTTCATGTGGCCCTCCAGACAATATCAAGTTGTAATGAGTCATTTCTATATGTTTTTATTTTTAAATGAATAGATTAATTTTGCATCATAAATGTTTTTTTATTGATGCATATTAAAACAAGCACTTATATTTTGAAATTATCCAATCCAACTTATTTGTAAAGCACAAAACAAACACACTGGACCAAAGTTCTGTACAGAATAATGGATAAAAGACAGAAAAGCTCACACAAGGCAAGAGTACATATAAAGTAATTAATACGGTATATTGATATGTAATTTTGAGCTCATAATGTCCACTGAAACTGTTGCTTTTCCCAAAAAAGTTTGGCTTTTTTTTTTTTACTTGACTGGCCCCTGACTGACCAGACGAGACAGTCAGTGGCCCACAGGTCATTTGAGTTTGAGACCCCTGTGTTAGAGGGTTTATTAGAGGTTAAGGGGCAGGATAGGCGCAGTGTGGTTTGGTGTGCAGATTTAATGCTCATTTAATGCAGATGTGAATGGGGCTACAATAGAAGAAATGATGGATGAGAGAGGCTTAGTGTGTCTAAATGATGGAAGGGGGACAAGGGTAAATTGGGTGGCTGAGTACTGAGTCTGTGTTGGACCTGAGATTGGTTTCTGCCCCACTGGCTGGGATGTGTGTGTGGGAGGTGTGGTCTGAATGTACGATAGGTAGTGATCACTATCCTATAATGTGCACACTAGGTGATCAGGTTGAGGAGAGTGTAGGGGGGTGGTAACTCTCAGTGGGTATTTGGGCAGGTGGATTACATTACATTACATAACATGTCATTTAGCAGACGCTTTTATCCAAAGCGACTTACAATTGAATTGAGTACAATCAGCTAGGGGTGGAATCGAACTTGCGACCATTGCGACTATGATGTCTTTCGCACACAGGGTACCGGTCTTAACCACTGAGCCACTCCACACCATTAGAATGCATTTAGGGTGACAAGTGTGGAGAGAGGGTCTGCTGATAAAACTGCACAAGTTGGGGTTAAGTGGGAGGGTCTTTAATTGGATTAGAGACTTCCTAACTGAGCGGAAGATTCAGGTCCGGGTTGGCTCTGACTTGTCCAGTCAGTTTATAGTTAAGTTTATAGTCCTCTTTTTTATGTAATCATGATAAATTATATATTTTACTGGGGTCATAGGGAGGTTCCTATTTGCAGATGATGGGGCTCAACAAATGGTTTGAAGGATCCAGATACAGGGGTATCGGGGTTTGGGGTAGCTGTTCCAGGGAGGGGTGTGGCAGTCAACAGGAGGACAACGGACAGACTGAGTGTTTACACAGTAGAAATGGTGGCTCTTCTGGTGGCGTTGAGGTGGGTGGAGCATGCTCGGGTGGAGAGGGCGTTGGTTTGCTGTGACTCGGCTTCAGTGTTGACCAGCCTAAGGTCCTTCCACTCTTGTAGCAGACAGGGTTTGCTGTATGAAATCCTGATCAATATAACCCAGTATTTGTACCAAGGTAGTGTTATAAGGGGGTCCCAGCTCATGTGGGGGGGAATGAAGACGCAGAGGCTTTGGCAAAGAGGGCATTAAAGAAGGAGAGGATTGACATGCATATTAGTATTAGTAAGGAAGAGGCAAAGGGGGTAATCTGGGAAAAGGCTAATCAGCTGTGGCAGGTCAAATGGGATAGGGAACAGAAGGGTCGACACTTTTACCAGGTGCAGCCTAGTATTAAGGGGCGGGGGGGTCATAAGAAGCAGTAGGAGAGATGAGACACTATGGATGAGGTTGAGGCTGGGACACTCTTAACTTAATAAAACATTGAAACTGGTGGGGAGGCATCAGACAGGGATGTGTGAGGGACGTGGGGAGGTGGAGGAGCATACAGTGGAGCAGGGGGGTGTAGGCAGTGGCGGATTGGCCATCGGGAGCACCGGGACATGTTGTTTACTCTTAATCTATTAGGCCGCAGCTTTGTGGCAGTTTTCTTTATTGTAATTCTGCACCATAAATGATAATTTGACTATTATTATAATATATACAAGCTCTATATAGTACGACTACTAACTTTCTGGGTTGTGTGTGCAATCATTAATAATATAAAATCAATCAATTAATATATATATGTATACACAGAGAAGTGTGTGTGTGTGTGTGTGTGTGTGGTGACCATTGAGCCAAATTATTACACAAATTTCCTTTAACTATCAAATAGGGTTAGAATACACAACGAGAGGTATGGTGGTCTGCATGAGAAGGGTGGCCTGGAATGGCGTCAAATTCCCAGCCTGAAGGGCATATGAAGAGCAGAGGAGGGTGACGATGAACAAGTTGAGGGGTGTTGGGGTCCAGGGATTTGAACTAAAGGATATTCTAAATGAGGGTGGAGGGGCTAAGTCGAAGGCAGTGATGGAATTTCTGAAGAGTGTAGGAGAGTACAGAAGAATATGAGGGGAAAAGGGCATGTGTGTATGTATGTATATGTGTGTATATGTATATATATGCACATATATGTATATATATATATGTATATAACATATATATATATATACATATATATATATATATCTATATTGTAGGAGCCACACATTGCTTGCGGGGGATTATTTGGGCTTTGATTTGCTTGGTATGGTTGCCATGGTGATATGTGGGGTTTGGGTCACGTGGGCACTGTAGCAGGTTATAATTAGGGGCTGAATCACCTGCACTAATAATAATCTTTATTTTGGACTCGAAAAAGTGGTCAACTCTCATACACATACACACTTAACATACAAGACAAAACCAAGTAGACAAACAGCCAAACAATTAATATAAAATACAGTAATTTGTCATTGTTAGTTTAAAAGAAACGGTGCAAATTATTGTGCCAGTGCTTGCGAAGCCTGGATGTGAGCCGATATCCCATCATGGGGCAGGTTAAGGCCTTGATAACACAGTTATCAGATAGGTCCAAACAACACATGAAATTGAACATCAGCTTACGCAACAATGCCGGACAAGTTGGTACATTCGAAGATACAAATAACTGGCTGGCACTGTGCCACCTAGGAACACGTAGCAACAACCTCATGGCGTCATTATAAGCCACTTTTAGCCTCTGCATACTTTTCACTCTGTAGGAAGACCAGAGATGAGCTGTATACAGGGGGGTGACATAGGCCCTGAACATAGCACATTTGACATCAACGGAACACACAGAAAATTTTCTTATCAGCATATTGGCCTGTGCATATATTTTACAGCACTGACGACGGATGTCACTGTCATCTCTGAGATCATCAGAAAAGACATGGCCAAGATATTTTAGTTCCTTCGTCATTTCTAAGGAGCCATCAGAGAGATAAAAAGTAGGAAAGGACGATTTCCTGTCCTCCCTAGATCTCACTACCATGGCCTTACTTTTTTTAGCATTATAGTTAATGTCAAATTCTCTGCCATATTGTGTACATATTCTTAGCATTTGTTGTAATCCTGCAGTATATGGACAGAGTACAACAAGGTCATCAGCATACATGAGATGGTTGACAACTTGGTTTCCCACAATACAGCCTGTTTTACATTCATTCAATTGTTTTGACAAATCATCAATATAAACATTAAAAAGAAAAGGAGATAAAATGCCTCCTTGCCGGACCCCATTACTCACATGAAAAGGAGCAGAGACAGCATCATCCCACTTGACCTGAAATGTTTGCTGAGCATACCAGTATATGAGAACTCTAACAATATATTTAGGAACATTTCTCTCAAGCAATTTAACAAATAATTTGGCATGATTAATCCTCTCGAATGCCTTAGAGGCGTCAATAAAACAAAGAAACACAGAGGAGTTTTGACTTTGGTACTTAGCAACTATCTCTTTTAATGCAAAAATGCATAGGTCAGTACTATGTTTTCTCTTGAACCCAAATTGATTGTCAGTAGTTAATACATACATTTCTATCCTATTTAAAATGATCCTTTCCAGCACCTTAGACAGTATACTGGCAAGGGCAATAGGCCTATAATTGTCCATGCTGTTTAGCCTTCCAGCCTTCTCCTTAAGAACAGGGACCAGTAAGACAGACAGGATGGAATCCGGAAGAACTCCATGCACCAGGAGGCCAGTGAAGCACAGGGCTAACAATGGGGAGAGCCTGTAACTGGCATGCTTGAGATGTTCTGCCGCAATACCATCTGTACCACATGCTTTGTTGTTATCAAGCATCTTAATGGCATCTGATACCTCACCAGGTCTTACTGTGACATGAGAGTCCAAATCAACAATATTAACAGCAGCAACGTTACTCTTAACACAGTTAAAGAGCTTGGAATAATGCTTGCACCATAACTTTGCAATGTTATCTGAGCCACAGACACCTTCAATGTCATATGGCAAAGAAGTTTTATGATTATTCATCACTTTAATTGCATTCCAAAAGTCTACATGGTTATTATTTTGTAGCTTCCTGGCAAGCAAGTCAGCTCTGATAGTGTTCTCGTTGGTCTTAATATGACGGAGAGCATATTTATATCTAGCATTAGTTTGTTTCTTATACTCAAACACATCACCCTGTCTGGGCCTTCCTGCATTAAACCAGAGTTTAAAGGCTTCCCTTGCTGTGGCATGATGTTCAGCCACATACTCGTTCCACCCAGGTTTGATGTTAAACGCCTTCTTATGCCCACAGAGAGGCCCAGCAGAGGCGTGTAGAGCCTTGATTATGTTATCATATGAGTCACAGAGGTCAACAGCATGTTGTGGATCAGTACAGTTCATATTAAGACAAGTTACAGCATCTCTCGGCAAAACAACGTGATTTAATAAGCTGTCCGTTAAGACAGTATACCTATCAATGTTTTTCTTAGACAACTTAGCCCAATTTAATTTCTCAGAGCTGACAGTATTCCCAGAGTCCACCAAGAGGGGCACAGTCTCAACATTTAGCACCATAGCTATTGGTATGTGGTCAGAGGTAGCCAGACCATAGCAAGTTTCCATACTTTCTAGTGAGGCATGAGCATCGGCTGTACACAAACAGTGGTCAAGCCAGGACGTTGTGTGCCATGCCTCACTTACATAGGTAAAACTATTATTAGGTAAAAATACTTTACTAGACAATACCAGATTATTATCATTACAAAAATGTACCAGATGTTTTGCAAACAGAGAATTGATATCAGATACATCAGCATTAAAATCCCCATTTACATAAACACAAGTTGAGTCATGGTCCTCAATAAAGGAATGAATAAAGGCAAGTCTGTTCAAAAATTCATCCTCATTGTCATAGGATTCATAGGGGGTATATATACTTAAGATACTAATTTTCTTACCATTAAAATGTATGTCTATCCCTATAGCCCAGTCAACATTTAGTCTTATCACTTTCACCATAGGATCATATTTGCAATTCCAGAGAATGGCTACTCCACCAGATATTCTACCTTTAATTAATTTTGTACTGAGGTCAGTAGTAGATTCTCCTGCACCATGAAAATCTTTGTGTATTGAATTTAGCTTGTCTAAATCCTGTTTGGCAAGCCAAGTCTCTTGGAGACACATAATATCACACTCATTCAACAAGGTATCAACAACATAGCGTCTAGATATATCTGTGGCAGTATGTCCCACACGTAATCCACGTGCATTGTATGATACAACCCGCACATGTTCTCCAATCGGGATACGGTTCGTGCACAGCAGCCACATCATCAGTCGCTCGTTAGCTGGCAAGCAGCTGACTGGGGCTCCCCATCACACACCACAGGCTGTATTGCAGGTAACTGGGAGCGTGGTTTACCTTCCAGTCCAGCAGCTCCAAAACCAACGCCTCTAGGCTGGCACGGCTCAAAATAACGTCTAACAAAAGAGCCAGCCGGCCACAGGTGCGGATCATACATCTCTGCTACATTGTTACATTCAGCAGTGACACAGAAAGAGCTGAATCTACTTCCAGATGTTTCAATTTTACGACAGATCACCTTCCGTCTCAGTTTGTCTTTCAAATAGATGGATAGAGTGTCGGAATCCAGGTTAGGATCAAACTTTGAGGCAAAGACACTCACCATCTTCGTTGTAATAGTTTTTATGTTACTGGCCGTGCCCGTTCCGATGATTCCCGTCTTCTTTCTCTCTGATCTCGCTGGCGATTTACCCCGATGAAGTCTGTGCTGCACCGCAGGATTTCCCGGTGCTGGCTTAACACGACCCGCCTTCTTCACTACCGTGGTCCAGGCAGGAGATTGTGTTTGCCCCGATGACCGGGCCGCCACAGTTGGGGTCAAAGCTGTGGTCTCCCGCTGGACAGTTGGTGTTAGGGCTGTGGTCACCGTCTCCCTCTGGACAGTTGCGTCTGAAATCCGTTCGGCAGCCACGGGCTCCGTCGCTGGGGGGAGCGGCTGCTCCACAGCGATCAATCGCCCATCAATGGCCGCCGTCACTTCCCGCAGACTTTCACAAACATTTGACTGGATTTCCAGGGTTCTCTTCATGCAACAGATCTCATTGTTTAATTGTTCCATTCTGCCCAGCAGTGTTGAAACATCTATATGGTTGAATGACACGGGTGGCAAATCGTCCAGAAAGTGTGACACAAATCTCGGGACATCCTCCCCACACTCATTCAGCACTCTCATGCACAGTTTAACATTATTACTGTCTTTCTGTTGGCCTTTGTAGGTGATACAACGCTGAGACGTGTTAGGGCAGACCTCAAACAGAGCCTTCTTGGCGGCCTCAATCCGTTCTGAAGTGAAGCAATTTGTCACCAGCAGAACAATCTCGTCGTGGCTTAAAGTTCTCATTTTAACCACAAGAAAGTTCAATATTTCGTCTTCCACAATTATTTTACCGGCATTAGTTTTGTAAATCTCCGGTTTTAATCGAGAAAACGCTGAAGCAGCAGCACGCTGTGATTGTCCGTCCGCCACATCCGCCATGATGAGGAGAGAGGAGAGTCAGGTAGCCGTAATTTTTTGTTGACCGCTTTTGTTCAGTTATGATACACATATGCAAACAGTGCACGTACAACATCTTATCTGCGTGTGTATTTCCAAATAGCCGCTGTAGTAGCTGTTGTGTTTATCATTAAACATCCTGAAACTTGCTTACCCGGACTCAGCGTGCTCCTCTGTACCGGCAGCGCGTCATACAAACATACAGGACCTATCTCCTCTCAAGCGACGTTAAAGGGCTGGAAAGTCGCAACATATATGGTAGATATAAGTTAGTATGTGTGTGTGTGTATGTTTATAAATACTTTATTTGTTATTATTATTATTGTTGTTATTATTAGTAGTAGTAGTCATTTCTTATTATTATGTAATAAATATATATGTATTTATTTATTTGTATTAGTATTATTAGTATTTATATTTAAATAAGTGAGAAGTTAAGGAGGGCAGAAAGGAGTCTGACCCACACCCCGGGTCAGTAGGTGGCGGTAATGCCCCATAATGTGGGTGGCCAGCCGCCTTTAAAAACCAAGAAGAAGAAGAGGAGACGCGACATCACTTCCCAATATTATTCCCTGCTTTTGAGGAAGTGACTGTTAGAGATTTGGTTCAGTATCATTATGTTTTCACAGAAGAAGAAAGCGGTTTTGTTCATGGATTCGTGGAAATGACGCCGCCACGATGTTGTTCATGCTGCTGTGCGTTCAAGCAGTCGTCCAAGGTAAAAGTATCACACACATGGACACTTTCATTATTTAAATACCAACGTTGTTAGTTTCTACAAGGTCACCTTAAACGTTTCACAAAATCGAGGTAACGGATTCAACCGGGATATTTCCAGTTATCCTGGCTGTGTGTGTACTGTGTATGAACAATGACTGCACGTAGAGATCAATATATAGCTATATAGCTTCTCCAGCTCGGTAGACGGCTCGAGGTTGCAGCTTGTTCTCTACGTTGCTATGATTCAAAATATGTATTGCATGTGTTTCAACAATGTTTCGTTTAAATGTTATTGATCGCGGAAGTTCGGATCTGTGACTATGTTTCTAGCTTTACTTAAGTTGTTTCGTCATGGTGCCAGTAACCTCGAAATACCTCATTAGCTGATATAGAGTAGCCTTGAAAGCAACGGTAATCGACTGCGGTCGAGCCAACCATCACTTGCCGTCGGCTTCCCGTGGTCAAATCAGCCGCTCCTAATGTGAAGTGCGACGATATTATATTCTTTACGTCAATTCATCTCAAACGGTACAAACCAAGCAGACATATTTCCGGTTTTCCAAATAAAGTCACATCGGACGGGAATACAACGCACTGAAACGAAATTGTTAAATTATATGCCAAAACAATTATATCTTATCATTGTGATTACATGTAAAAAATGTATGTCAAATAAAACATTCAAACGTATTGTAGCTATATACTGTATATAGTGGAGCTATTGTTTTTATTACATTACATTACATGTCATTTAGCAGACGCTTTTATCCAAAGCGACTTACAATGGAATTGAGTACAATCAGCCAGGGGTGGAATTGAACTTGCGACCATGATGTCTTTCGCACACAGGGTACCGCTCTTAACCATTGAGCCACTCCACCCACTCTTTTATACTGTCAGTCAGTCAGTTATCATCTAACCGCTTTATCCTCCACCAGAGGGTCGCTGTGCCAATCTCAGCTACATCGGGCGATAGGCGGGATACACCCTGGACAGTTCGCCAGTCCATCGCAGGGCCACACACAACTAGAGACAACTAGAGACAAACAACCATTCACTCTCACACTCACTCCTATGGTCAATTTAGAGTGTCCAATTCACCTAATCCCCTCATTGCATGTTTTTGTACTGTGGGAGGATGTCGGAGAACCCGGAGAGAACCCACGCACACACGGGGAGAACATGCAAACTCCATGCAGAAGGGCCCTTGTTCCAACCGGGGCTCGAACCCGGGTCTTCTCGCTGCAAGGCGAGAGTGCTAACCACTACCCCACCGTGTGGCTTCTTTTATACTGTCTGTCTTGTAAATTTCTTTGCATATATTTATTAATACACATACAGTGCCTTGTGAAAGTATCCGGCCCCCTTGAACTTTTCAACCTTTTGCCACATTTGAGGCTTCAAACATAAAGATATAAAATTGAAATTTTTTGTCAAGAATCAACAACAAGTGGGACTCAATCGTGAAGTGGAACCAAATTTATTGGATAATTTATACTTTAACAAATAAAAAACTGAAAAGTGGGGCGTGCAATATTATTCGGCCCCCTTGCGTTAATACTTTGTAGCGCCACCTTTTGCTGCAATTACAGCTGCGAGTCGCTTGGGATATGTCTCGATCAGTTTTGCACATCGAGAGACTGGAATTCTTGCCCATTCTTCCTTGCAAAACAGCTCGAGCTCAGTGAGGTTGGATGGAGATCGTTTGCGAACAGCAGTCTTCAGCTCTTTCCACAGATTCTCGATTGGATTCAGGTCTGGACTTTGACTGGGCCATTCTAACACCTGGATACGTTTATTTGTGAACCATTCCATTGTAGATTTGGCTTTATGTTTAGGATCATTGTCCTGTTGGAAGATAAATCTCCGTCCCAGTCTCAGGTCTTTTGCAGACTCCAACAGGTTTTCTTCCAGAATGGTCTTGTATTTGGCTCCATCCATCTTCCCATCAATTTTAACCATCTTCCCTGTCTCTGCTGACGCAAACCTATCGTTTTGCATTGTGGCCAAAAAGTTCAATTTTGGTTTCATCTGACCAGAGCACCTTCTTCCACATGTTTGGTGTGTCTCCCAGGTGGCTTGTGGCAAACATTAAACGAGACTTTTTATGGATTTCTTTGAGAAATGGCTTTCTTCTTGCCACTCTTCCATAAAGGCCAGATTTGTGCAGTGTACGACTGATTGTTGTCCTATGGACAGACTCTCCCACCTCAGCTGTAGATCTCTGCAGTTCATCCAGAGTGATCATGGGCCTCTTGGCTGCATCTCTGATCAGTCTTCTCCTTGTTCGAGATGAAAGTTTGGAGGGATGGCCGGGTCTTGGTAGATGCAGCATTGCAGTGGTCTGATACTCCTTCCATTTCAATATGATTGCTTGCACAGTGCTCCTTGCAATGTTTAAAGCTTGGGAAATCTTTTTGTATCCAAATCCAGCTTTTCTATCCAAATCCAGCTTCCTGCCTGGTGTGTTCCTTGGTCTTCATGATGCTCTCTGCGCCTTAAACAGAATCCTGAGACTATCACAGAGCAGGTGCATTTATACAGAGACCTGATTACACACAGGTGGATTCTATTTATCGTCATCAGTCATTTAGGACAACATTGGATCATTCAGAGATCCTCAATGAACTTCTGGAGTGAGTTTGCTGCACTGAAAGTAAAGGGGCCGAATAATATTGCACGCCCCACTTTTCAGTTTTTTATTTGTTAAAAAAGTATAAATTATCCAATGAATTTCGTTCCACTTCACGATTGTGTCCCACTTGTTGTTGATTCTTGACAAAATATTTCAATTTTATAACATTATGTTTGAAGCCTCAAATGTGGCTAAAGGTTGAAAAGTTCAAGGGGGCCGGATACTTTCACAAGGCACTGTATTTCTTTTATTTCTACCCTGTATTGATTTTTGGCTGCCATGACACTGCAAATAATATGGGAGGAATAAAGGAATAACTTTCTATTTTTTGAAAATAATTATTAGTTTATGATATCAGTTTTATTGGATTTAGTACTTCTAAGACTTCTAATTCGATATCCGTCTGCAACAAAATATAGTATCTAAGGTTTATAAGCCGACAAATATTAGATAATTACAATTATTTTCTCGGAAGTTGACGGGGAAAACTTGGGGAACGAGTTTCAGACGGACAGCATCTCCAATCCCGTGACTACTTCTGGTCCATTGATCTGTCGCTCCAAAACTCAGTAGCCAAACGGCAGGCGGCTTCCCAGGCCAAAGAAATTAGGTTAATAATCCATTTTTGGAGAGGTATAGACTACACAACTTTTACTAGTATTTTATGGTTTCAGTTTGATTGGACGGGCCACACGGTGGTGTAGTGGTTAGCACTCTCGCCTTGCAGCGAGAAGACCCGGGTTCGAGCCCCGGTTGGAACAAGGGCCTTTCTGCATGGAGTTTGCATGTTCTCCCCGTGTGTGCGTGGGTTCTCTCCGGGTTCTCCGGCTTCCTCCCACAGTCCAAAAACATGCAATGTGGGGATTAGGTAAATTGGACACTCTAAATTGACCATAGGAGTGAGTGTGAGAGTGAATGGTTGTTTGTCTCTAGTTGTGTTTGGCCCTGCGATGGACTGGCGAACTGTCCAGGGTGTACCCCGCCTATCGCCCGATGTAGCTGAGATTGGCACAGCACCCCCCGCGACCCTCTGGTGGAGGATAAAGCGGTTAGATGATGACTGACTGACTGACAGTTTGATTGGACTTACCTACGTCTTGTACTTTATGCACACATAGTAGTTACATCAAGTCTGCATGTGATAACGGTTTGTTCAGTTAGCACATGCATAAAAGTACCCGAAAAGTACACAGTGAAGTAAAAAAAATAGTAGAATAATAGGAATGTTTAATGAGTATTAAATGTTCCTAATTTTTTACAGACAATATAGACAAATCCACCGACGTACCAGAAGTAAACAAGCCGCCATTGCTGTGGTGGCGTCTCCCTCCATTATACGCCTGACATGTCTTAGCTGCACCTCTTAATCCTGGCTTGGCTTATGTGAAATGTGAAATCTTTTTAGTTCTGCTTTTGTGCAACAGTCCTATGTCTCCTTCTGTAATGATTGTGAAATCTAGCAGCAGCATTTCCTGACTGAGATTTAAGACTTTGCTTAGAGAGAGAAGGGATGTGTGACCGCAGTACAGCTCACACAAACAGTGTCACAGACAAGAATGAGCAGTGGATGTTCAGTGCAGCCGACTGTGTTTGCAACAATCACTGATCTGTTTTGTTCATTCAAGTAAAAATAGGTTTTGTTTTCTCCTCTTTATTTTACTATCCAACACTTTTGTCCACCCCTGTGTGTGAAATCTTTAAAGACAGGACATGTTCTAGTGATATCTAGCGTCCATAACCAGTCAATTTGAAACTAACTGTAAAAAAAAAGAGGTGTCATAGAAAGTCTTGTAGCTCGGTGTTGCTCTGAAGGTCCAGCAATCTGTTGTTACATCTGCACTGATCTCCAATAATTTTACCATGCATGGAAGGCAACCCCTTTTGTAGAAAGACGCAACCTGCTTGGCAATAACGTCATTATTGATTATTACTGTCATTTTTGCCTAATACTAAGTATCATCCAATCACAGCTCAACTTTGTTCTGGGCCATTTACATTAGTAACAACAGCAGGTTAGACAGACAAAACTCCACGTACATCATGCACTCAAGCTTAAGGTTAACTTACCTTTTGTCCTTTAAAAGGTGGAAAAATGTCCCGCAGGCTGTTGTGTTCTGTTCGCATCATCCCTCCTCTGACCCAGGGCTTTATCATTCCAAACTGTACCTTAATGTACCAAATCAATCCGTACCATGATGGTAACACTACTATAATCTCCTTGGTTGAGTAGCAGATCCTCTTCTGCCATCGAACAACAGTAGACTTCTGATGTTTGCTTGAACTTGAACTCTTTGAAGTGTTTTTTACTGACCTGTCCACGCTCATTTCATTTCTCACTTCCAGTAGTGTCTCAGGAGATGCCATCACCACCACTACACGTTCATGTTGATAAGTGGCTGCTGACATGGACACCGACTGAAGAAACAAATGTCACCTACACTGTGCAGTACCTCAGGTGAGCTGCTGCTGTCAAACTGAGTGTAATAGGAAACCTCTAACATTTCACAAATGTGCCCAGCCATGAGACAACCAGGAAGAAGGTGCTGTGAAGAGGTCCCAGGGGGTTCCCAGAGAAAAATTAAATTAAATATGAATATAAATTTCATAAAAATTAAAAACATAAAAGGTAATATACTTAAGAGTTAGAAGGATCAAATAAAGAAATTGTTTTCTAATATCAATTCAAATAAAATACATTTAATTGGCTCTGTGGTGTAGTGTGGATGGATCAGTCTGTTACTGAATGAGCTGAATGATGACAATGTGCTAACTATCAGCTAGTCCCTAAATCATTAGCATCAAAGTCAATACTTCATACCCAAAGCTGTTACATTCACACAGTATTCAAGCACATCAGGTTGGTTTGTTATTCATATTAATAGTAAATGCTTACATGCTCCTCTTACAGCAGGGGTGAAACTTTTTTTAACGAGGGCCAGATTTGATAATGTGAAGATGTCCGGGGGCCAATGGTCACTTCAGACCTTTTTTTTTAACAGTAATTTTTACATACATATGCACTGTTTAATTAAAATTTAATTGTCATTGTCACAATTATCATTTTTAAATGGGAATGTAACCACATCGAGGCCACGCAAGGAGTGAAAAATCTGACTGTCGAACAGCTGAGCTAATCAGGGGGATACATGAATCTGATTTTTTTTTTGTCCAAGTCCCTCCCTGGCCATAAATAATACATTATAAAACCGAAGCTGCGGGCCCTACAAAATCTCACAGAGGGCTGGGATTGGCCTGCAGGCTGGACTTTGGACATGCCTACGTTTTATAATACGATCGTCTGGTCGAACATAAATTTCAATGTGTGTATCATTTGCATTTTAAAAGGACATTACTGTGCTAGCTAACAACAATGTAGCCACATAACGTTCTGAAACGAAAAACATTTTTAATCCCTGTATGTGACTTTGGATGAACACTAATGTAATGTAGATTAACAACGTTAATGAAAACTCACCCCATAAGAAGATAGAAGGTTAATAAAAGGTTTGGAGTGCTTTCTTTTCAACACGGGCATCATGTTGTCATCTCAGAAGTAACTACTGTGTCTGTTCCCCTCAAGGTGTCCAATTATTCTCATGGCCTGCCACTTTCATTCGGCCGCTAAATAATCCATCCGTTTGTTGTTCATAAGCTCTGGAGGAAATTTGGAGCTACACGTTGCAGCTTCATCTTCCGTAGCATTTCCGTAGCATAGCAGAAGTGAGATGGCATGACCAGAAGCATCTTTCTTGTTAAGAAGTACAGCCAAAGATTTGCGCTGTAACAGCCACGGTTTAGTTCTTCTGCAAAGCGTTTTTCCTTGTCCATCTTCATTCAACGGTGAAAGTACACACAGCTTCTTGAAGCAGCAGTGGCAGTGAGGAGTGCAGCAGCAGTACCCATGTGTTTAAGGCATTAACACGTTTTTCCATTAAACAGGTCGAGCATGGCTCGACTCAACTTTTTTGCTTTTCCATTAGGGACGGTACACAGGTACTACTACGAGCGTGACATCCGACCCACAAATCAAACTGAACTGTCGATTAGTTAAAAAGACCTGAAAAAAAGTGTCAATCTTCAACATTTAGCAAGGAAATTTCTAAAATCTCAATATTTTACAGAGGAGTCTGGTGTATTTAGCAACAGCACTGCTGAAAGCCGGCAAGTTCAGTGACTGCCAGATGGAGTCTGCTGTGCTGCAGTCATGCAGGAAGTACTGAACTAATCTTTTTGATTAGCTGATTCTAATGATTCAGTACACCGCAAAGAACTGCATTGCTTGTCACTAGTTTGTGTGTGTCGCATGAAAAACAATGTTACGGCAGTTTCTTGCAGCTGTGCCATTATGCCCCCGTAGTATTGGAAAACAACTGCCTGACACTAAACCGAGTAGAGTAGAGCCTAGTAGTGCTAGAACTGTATAAGTTTTCCATACAGGCACCTGACATGTTTACATTTTGATTTTAAAATATCACTGAGATATAATTTTTTTTTTGACTTGTTTACAGTTTTGTCTATTATAAGAAATGGGTATTTCTTGAAAATGTTATACTTTTTTGTGACGTCATCAGTGGGTAGACTCTTACCAAAATGTAATGGCAAAATACTTCACCTACCCATCATATAAAATTCTTGTCAAAAACTGTAGACAGGAAGTTGTAAACAGAAAGGCTAACTGATCTGTTTCTGTTCGTTATCCACAGCTTCAGAAACGATGTGTGGAGAGATGTTCCTGCGTGTGTCCAGACACCTTTCAATTCCTGTAACGTGGCTTTCACTAAAGCTGAGAGTGAGCATGGCTGTGTCTTGCTGCGTGTGCGAGCAGAGAGACATGAGCTGAGTTCAAGACCAGTCAAGGCCTGTAGCAGACATGGTAAGGATCCAGGATGTGATATGATAATAGTCTGATAATAGTGTACTTTCATAGGGGTGTAACATTGCGTTTATTTGTCCCGAACTGTTTGGTACATGACAAATTATCACATATATTTTCAAAATATGTAGAGTGGTAACCACTTTCTGTCGGTTCCACTCTGTGGGAAGGGATTCCACTGCATGCATGTTGCGTTGTGTGGCGGCTCCGTTCCGATGTTGCTGCGGATGCTTAATCCATCAACACCCACCCGCTTTGTTCTCAGCTCCATCAGTGTGCCGCACGGCCGACAGGTGAAGCATACAGTGGAAAATTCAATCATAAAAACCGGAAGTGGTGATTGCTAGCTTTGTAAGCTTCACACAAGGACTGGGAAGTGCTGTGGCAGTAATGTAACCTTGCTAGTATGGTTTTTGCCTTTCTATTCACATTCTAGTCACTCAATAAAAACAATTTCATAAAAATGTGACATCAAGACTGAGGTACGTACCCGCGACTTTTGCGTACTGTTACACCCTTACACCATGTAACATTTGCTACATTTATAGTAGTGCTCGGTGGTAAGGGCTTACCTGAAGAAGCAGTGCTCTCAAGTTTTGAAGTCAGTTCAGAGTGAGATTTTGTTGGCAGGGGTAGAGGTGGTTATGATTGTGTGTTGTAGGAGTTGGTGGCAGATTTTGAGGCCTTCAGGACAGGGGTGGGGGCTGACATCTTTGAAACAGACATTTAATCTATGCATGGCGTGTGTAACAAAAACCACACCGCTTTCTCTCTCATATGAGCAGACGCACACATTCAATTACGCCTCTCTCTCTCGCTTGACCACTCGCTCAATGAGTGCACACACACTCAACTGCGTGTCTCCTTTTCCAGAGGACTCGCTTATGCATAAAGAAAAAATACTGTTGTAACCATGAACATTTAGAAAAATACCGTGGTATACATTTTTGGTCATACCGTGCAGCACTACTTAATAGTAACCTTTATATTGCACAAATAGCAGTTTTTTCTGACTGAGCACAAGTACTTGTATTTGAGTACTTGCAGATACTGGCTACTTTATAATATCATTACAGCAAAAAAAATTATTTTCTACACTTTGACTCACAGTACATTAGATACTATTGCTGCTGTTTGAACGTTTACAGTCCCCCTCCAAACGTATTGGAAGAGTGAGGGGAATTCCTTTATATTCGCTGTAAAACATTTTGGTTTGACCTCAAAACATGAATGTGAGACAAGAGATAAGATTTCAGCTTTTTTGTGATGTTCAACAACTTGAAAGACTTGTTTGTAATGGAACATCACATTTTTAGGTGAGCAGAAGTATGTGTGCTGTGTGCTGTGTTGGTTCTTCAGATGTTTTATTAAATGACTTGTGTTGAAGGAGCTACTTTTCTCCTCTTCTAGCAGCGCTGAGGTTGCAGTCTGCTCTACTTTTTTCGACATTGCTTATCTTAAATTATTTCCTAACTGCTGACATTGGACACATCTGCTTATTGCCACGTGCTCACTTGAAGATACGGTCCCTGACACTAGTTTTGTCGCTTATCCAAGTTGTAGGAACAACAAAAAATTATTTGACTTGTAGTTGATAAGTTGTAATATAGCCTTTCGTCAATTTGTACTAAAATTTGACTAAAACTAATAAGCATTTTAGTCCAAAAGACTAAATCTAAAATGGCTGCCAAAAACAACACTGCTCCGCATGCATCATAAGGACATAGACATAACTATGGAAACATCTCCGTCAACACAGGCAATTCTGCTGTCCTCATTTTGAGCGAAACTTCCTCAAAATTCAACTCACACTAAAGTGAACTGGCGCTATATGCTTGCTGTGAGTATCTGGACACGTCCAGTGACTACTGTGAAAGGACAGCTGACAACGTAGGAAAGTCTGTGTGACAGCATGGAGAGACAGCTGTCTGGAGGAAATAGACCCCACTGCGGTTGTCATGGGCTAGCTACCCATGGTGGCGTCTCTGATGCTGTTTCAGTTTGATGGAGACACCCACCAAGTGCTACAGGAAGTAAACAAAGGAACATATCCCTAGAGCCTGCAATAGTGGGGGCACAAGATGGCTCGATTGACAACACGGCTACAGACCCTGGAATGGACATGACTATAAGCAAGAACTACAGCAACAGCAGGACACTCATTTCAGTTGTGCACCTGTGGCTGGGAAAAAATAACATCACTCAGGGGATTGAGGATCCACCAAGGAAAGAGAGGGTACTTGAGAGAGCAGAGACAAGGGCCTCGCATTGACCAGTACTTCTTTTTTTTTTTTTTTTTTTTTTTTATAGATCTTTTTATTAAGGACAAGTTACATAAAGACAGTTATATAAAAGGACAAAGCTTTTGAGTTTTTTGCAGAACACATATGCAAACAAACAAATACACAAATACCCACCCCCCACCCACCCACCCTACAACATCTAGTGCATCCCGCTCTATGGAGATCAAATAAATGGATAAATAAATAAAGGTTATGATATTGATAGGTAAAGGTATCATTCAACATGTATAAAGAATTGGACAAAGAGAAAAATAAATAAATAATAATAATAAGAAGAAAGAGAACAGAGTGGAGGCAGCTTGTTTGAAAGTAAATCTTGAAAGTAGGAGAGGAGGCCGAGCTCGCCGTGCGACATCATGCATCACTCCTCAGGATCTAGTACTTGTGTATTCATGAATTATCAGGAAGGGTTTTAAGTTTGTTTATGAAAGATATTACTGGGTTCCAGGTGGAATAAAAGAGGTCTTTTGACCCTCTAAGTGTGTATTTGATCTTCTCAAGACTTAAATGCAGCATAAGGTCACTCATCCATGAGGAGGTGCTTGGTGGTTTGGGGGATTTCCAGAGCAGCAAAATCCTTCGGCGGGCCAATAGAGTTGTAAATGCAATAATGTTCTTATGCTTATTGCTAATCTGTTGGTCAGCTGACACTATACCAAAGATGGCAGAGTAGGCGCTAGGTTGCAAATTTAAGGATAGAGCCTTTGAAAGGATTCTGAAGACATCTGACCAATAATCTGAGAGGGAAGAACATGACCAGAACATATGTGTTAGTGTAGCCGAGGCAACATGACATCTACTACAGTTTTCATCCACCTCAGGATAAATTCTGGCCAACCTAGACTTGGAGAGGTGGGAACGGTGCAAGACTTTAAACTGAATTACACCCAGCCTAGCACATGAAGTAGTTCCATTAACTCTCTTTAGAGCTTCGGTCCAGGATTCCTCAGGAATTACATCCCCAAGCTCCTCCTCCCATTCCCCTTTAATTTTATTGAGAGAGGTGTCTCCGAGAGATAATATGTGTGAATAGATTCTCGCAATAAAGCCTTTTAAATTGGACGGAATTTGGAGGATGCCATCCATAGCGGTAGATTGAGGTACATTGGGAAAGTTTAAATCTAGGTTTTGCATAAAGTGTCGGATCTGGAAATATCGGAAACGACTTGAGCCGGGGAGGTTGAATTTTTGAGAGAGATTAGTAAAGGAAGAGAATACGCCTTCGCTGTAGAGATCTTTAAATTTGGAGAGGCCAAGTCTCTTCCACAGGGCAAAGGAGTTGTCTAATCTAGGCGGGACAAATAGATGATTATCACAGATAGGAGCCAGAAGAGAAAAATCTGTTAGACCAAAGTGTCTTCGAAACTGAGACCAAATTCGTAAAGTATTGATAACAACAGGGTTAGAGGTATGAGATGGAGTAGGCAAAGGGAGACTCGAGGTAACCAAGGCAGGGGGGGATGTCAAAATGCATGACTCATTTTCTATTTCACACCACGACAGCTTTGGGGCATGAAGCCAGTATATGATTTTCTGAATATTAGCCGCCCAATGATAGTGAAGCAAATTTGGTAAACCTAATCCGCCCTGGGATCGATGTCGCTGCAAAAACCTTTTCTGTATTTTAGGAACTTTACCCCCCCAAATGAATGATGATATAATTTTATCAACGGACTGAAAAAAGGATTTTGGGAGAAATATAGGGAGACATTGAAAAAGATAGAGGAAACGGGGCAACACATTCATTTTAATACAATTGATCTTTCCAGCCAATGAGAGATTAATGGACCTCCAGTTCTGTAAATCGTTTCTTATTTTATCAACGAGGGGTGTGAAGTTATCTTTGAATAATTTAGGAAAAGTCCGTGTAATATTGATTCCTAAATATCTAAAACCAGATTTAGACAGATGGAATGGCAGGTCCTCTTGTAGAATTTCAAGTGCTAAATTGTTCACTGGGAAGCACTCGCTTTTCATGAGGTTAGTCTTATATCCTGAAAAAACACCAAATCTATGCAACACCTGGACTATGTGGGGAACACACCGCACCGGGTCAGACACGTACAACAGAAGGTCGTCGGCATATAGAGCCACCTTGTGTTCCCTCCCCCATCTAGAGATTCCACTTATTTCCGGGGATGATTTTAGCATGATAGACAGGGGCTCAATGGCAAATGCAAACAGGAGTGGACTTAGTGGGCACCCTTGACGTGTCCCTCTTGATAAAGAAAAAAATTCAGATCGTTTCCCGTTCGTGACCACTGATGCCTTTGGTGAGGCATAAAGGAGTTCAATCCAGGCTATAAAAGTTGGTCCAAAACCAAAGGCCCGCAGACATTCAAATAAATACGCCCACTCCACTCTGTCAAAAGCCTTCTCTGCATCCAGGGAGATAACCACTTCTGGTATCCCCCCGGATGCAGGAGAATATATGATATTAAGAAGGCTCCGGATGTTAGAGAAGGAGTGACGACCAGACATAAAACCGGTCTGATCAGGGGAGATCACCTCACCTGTAACCGATTCCAGACGTCGAGCAAGTATCTTAGCTAAAATTTTAATGTCGCTGTTTAACAATGAGATGGGCCGATATGATCCACATTGTGTTTTGTCCTTCCCGGGCTTTGGTATAAGTGTTATGGATGCTTCAGTTAGCGTCCGCGGCAAGGCCCCAGTACCCACCGAATCATTAAGCATTTCAAGAATAAGTGGCGCTAATTTGGTTGAAAATTTTTTGTAGAATTCAATAGGATATCCATCGGGACCCGGGGCCTTGCCACTCTGCATCGCCGAAATCGCATTTGAGATTTCTGTTAAACGAAAGGGTAGTTCTAGATCTGCTTTATAGGTGGGACTGATAACAGGGGTGTTTAAATTCTTAAAAAAGTTTAGCATATCGGTATTGTCATTAGGTGCTTCCGAGGTATAGAGTTTTGAATAAAATGCCTTGAAGGTATTGTTGATTTCAAGGGGGTCTGTGGTAAGCTCCCCGTTTTCTTTTTGAATTTGTGTGATCAGTTGATCGGAGGACTTGCATTTTAATTGACGCGCTAACAGTCTACCAGCCTTCTCGCCATGTTCATAGACAAAACCTCGCGATTTCAGCAACATACGTTCCGTCTTTTCGGAGGATAATAAATCATATTTGGTTTGAAGATCCAGCTTATTTTTATAGAGTTCCGGAGTAGGAGAGGCAGAGTATTGACGGTCTATGTCAAATATTGAACTGAGAAGTCGCTCTTGTTCTTGCTTCCTAGTTTTATTCACCCTAGAAGTGTAAGAGATAATATCCCCCCTTATTACCACTTTAAGAGTCTGCCACAGCAAGGAGGGGGAGATATTATCTATGTTATTGGTTTCTAGGAAGTTATCAATGGCTGTTGAAATCATTTGGCAGAATCCTTCGTCTGTCAGTAGTGCAGTATCAAATCTCCATGGAGGCCGGTCAGAGGAGTTAAGTGGAAAGGAGAAATCTAATATTACTGGGGCATGGTCGGATTCAATTATGGTGGAATATTCTATGTTTTTAACAAAGGGGAGTAATACGCTGTCTATGAAAAAATAATCAATTCTGCTATACGAATGGTGAACATGTGAAAAAAAAGAGAATACCTTACTATGAGGAAAGCGAAACCGCCAGGGGTCGAAACATCCAGTTTGGTTCAAAAATGATGATAGTGTCTTAGCCATCTTGGAGGGAATTTTAGACTTTGGGCTGGAACGGTCCAGGGAAGGATTAATTGTACAGTTTAAGTCCCCTCCAAAAATTAGGGAGCGTGAGTTTAAGTCAGGTATGGATGAGATTAATTTTTCTATGAATTTGTCATCGTCCCAGTTGGGCGCGTACACGTTTACCAGTAGGACAGGTTTGTGATAGAGGGACCCTGAAACGATAACAAAACGGCCATGTGGGTCAGAAATAATGTTTGTGGCATTAAAGATTGTTTTTTTATGAATTATAATTGCTGCGCCACTTGACCTGGAATTGAAACTTGAATGAAAAATTTGGCCAACCCACGGTTTTTTTAATCTGAAGTGGTCTTTGACCATTAAATGCGTTTCTTGCAGAAAGGCAACTTCACACTTTAAAAGTTTAAGGTGTGCAAATATTCTAGCTCGCTTTACAGGTCCATTCAAACCCTTGACGTTCCATGAAATAAATCTTATATTTGTCCCACCTGTAACCTGGTTACTTTCCTGTGTCCCGTTCATGGTCTACTAGATCGATCAGTAATATTTGTATTTGTATACACGATTCGCCGCACCACAGCCCAGCATCCACTCTGAAGAATAGAGAGAGTGCCTCCACATAAAAGTATATAGTAAAATGATGGAAACAAGCTAATAAAACTGTTGAAATGGATTTGAAATCCAGGGATGCACACACCCAACACCCTTACAACTCTAACAGAACCCCAAATTACCCATGATGACAACAAAACATAATAAAACCAAAAATCAATGCCTATGTTTGCCTCCCCAACTGAGGAAAACTGCAGGCTCGCCAAATCTCCCCTGTTCTTCCGGGAGTGCATCCTAATTAACTCTATTTTCGCTCAATGTACTCCCGATCATTTTGTGCAAAAGTAATAACATCACTATATGAACGTATGGCTGATGAAGTTGTCAGGGTAAAGAGAAGAAAGGTGAAAAATAATAACAATCATAATGATTATATTAAGCGCACATGACACTTCGAGCAAAAACAAATATAAAAGGGCATTAACCCAGCATCAGGTATTAAATTGCTTACTTTAGGGGGAATTCCTAAGTAATAATATTTACATGCCACATTGAATGTCTCAACACATATGCCTAAAACAACCATAAACAGGCAATAAAAGAGACAGAAAATAAGGAAATTGGAGGGAAAAGGATACCTGAGTCCACCAATGAGAGTGAGTGAAAGTATTGTTTGTGTGAAGTCCAGTTAAGTCCAGTGCCTGTATAGAGGCCATTCTTCTCAATAGTAAGCGCCAACAGTCACGGACGTTTTTATCACTCCTTAATTACTCGGTGGTTGTAGAATTCCTGGGCGTCTTCAGGTGACTCGAAGGTGAACGTCTGCGCCTCAAAGGTTACCACCAGGCGAGCCGGGTACATCATACGGAACCGGACTCCCTTCTGGAAGAGTGCGTGTTTCACACCGTTATAGGCTGCTCGTTTTCTCGCCAGTGCGGGGCTCAGTGCGGGGCTCAGGTCGGGGTAAAACCTCAAAGTTGTCCCTTGATAGTTCACCGCATGGTTCCTGGACCACCGTAGGGCTGTCTCCCTCTGCTGAAAGCGAAGCAAGCACACGACGAATGGTCTTGCTGGTTTCCCCTCTTTCGGTTTTGAACCCAGTGACCGGTGAGCCCTCTCCAGTTCAGGCGGACTGGTAAACACGTCAGGACCCATACACTCCTCCAGGAGCTCAGAAATAAACTTGACCGGGTCCTTACCATTCTCGCTGCCCTCCGGGATGTTCACTATTCTCAGGTTGGATCTGCGTGATCTATTTTCCATGTCGTCAACACGGTCCAACAGAGTTTGATTCTGGGTTTGGAGAGATTGAATTGTGGCTTCGGCTGTTGTCAGTCGCTCAAAGTTTTCTCCGGCGATGGTTTCCGTGGCTGCGAGGCGGGTCTGGAACGAGCCGACCGTATCCCTGAGGGCATCCATGGTTGTCTGAAGTGGCTTTAAGGACTCTTGAATCAGCCCAGAGACATCATTCTTCAAACCAGCTCTCTGCTTCGCCAGCTCGGCCACCAGCTGCGACATGGAGATTGTGTCAGTAGCGTCCCCTCGGACAGGTAGGCCAGCGTCAGCATTAGCGTTAGCACCTTCGCTGGTAACGTTAACAGGGGCTGCGCTAGCGGCCATGGCCGAGAGTTTGCTAGCTATGCTAGTGGTGGCTCGTGTCACAACTGGAGTTTGAGTGCCACTTTTCTTGTGTTTAGAGAAGCTCATTTTAGCGTCAAATGTATCAAAATGACTTTGTAACGCGCCGTGACAGTTTGATAGAAAAAAGTCCGATGACTAAGTAAAAAATGAAGCAAATGTGATCGGGAGATCCGAAGCCGACGTCTGCTCTCTTACATCATCAACCGGAAGTCGACCAGTACTTCTTACGAAGCAACCAGTCAAATCAGTTGAGTGAAGCACAGCGATGGGACAAAAAACAAAGTTTGCAGAGTATCAGCAACCCGGTTACTGAGGAGGATTACACAAGCACAGAAATGCTGTGTGGCCCACAGCTATTGCAAGAGAGAGTGGGAAACAGTAAAAAATCCTGGAGCAACAGGTGGGCTCAGCAGAGAAAAAAAACTGGAAAGTATGGGTGACATCATCTACCACTACAGAGAAGAGTGCTTTAGAGTGAACATAAGGATATGTTGCCTCCAGCCAAATACAGGAGGCTGCAAGAGATGGAAAGACTGGTCAGAGAGAGAAGGCAGCTAGGAAAAGTTAGAGATGTTCTCATGCTACTCCAGGAGGACATCAAATGCCAGTTGGCAACCTTACCCGGTGCAGAGAACTTGAGTAATCTTCGCAAGAGGAAGGAACACACAAGAACACGGTTCTATAAAAATCCTTCAAGTTCGTCAAAGACCTCTTTGATTAAAAAAAAAAAGCGGAAAACTCCAAAGCAGGAACTGAGGCAAGAAATTAGTCATTTATATTTCAAACGTGTATTAAGAGATGTATTTATAGTATGGCAGTGACGTTGTCGGAGATGATCAGCTCCGCCTCTGCAGACGCTCGGTGCTCACAGTGCCCGGCACAGAGCAGCATTACCTCAGCCTGTCCTGTTGAAATGATCCGCTGGCTCAGATGTCTCTGTCATTAGATACTTGGTGTGATCAATCGATTTTTTGTTGATGCGTTTTGTTTTTCTATATTGTTTTTAATGTGAAAGGTTTGACCTGACAGTTTGAATGTTTGTATGTTACTAAAGAGACCATAGCATAGTTCTAACTCACGTATATGTGAGATATGGAGGTGTACTTACAAACATGAAGTCGTTTTTATGGTCAAAAACGTCTTAGTTGCTACAAACAAGCGGCTGTAAATGTCTCATCACTTCACACCAAAACTACACCCGCAAAACACGGACTATCTTGCGATTGGCCAGCCAACGAGACCTTTCCCACTGTCTTGTGATTGGCCAGTTACCTGGAAGAGACAATAAGATAATTGGCACATCAGCTCTCAGACCAGCGGCTCCCCCTCTGGAAAGGCGGATGCACCGCTAGCAATTATCAAAACACTGAATAATGCCTTAATCCCTTAGGCATTTGATCCGGAGTCTGACCCAGAGTCGGAAGACCCTGTGACAAGTGAACCACCTCCATTGCAAAGACTGCTGCAGGATGCTTGTAGCTTGGATATTGTTGTGGTTACCGAGATGATAAACACACATGCAAATGAAACATGCAAGTGACAAAACAAGCACACAAAGACACTTTTACGGTTTGTAAAACTTGTAATACGTATTGTTGGCACTGCTCCTTCCTTTAGTTGAAGGTTTGGTGCTGTGTCCTGCTTTATATTGCTACTTTCAACCGTAGAAGAAGAACTACTCTCGCTGTAGCTGCTGAGTGTATCGGTTGTATGGAGCTCAGCAGCTACAACAAGAGTAGTTCTTCTTCTTCTACGGTTGAAAGTACGTCACCGGATGTGCCCGGACTCTAGTGCCTGGACTAGGAGGCGCTGCTGTTTAGAGGAGTGGTGAAATTCGCCAGTGACGTAACTAGTCAACGGACGTGCCGTTCCGCTTTGTAGAGCTCAGGAAAACAATCAAACCCTGCACTCTCAGCAGTGGCTGAACTGATTGTTATGGACTTTTAGGGCATATCGATTATCGGTAAAAAAGACAATATCGGAAATCCCTAAGAAATAGTGTATTGCTGTTTTTCAGCCAGACCTTGACCTCTCGTAAAGTCTAGTCCCACAAGACTCCACTTTGAGGAAGATGGCCAAAAGCATTATGCGTTTCCATGGTTTTGGAACAGCGATCTCGATTGCTGCTACTGTTTGCTGTGGTTATTTTCAACAGAAGACAGAGGCATCGGGTGAACTCTGTCCATACATACCACCATCTTGTCTGAAGTGAACTGGTCATGTGACCCCCTCCATCGTGTCCAGTGACGTGTAAATGAGGAAAAAGCGCTTCCATTACACTTTCACGATAAACTTTCATATCGACATCTGTGTAAAATGACCTCAAGACAGCATAAGAAATGTTTTAGCGATATTTGAGTCCTGGAAAAACAGGCAGAAACTGCCAGCTAATTACCGACATAGATCGCTGTCTGTTTGCATTAAATGACGCACTAAAAGAGATCAATAAAAATCGAATACGAACATCAAATAAATTAAAAATTAAAGAAATGTTGTTTAATCAGTGTGTTTCTCATACTGAATAACCTACTTAATTTGCAATTTAGTATGTAAGTATTTCACTTTACTTACATTTTAGAAGCGCAGAATTCACTGTTTCCTCTGTGTGGCTCTCAGATGCGGCTGCAGTGGACATGGCTCTGTGGGCAGAGGATGTCACCTGCAGTCTGTCAAAAAGAAATTGTCCTTCACCTTAAGATACTTAATTTTAAGTGTTGAATATAAGGCTGCAGATCATTCTTATAGTTATAATCACCATTGTTTTTGACAATAGCAAATTTTTAAAATTATTGTGCAATATCTAACTTAAATGTAATTCTGGGAACCTCTGTGTGAACGGACATTGCATTGCTATCTTCACATAACAATTATTCACACAGTCGCACACTGCTTGTGTGATATTTGATCGTACGCTACACCAACGTCCATATGGATAAATGCTGATCTTTGCATGGAAATTAGTGTACACCCAAGTTTGATAAATGGAACCAATGAGGCATGTGATTTTTGTTTTGTCCAGGTGACTCCTGCAGCCCGAATGTCTCTCTGACGGCACGATCTGGCTCCCTGACTGTATATCTGAGCAGCGACCACAGCATGGCTCATGAACACGGAGACCATGTCAAACATAGGGTTTACTATGGCAAGGAAGGAGAGTCCCTGCAGGTGAGATGTCATCATCATCTGTAACCCTAACACACTCACATCTGCTTCATTTATCATCTATTTGCTCTCTCTTGCTTAATGTTACTTGCTCATTGTTCTGCATGTGTACGGCTTTCTGGTTCCGAATCCTTCTCTGCACCCCTGTCATGTGGGGTCCCATAGGGCTCTATTTTCACTTTATTTGCTTCCTTGGGTTCCTTTCACTTGGCATCTCCTTTTGCTGTTATGCTAATGACAGTCCGTCATTAGCATAAGAATAGCATCTGTTTTTTGTTTTGTTGTTAACTACAGTTTAGCAGGTGGAACTTTTGGCCTTACTGTAACCCACACTCATTTTAGTGATAAATCATAACAAAATCTGCACTGGTGAAGGTTTGGATAATGGAGAAGTTTCTGACAGGGGCAAAAATAAAACTGTGCAATGTTTCGTAAACTAACAACATGCCAATGTCAGCCGAACTGAACAATGATTCACGACGACCAAAACCCAAGATGGGAAAATACCTCAGTCTTGGATTCACGGTGAATGTGGTAGGAGATGAAGAAAGACCTCTCGGTGTGTTGTGTCTCAAAACATTGGCAGGGGACAGCATTAGCATGCTAAAACAAAAAAATGTATTTGCTCAGCAAATTATTAATATTGGTAAAGTATTCTTTGTTATCGAGATGTATTTTTTGTTTAAAAAAATTACGCTATTATAGTTATAATTGCACATTTCATATTTTTATTTGAAAAATGCTTTCTCAGGAAGCAATATTGAGGTTATTGTACTGCTAAAGCAAAAATGTTATTTGCACAACACATTATTGAAAGAAAAGTGAAAAGTTTGTTGTAATATTGTTTTTTTCAATAAGTGATATGCTTGACACATTGGTACAGTTACGTAAGAGTTTTTCTGGCTTGCATTTCCTGCCCTTCAGAGTTTCACAATGCCTCCAGGCTTCCCATTATCATCCGTACTTTGTTTCAACTTGCCCATTTCTAAAAGTGCAATACTAAGCATCAGTGTTAACCAAACATCTCTTCAACAGAAATACAAGGATGCTATTTCTTCAGTGACCATCTCTAACCTGGAAGAGGGACAGCGATACTGTGCAAAGGTGCAGTATGTATACTTTGGTAAACCTATGGGACTGGAAAGTTGCACCCAGTGTGAGGTCATCCCCAAGTCCAAGTTTATTGCTGATGGTATGTACCTTTTTTTTTTTTCTCAAGACATCTCCGATCATCATCATGTCAACATTTCATGATGACATGATGAAAACATTGTAAGTGTGTGTTTATGTGTGTCTGTGTCTTTCCCAGAACACAAGCCAAAACAAACAGTGGTAATAATCATAGTGCTGGTGGTTTTATTCCTGGCCTGTCTGATATCTGTGATTGCATACGTCCTCATCATCCATCCTGGGAGAATCAAGCGGTGGCTGCGGCCTCCATGCAAGATCCCTGACCATGTGAGCATGAACATTATTGACCACACAACCGCTAGACATTTTTCATGGCACAGTAGGAAAAGGCCGGGTGTAAATAATGAAATAAATTAGGCTCTTGGTGAAAACATTAAAGGGATAGTTTGGATTTTTGAATATTAAGTTGTATGACAGACCCCAGGAGTAGCGTGGACACAACGTTGTTAAGTCAGAAAAAATAATTTTTGTGGTTGAAGTTATGATTGTTTTTTTTTCTCTCCTGCACACAATTTTTGTGTGCAGGAGAGTTAGTGGTTTACACAGTGACACAAACTTCCGTTTATGTCATATGTCACATATTCATGAGATACTTCACTTTTTGTGAAGTTGCTAAAATCAGATTGTTCCTTGTGTCCACCACTGGCAGTCAAGATAAATTAATCAACAGTCAACGGTAAATAAATAAATAATCTGTCAACAGCGACCCACTTTGCTGCATGTCTTAAATAACATTTTCTTTCTTTTGTAGTTTTTCTTCAAGTCATTTGCTGAGCATCACGTTCTCAGGAGCAGCACCATTGAGGAGGATCACTTTGATGCCATTTCAGTCATTGAATGAAAGCAGCTGCATGGTATGAGACTTGCAGTTGAACTTGTTTGAGAAAAAGAGACTGCGACCTGCTGATCTGACTCCTCTACATTTACATCTCCTCTGCTTCTTCCTGAAGCCGCACTCTGCAGGGACGGCTGAGTTAAACTTGATGCCGATGGATGGCAGCATATTTGCACCTTTTTTCATAGCTATATTTGTACATTTCCTGAATCAGAAACTGGCAAATCCAAGCAGAGACAGCGGTCACTCACAGTCACCATGGTCTCTTTTTACTTTCTTTCTTGGGAGTGAAGTATTGTTTGTGTGTGTGTGTGTGTGCATGTTGCACTTGCCAACATGACCACCAGAGGGCACCAGAGGCTTGTTGCGGGAATGGGGTGAAGTCTGCCATCTCTGATTGTCTTGATATGAATTTTCTACAATTTTTACTTCAAAGCTAATAAGAAAAATCTGAATCTACAGTAAAAAGGGCTCCTAACTCACATAGTATTAAGTATTAAGTAATCATTAGAGCATATCGACAGACTTTGATGACCCAGGTGTATTAAGGCTATCAGCCAAGGAGCTTGTGTTTTCATTCCTATTTTCTCTGAAATCTTTGAAAATAGTGGAGGTGGATCAGTGGGTGTGTGGCACACCTAAAATAGGGTAACCACAATTTTGTTTTATTTTTATGATAGCAATTATTTTATGCAAAGTCAGTCAGTCATCATCTAACCGCTTTATCCTCCACCAGAGGGTCGCGGGGGGTGCTGTGCCAATCTCAGCTACATCGGGCGATAGGCGGGGTACACCCTGGACAGTTCGCCAGTCCACACACAGCTAGAGACAAACAACCATTCACTCTCACACTCACTCCTACGGTCAATTTAGAGTGTCCAATTTACCTATCCCCACATTGCATGTTTTTGGACTGTGGGAGGAAGCCGGAGTACCCGGAGAGAACCCACGCACACACGGGGAGGACATGCAAACTCCATGCAGAAAGGCCCTTGTTCCAACCGGGGCTGGAACCAGGGTCTTCTCGCTGCTCGCTAGGGGTGTGCAACCGCTGCCGCTCTCAGAGACAACCTGTTAAGGGGAAAACGACAACCTGCTCTTCATGTGTCTCTCTCCTTTACCTGCTATCACAGGTCAGTGTGTCTGTACACCGCGATTTCGCTCCATGATTTTGTTTTATATTAACAAATATTAATAGCGTGAGTGGTTATAGCATGTTTTCTTAATGGTTTTGTTACTAAATGACAGAGAACATATAAGAAAGTTTCCCCGCGAAGACGCCATTTTGTGCCGTGCACGGCCGCAGTTGCAACTATAAGTGATTAAAAGAAGTTAAATTTTGAGATGTGTTTACAAGTCTGGTTGTTGTGAAAGTGTATTGTTATTAGTTTATTCTGACATAATTATTTTTGTTTTTATTTTCTTCATGCGCCTGTTGCCAGGTAGATTTGGTTTTGACATAAGCACTTTGTTTAATTTAGTAATTTCAGTGCCCTGCTATGGGAGCAAGGTAGAGATATAGACATATATATATATATAAATATATAGGTAGAGGAAAACAGTGAAATTACACTACCTGGACTAGTGTTTGTACCAGTTTGGACTGTGAGGAAAAAAGGTAATATATATTTACAGAACTGTATATGAATCTGAATTTCAGAGAGTATGTGTGATGAGACTAATTGTGAGACTGGAACATTGATTTTGATTGGTTTGTGAAAAGGTAAACCTGAACATAACACTGAGATTTTTTATACATTGTGCTTAAATGATGGTGATAATTGATGGGGACATCAAGGGGACATATTATACTCCATTTCCCCCATTAAAATAGTTCCCTGGTGTCCTAATGAACATGTCAGTGACATGCTTTGGTCAAAATACCATAAGGATGAAGAATCATAGTAGTTCAATAACCCTGCTAAACCCGCCCCTTTCAGAACGCTCGGTTTTCGTGCATGGTCCCTTTATATGCAAATGAGACACAGGCAAACACACACCCACTTCTTCCAGGGGGTTTCTGATTTGTCCTCTTTACAGCGCTTTACAGCTCTATTCGTCTCCCCCTCCCTCCACTAGCTCTCTGACAATATCAACATGTCAGCGTGCGCAGAAAACAGCGAGAGTGCCGTCACAGGAAGAGACGTCCTACATAAGGATCGAGCCGAACACTGCCGAACTGTAAATCAGTTAAAAACACTTAGGAACAGAACTGCCGATCGCCACCGCTGATCGCCAGCGGCGCACGGCGAGCTGAATAAACTGCATGTTGCTGTATCAGACTGGAGACTGTGCTCCGGAGACCTCACCACCGCTGACCAGCTCCGGTGCTCCTGCGAGCTGGCGATCAGCGGTGCTGCACTCTCTGTGGCGAAAGTTGATTTTGCATATTATGCAAAATCAACTTTTTAACCATTTCAATACTTATATTTGGGACTCTGGAGGCCCTACCAGTCGCCAAAGTGTGGAAAAACAATTCTCAGTCATGTTTTGTTTTCTTTACTTAGTGAATATTTGTGAGTGTAAGAGCACTTGGCCAAAGAGGTGTCTACCCCCACCTACAGGAGGACTGGGAGACCAAAGGTGGATCCCAAGGCGGAAGAAGCCCTTAAAAGACCTGAGGTCACAGCAGCTGGGCGTGGCTGAAAGGGGACAAACAATTCTTTGACTGTATTGAAGCCCATGTGAATCTGTGTTAAGCCATATGAAACCAGACTTTATGTTTATTTTATTTTGTCATTCTACTTTGTACCAATAAATCGCTAGAAGAGCAACTAGATCAACTTTCATCTCGTTCATTCTTCATCTGCACGCGTCAAAACCACACTCAGAACTCACAACTCAGTCACCAGTAGCAGCTCAAAGGCAAAGGACAAAAGAGTGGAACAGATGCTACAATTAAGTCAAAGAATTGCTCTCTGTGGAAGGACCTGCAACAAAGGAAGTGCATGTTTCTGGAAAGGCTGAAGACCAAGGGTGAACAGGATCTGTGATAATCTTCAAACACTGGTATGTTTGGAAAGAAACAACTATTTTCATCAGTGACTTTATAAGGACTTATTTGGATGAATATTGAGTTATATTGTTGAAGATAAAAAAGGACTTTAAGTTTGTTGAGTTGAACAATGGACTTAATCTCCAATATGGAGGAACCAGCACTTGTTGATGCACAAAGGCAGCAGGAAATGTCTGAAACAGAAACTAAGCAAGCAGCAAAGAATAGTAGAAAGGGTAAAGGTGCTTCATTAACACATATGATGAACAAAATAACTGAACTTATGTCAGATCCACTGACTCTGGACACAGTAAAGGAACGCTTATTTGTACCCAAATGTTTAAATGCACTTATTGTAAGTCGCTGACATGTAATGTAATGCTTTCAGAAATATATGGAAAGATTGGAAGAATTCAATGAATTGCACAAACAATTTCAAACTTTGTTGTCAAAGGACGAGTGTATTATGGACACTGAGCAATGGTATCGGCCAAAGATGATGAATATCACTGAATTTAAGGCTAAGGTGGAGAAGTGGATTCAGTCCTGCCCTATTCAGTCCCTGCCACAAAAGGAGAATGTAGTCAAAATCAGTCCAAAGGATAGTGTCTCTGTAGTGAGCCAAAGGTCTAGCTCTAGCAGAGTCTCATATGGACGCACTGATTCAGCACGTTAGATTGCACAGGCAGAGGGCTTCATTGTTGGCTAAAACTGCTGCATTAAAACAAAAACATGCATTGGAGGAAAAGGAAGAGCAGTTGATGAAAGAATGGGAAGAAATAAGACAAAAGGAAACTCTTTCTCAGATGCCAAGCTTGAAGTGTTGACCGATGCTAAAGTACATGTTTCTTCATGAAAAGATAGTGCAACATCAGAATCTGGTTATCAAGAAGACCAGGGCCACAACCCAAGCAAAAAAATAAATAAATAAACAAATAAAAACAAGAGGTCACGTAAAAGGCAAATTCCTGACATGGGTCATGAATTGTGACCAAGTTTTGTCATATTTACCCTCCAACCCCTTTACTGTATACCTAATTTTTTCTAGAGCTAATCCCAGCATAGCCTCTCTGATCCAATGAACATAGGAAGGGGGATTCTTTCCCTTCCAATTCAGCACTATCAGACGGCGGGCATGTAACGATGCATAGGCGAGTGCAGTTTTGTGGAGATGGGACAACATTAGCTCATCACTGACTACACAGCTAACAACGGATCAGGTTGCATTATTTTGCCAGGTATCGCTGAGAGTGACTGAAAAATTGACGACCAGAAAACGTACTATGATGGACATGACCAAAACATGTGTCCCAAAGAAACAGGAGAATAATGACATCTTGGACAGTTAGGTGCAACATTCGGATACAATTTAGCCAGTCTATCATTAGAATAATGCAACCTGTGAACAACCTTAAATTGAATCAGGCCATGTCTAACACAGAGAGAAGATGTGTGTATAAGTTGTATAGCCTTTTTCCACGAGCCCTCTGGTATTGTTTCTCCAACATCTCCTTCCCAGGCCGCCATAACTTTGTCCCACATTTGAGGGCAACTATTCAGAACTAATGCATATATCCTAGATATTGCTCCTTTATTAAATGGATTTACATTAAGGACAGAATACATTAGATCTTTCGAAGGTGAAAACGGATACCCTGGGAAGTATTTAGAAGCAAAACTCCGAGCCAGAAGATACCTGAAGAAATGCTGTTCTGGTAAATTATGATCTTCACATAAAAATGTAAATGATGCGAAGCCATCATCAGTGAAGAGATCTTGAAAGTAGACCATCTTCTATGCCAAACTGCAAATGCCTGGTCCATTTGAGATGGTGCAAAAAGATGATTAGACATTATTGGAGAGAAGCTACACATATTTGTCATATTAAAATGCTTTCTGAACTGGTGCCAAATCTTAATCGACCACCAAATTTGAGTTCAGGTCAAATGATTTGGTATCCTGGGGGAAAGGGGCAGTTAAAATTGAAATTGGGGAAACAGAGAGTGTAGCTCTTAATTCCATATCCGTCCACACCGGACCCTCCCTATCCGCAAACATGGTTATCCAATATGTGAGCTTGACAATGTTAGCTGCCCAGTAGTAAAATAGGTAGTTAGGTAAACCTAAACCACCATCGGACTTAACTCTCTCCAGGCTTGCCTTCTTTTTACGCGCAGGTTTATTATTTCATATGATCGAAGAAATAAAGCGATCCAGCTGGGCAAAATAAGATTTTGGAAGAAAGATGGGAACTATTTGAAATAAATAGAGAAACCTGGGCAATACAGTCATCTTCACAGCATTTATCCGTCCTGCCAAAGAGAATGGGAGTTTTGACCATCTATCTAAATCAGTTTTGGTACGGTCTAGAATAGACCTGTAGTTATATCGCAAGATATCCTTAATTGAACCTGCTATCTCTATTCCTAAATAAGTGAATTTATTATTTTCTATTTTAAAAGGCAGATTTTCATAAGCGTTCTGTTTTGCCAGATCATTCAATGGGAATAACAAAGATTGTGCAAGAGCACATCATCAGCATAAAGCAAAGTTTTATGTTTTGTATCTCCCCTGGATATACTCTTAATCCTGCTCTCTGACCTAATGGTGATTGCCAGCGGTTCGATAGCAATATCGAACAGGAAGGGCGACAGACAGCAACCCTGTCTTGTACCCCTGTTGAGCTGAAAATATTCTGAAATCAGACCATTTGTCCTGACCGCAGCCATAGGTGTTGAATATAGCACCTTGATCCAACTGCAGAAAATGGGCCCCATCCCAAATTTTCCTAGAGCTGCAAAAAGATAAGTCAATTCAATTCTATCAAACGCCTTTTCGGTGTCAAGGCTTAGAATGACTTCAGGTTGCACTGTTGAATGGGGGGAAAATAACACATTAAATAACCGTCTCACATCAAAAAAATATTGCCGCCTGGGAATGAAGACCGTTTGGTCCTCATTAATGATAGTGTAAATAATAGGGTCTAATCGTTGTGCAAGGGTTTTGGTTAGAATTTTATAATCGCAGCACAGGAGACTTATAGGCCTGTATGAACCACACTTCACAGGATCCTTATCCTTTTTTAGAAGAACCGAAATCGTGGCCTGAGTGTTGGTGAGTGTTTGGGGTAATTGTCCTTTAGCCAATGATTCATCATAGACTGACTGTAGAATGGGTACAAGCTTAGAAGAACATTGCTTATAAAACTCTATGGGTAATCCATCCGGTCCCGGTGCCCTTCCTGTTTGAGACGACTTGATAGCATTTGCAATTTCCTCACGTGATAATGGCTGTTCTAGAGATGACTGAGCTTCTAGAGATCTTTGGAATCCAGGGAATCAAGAAACGAATGAATCTCAGGTGAGCTAGTATCTACCGACTGATACAGAGAAGCATAGTATTGTTTGAGTCTGTCGTTAATGACTCGGGGGCAGTGAGATATCGAGTCAGCACCTGTCTCAATTCCTGGAATCATTTGTTCAGCTGACTGCTGTTTAAGTTGAATCGCAAGAAGCCTCCCCGCCTTATCTCCATGTTCATAATACACCTGTCTGGATTTTAAAATATTTTTTTCCGCTTTATAAGTCATAAGAGTATCAAATTCGCTTGTAACAGTAATTTCTCCTTAAACAAATCTGGTGTAGGTAAGAGAGCATAGTGTCCGTCAATATCTGCAATTTTGCCAGCCAGCACCTTAAGCTGTTTGGAGCGCTCCTTATTCCTATGTGCCACATAAGAGATAACTTGTCCCCTAATGTAGGCCTTCATAGACTCCCACAAGATCCCCCTTGACACGTATTGTGTGTCGTTAATTTCCCAAAAAAAAACAATCTGATTATTGAGAAATGTTCTAAAATGCTCACATAGAAGTAATTGGGGAGCTAGACGCCAAGTTCGCTGGGGTGCTACATTAGCTGGGAAAATGATATCCATCTGGACCAGGCTATGATCTGATAGTACTATACTATGATAATTACATTTGGAAATTAAGGAAAGTAGCTGATTGTCTACAATAAAATAATCAATCCTGGAGTAGCTATGATGAACAGGAGAAAAGAAAGAAAATTGTTTCACACCTGGGTTTTTTATCCGCCAGGGGTCTGATAAACCATAAGAATGAAGGAAGGAGTTAATGGCCACTGCAGCTGATGAGAGAGTGTTATTAAGCCTGAGTCGTGACCTATCAAGCTGGGCATGAAGGACACAATAAAAATCTCCCCCTAGTATCAGTTTGTAGAAGTTAAGGTCTGGGAGAGACGAAAAGAAATCAACAAAGAACTGTGCATTGTCCCAATTTGGTCCATAAATGTTAGCCAATATCAATGGTGTATTAAATAGTTCACCCACTACAACAATATATCTATCGTTAGGGTCTGATATTACCTCAGAGTGTTCAAATGGAATCCCTTTCCTAATTAGAATTGCCGTTCCCCTGGCTTTACAGTTAAAGCGAGAATGATACATTTGTCCAATCCACTTGCAACTTAGCCTTTTTTGGGAATTAATATTTAAATGTGTCTCCTGCAGCATCATCACGTCCGGCTTTAATTTCAAATGACTGAATATTTTGCTCCTTTTAATCATATTATTCAGTCCCTTGAAGTTCCAGCTAATGAACGAAATTTCTCCCTGTTGCTTATTTACACTATCCAGAATCACAACATAATAATTTGTAATGAACCAGTCCTGCAAGTTGGCTACACCCAAGTATGTGTGTGCATGTTTGAGTCAAACCACAAACCACAAACAGTCCCAAAAATGGGCAAACAAAAAACATATAAACATACATGAACCCCTTACCACCCTGGACCCCTGAGCTGGTCTTCCTTGCACCTGAGACTGCTCTACAAACTCTCCTCTCTCTCCTAAGCATATAACACGTCAACACTAACTCAAACTCTGCAAAGGCAGAACAGAATATAATAATAGGGCTTTCCTCAAAACATCGCTTCTGCTGCATGTGTACTGGACCCTATTTGATCACAAGCTGAGAAAAAAAAGAAGGACCACACAGAGTTGGAAGATGTCACAACTAAAGAGTAAAATCAAATAAAATTAGCAATAAAAATGGTAATAAGGGTGCTTTTAAAACAGTGATGACTCATCCCCCATCATTAGTATTGCTGCAGATTATGCATCCCTATACATGGTTCAAACATAAAGAGCATCCAGCAGCAGTGTGGTATCTGTTATCAGTCACCTCGCAGGTCAGCCTACACAAACTAAAACAATAATAACATGCAGCATAATGGCACCTGTTTTGTCCCAGTGAATTAACTGACACTCTCCCCCGTGTCTCGTGGACACAGATTGGTCTCGATATAGTGCTTCGCCTTGATCGGGTCTTCAAAAGATACCTGATCACCAGCTGGTGTTGTGATCTTCAGCGTGGCCGGGTATAGGAGGCCGTATTTCACGCCCGAACATCGGCGAAGCAAACCTCTCACCTCGGTGAAGATCGCTCTTTTTTTCCTAACGGCGGCCGAGTAATCCGGGTAGATGGAAAAACGCCTGCCATTGTGGGTAATGGTGCCTGCAACCATGGCCTTGCGAAGAACATCCACCTTCTCCTGGAAGTAGTGGAACTTGACGATAATTGGCCTCGGGGCGACCGCATCCTTCGACCTCGGCTGCAGGCGCCTGTGTGCCCGGTCAAGCGTTGGCGTGTAGTCTAGTGCAAGCGCTTCCTTCAGCAACTCAGCCACAGCTTTCTCTGGTCGTATATTCCCAAATACTTCTTCCACGCCGATTAGCCTGCAGTTATCCCGTCGCTGTCGGTACTCCAAATCTTCAGTCTTATCTGTCAACCGGGATACTTGTGTAGATAATGTGTTAACTTTAGCTTCGAGTGCTACAACCCGGTTAGCATGGCTGTTAGCTTCCTCTTCGAGATCCCCGATGCGGGTTGCAAGTGTGGCGTTTTCCCTCCGTACTTCTTCAGTTAACTTCTTAAACTCAGCGCGAACACTCAGGATTTCCGACCTTAAATCACTCGCCAAGTTATCTATTTTCCCGTGCAGTTCACCTACAGCCGTCATCACAGACGATCTTGGTTAGCACACTCTGCTCCGACTGTTTTATGGCAGCCATGATCGAGTTGAGATCTGGACCTGACCCCGCCTCCATAGCCGGGTCAAGACCAGGCGAGTCCGAGGCTCCCGGCCCTGGCCTCGATTTTTGAGATTTAGGCATTTCAGATTGCAAAACCCGGTTGAAATGAAGAACTTAGTACTTTAGAGACACAGTAACAATGGAAAAAACAAGGAAGGGAGGAGAAATATTAAATAAATGTCCATTCTAAGCAGAGCTCACAAAGTCACGTCCTCACATGTCACTGCTCCCTTACGCCCCCCCTACATATAAGTATTTTGAGAAGAATGTACATTCGTGGCCAACGGTTTTGAGAATGACACAAATATTAATTTTCACAAAGTCTGCTGCTTCAATTTTTATAATGGCAACTTGCATATACTCCAGAATGTTATGAGGAATGATCAGCTCAACTCATTTATTATTTTCTCTGATGAATCCCCTTTCCGATTGTTTGGGGCATCTGGAAAAAAGCTTGTTTGGAGAAGACGAGGTGAGCGCTACCATCAGTCTTGTCTCGTGCCTACAGTAAAGCATCCTGAGACCATTCATGTGTGGGGTTGCTTCTCAGTCAAGGGAGTTGGCTCTCTCACAATCTTGCCTAAAAACACAGCCATGAATAAAGAATGGTACCAGAACATCCTCCGAGAGCAACTTCTCCCATCCATCCAAGAGCAGTTTGGTGATGAACAATGCCTTTTCCAGCATGATGGAGCACCTTGCCATATAGCAAAAGTAATAACTAAATGGCTTGGGGAACAAAACATAAAGATTTTGGGTCCATGGCCAGGAAACTCCCCAGATCTTAATCCCATTGAGAACTTGTGGTCAATCCTCAAGAGGCGGGTGGACAAACAAAAACCCACAAATTCTGACAAACTCCAAGCATTGATTATGCAAGAATGGACTGCCATCAGTCAGGTCCAGAAGTTGATTGACAGCATGCCAGGGAGAATTGCAGAGGTCTTGAAAAAGAAGGGTCAACATTGCAAATATTGACTTGTTGCATGAACTCAGTGTAATTGTCAATAAAAGCATTTGATACTTGCAAGCTTTGAAATGCTTGTAATGATTGTAGTGGTATGAGGCACCACTGACTTAGTTGGTTTGACTGCACTCTGGCCGCTCTGACTTATTAGCCAATCACTGCGCTTACCGAGGGGAGAAAAGTAGGCTGTGTCCCTCCTCCTGATCCAACGCCAAGTGTAAACACAGCTGATTAACCATGGCTATTTGGCCGCTGCTTCGCCGCTGTTTCGCCACTGTTCTGTCGCTCTGTGACTGTTGCTCCGACGGCCTCGTTCCGATCCGGTCGGCCGCCTGTGGTCAGCCTGTTTACCGCTGCTACGTGTGATTGCTTTGTGTGTGTGCGTGTGTGCGTGGCTGTAACTTGTACTGGATGCGACGAGTCTGCCCGAACTCTCAGCCTCAATATTGTGAATTATATGTGTGTGTTTGAATGTGCGAGTGTTTTAAGTACAATCTGGCAAGGTTTGGTCTAATTGTTTACTTATTTACTCTTTGTTTAATGGTTGAATTTATGTTGTTAATATGATCCATTTGAGTTAAAGCTGTTAAAACTGATTGAGTTGATACACAAGGTGTTGTAGGAGTAGCACTGAGACCACGATTGTCACAGGCAGGTAACACAGCTGGAAGAGTAGGCCTACCTGGGCTAACACAACCGAGTTTTGATAATGAATCGTGTATACAAGAACAAAGTACACAATACAGGCAGATGGTTGATGATCTTGTCCAATTCACAGACAGTGGAGGACCTGTGATGCCAGAGCCACAGCAAGTACCGCACAGAGCAGTTGTGTATCTGCTCTGGTCTCTCTCTCTCTTCTGTCTCTACCTCATCTCCCTCTTGTCCTTTCTCTCCCCTTTCTGTCCTCCACCTCTCCTCTGTCCCCCATTTTCCTTTCACCCCAAGCGGTCGAGGCAGATGACCGCACATCTCTCAGTCTGGTTCTGTCAGAGATTTCTTCCTGTAAAGAGGGAGTTTTTTCTCTCCACTGATGCCTAGTGCATCAGTGGATTCCCGCGATGTCCTCGAACCTTCTCGTCACGTTCGCCTGGACAGCTGGACTTGTTCAAATGCTTCTTCTTTTTTCGGGGCATATTAGTGCTGCAGAGTCCACCAAGCTCCTTTTTGACAAACTCCCCCTCCGAGAAGGACTTATTGTTTTTAACGATTTTGTAGGATAACACAAAGCTGGTCTTGGTTGCTGCATCCCATTTTGCTGCGTGTTTCGTCTCATAATGCTGACTCAAATTGTATTCCTTGTAATCCGCAAACTAAACGTACAGCTTTACTTCTGACATCAGTAAATAAATATAAAAGAAATCCATGTTTGTTTGAAAACCCTGCATTCGACATCTACCTTTCTTTTTTTTTAGCGTGAGTGGCCATTTGGAGGGATAATGTCGTCTTGATCTGCTTGTGACAACGTAGATTCAATATGCACATATTAACTTACGTATTGCGCTATTACGTAAGTTAATTTAAAAAAATTCAAAATAAAAGCATGTCCATTTAGTCCATGCATATGGTAGAATGATAAAAATATGTTTATTTTGAAATTTTCAATTAACCTTCCACGGGCGGTCAGTCAACCGAAGGGCCGTATATGGCCTGGGGGCCGTACAATGCCCAGATCTGCCATAAGGGAATATGATGATTCCAAGTTGGACCAGGATGGGAATCCCATTTCCACCTATTCAGCTGTCATTGAATGGCGTCATAGGAGAAAACAACGAGGAGGCTGGCAACACTACAGAGGCGAGGTCATCTTTGATTGTGGTATGATATTCTGTAACTATGACATTAGTGAACCATGCCAGAGAGAGAGAGCGAGAGACTGCATCGCATTTCATGTGCTAAAATATAAAAGTGTCTGCTAAATGACATGTAATGTAATGTAATGTAATGTGCATATTGATACATGTGCTGTATCCATGGTACACGCAGTTGCGCAGCAGTGCCATCTTGCCAGCTGAAGATCTGACGTGTCGTAAGAGGCTGGACCAGAGTTTAAAAAAACAGAGTTTAATTTCAGTGGCAGAAAGAAAGAGAGAAACACACAGCGCGGTGATGGCTGCTCTGCCACACTCTCAGTCAGAGTGACACAGAAAGTTGGAAACTTATCGTTCTCTCATGGAGAAAAGTTGTTAGCAGGTTCCATAATTCCCAGCTGCTTTCTGCCAGGGAGGGAGGGGAAATGCATGCACTTCATGTGCTCTCCAGCATCTCAACACAGGGCTGCAGAAAAAAGCAGCACTGAAAAAAAAAAACCCACAATAGATCTATGAATGCACCCATGCATCGGCCAATGCTGATACACTTAAAATAAACGCAAATATCGGCACGATATATAGGCTGGCCGATGTATTGGTTGAGCCTTACTTTAAAGAGGCAGTTGCATGGTCCTATCTCACTTTTATGTGAGATATGGAGGTGTACTTACAAACATGAAGTCGTTTTAATGGTCAAAAACGTCCCAGTTGCTACAAACGAGCCAATATAAATGTCTCATCACTGACGCTCTCGTCAGCTGCGCTGTTTCAGACCAAAACCACACCCACAGAATACGGACTATCTTGTGATTGGACAGCCAACAAGAGCTTATGAATATGAACATCTTGCCAAAGTACCTTTACCTCTTATGGCACATTTCCACTGGCTCTACTCGCCTTGCCTCGCCACGCCATGGTTTAAGTAGCGTTTCCTCTAGCATAGTATCTGGTACCAGGTACTATTTTTCCAAGCATGGTTAAAAGCAGGTACTATGCGATGATTGGTCAGAATGCCGGCCACTGACTAGCCAGAGTCCCGTCACAGGCAGAGACGTCCCACACAGAAATCAAGCCAAACAGCGCCAAATTGTAGATCACTTAAGAATTTAAAGAATTTAAAGAATTTTATTTTTTATTTCCTAACCCAGGAGTCTTTTAAAGTGGAGTGGTCTATTTAGGGACTATGTACTTAGGACTTGTACATAGACGGACTGTTTGCCAGTTTCTACCAACTACACTCAACCTGGAGAGGTGGGGGACAGAAAGGGGGGAGAGAAAGGACAAGAGGCAGATGAGGTAGAGACAGAAGAGAGAGTGAGACCAGGAGCAGATACACAACAATGGATCAAGTTATGCTTGTGTGTGAGTGTTGCTAGTGTGTGGTTACTAATGTGTAGAATGGAGATTGTGTGGAGAAAAGGAGGAATAAAATTAAATAAAGGAAAAAGGGGGCAAGGGAAAAATCGGGGGGTTACAGAGCAGAGGAGGGAGTTGTCTGGTAATATGTATGGCTTATAGTATATATGATAAATAATTGCAGACATTCTAGCTATATTGTATAAAAGCAGAAAACCAGTTTTCTAATCACAAAATGCCTGAATCCTGCAGCAAAAAATAAGAATAAAAGCATTAGATCGTACATATGGGACGATATGCCACACTGGATTCTTAAATGTAGGGGAGACTGGGGTAAGATGAGCCATTTTTCATAGTTAGGATAACTAATATATCTGCATATACTTCAGGATGTTGTGCATCCGTTCAAACAAACAGAATGAGTGTAAACATAACTGTTTCCATAATATAGCGTGTCCAAAAAAAGTGGTCTCGTGGCACAACTTACCCCGTGTATGGGGTAAGTTGAGCATTGGAGCGGGGTAAGTTGAGAGGCCCCTCCTATCCCCCTCATGCGGAGGGGTCCAGGTGGCCCTCTCAGATGTGTTCTGATTTATTATCACCTTCACTATTTAATTACAACATGTCAACGAACGTGATGATTATACCAACTCCTCAAACAAAATGAAGTGAAAACAATTAATTAGGATGTTTTCCTGCGACTGTTCAGCCATGACAGACTGGGAAGTTAAAGCCGGGCCTTGCCCGAGGAAGTTTCCCATCTTTTTATCTGTTTGTCTGATTCACTGCTCTTAAGAATCTGCCAGCATCTGCTGAGGACCATGTCCTCTTAACAGAAGCAACTTTTCCTTGACACTAATGTAACCACCAAGAGTAATAAATGTGTGACTTTGCGACGTGACTGATTAAAGGAAGAGGGTGATGATTTATTATGCAACAGAAGAGTATATTCAATTGAACTGTGAGTCACAAGAGGTAGACGACCAACAAAGAGAAGTTAAGTGTACGCTACACACAGCACAAGTTAAAACAAGAAATGATATGTTACAGCAGCACATCACCACAACCAATTCAACTGCCTGTAGTCTATTAGGTGTGCTTACATTGTTTCGAACCTTAAACCTATACAAAGGTGCCTGTTGAATATAAATCTTATTTTTGCCGTTATTAAGCATCATTTAACTAGTTCTATGATGATCAGCATCATGACAACAGGATCATGTCAACATGTGATCACAAAATGATTAATTCTTAGTTGATTATTTGTTGATAATATGCTTATATTGAGTGTCTTTAAATGCATCAAACTTCAAATAAACAGACTGTAAATGTATTTTTATTTTTCCACAAAAACAATGAAATGCACACATCATCAGTGTATGAGAAAAACAAAACAAAATACTGTAAATAATAAATACTAAAACATCATCAATACATTGAACACACAGCAATTAGAATCAAATACAGTGATCTCCACCAACACTGACACATTATCCGGTAACACTTCAGGGCAGCACTTAGCTGCCAAACACTCTACAGCATTCTTCTCTGTACTCAACTACATGCCAGGATTCTTCAGTATTGATCCTAGGCAGCCCATGGTCATGTGGAAGAGAACTGGGCTTGTACGAGAGGCAAGTCAAGGACTAGTGTGCCCCTGAGCAAGGTACCCAATCCCCCATAAAGATGGGTTATATGCAAAGGTCAAATTCACTATCAATAATTGGTGCATGTACAAAATAAAACAAATTGTATTTTCCAAATAAAGCTCTATTGAAAAAAAAAAATGAAATGTGTGAGTGATTTTACTTTGAAATGGGAACACAGTCAGCCACATTTGTCGAATGAGAAGGGGTCGACGATTCGTGTGGCAACTGAGCGGACAACAAATCCACTCTCCACACAGGATCCAGACCCTCAATTGAGACACAGCTAGTGACTAGAATGGCTCTGTCGCCAGACTGGAACACAACTGTTGGGGATTAGTCACTGCATATTTTGGTGCTGTTATCTCAGTTTAGACACCATCATTGACAGAACACATCATGATATTTAGGCTTTCCAAAATTCTTTGCTTTGCTCAAATAAAACTGCAGCACAATGGACCCCCATACTGCAGGTGACCCGATCCAGTATTATTTTCATCATTCTATGCTGCTGCATGGATAAATTACATTACAGTACTATAAACATTTTAGAACCAATTCAGAACTATCTTGACTAAACCCATAACTTAACGTAACTGGTATATATCAGCTCCTGGTCTCTTTCTTCTGTTTCCACTTTGCCTCTCTCTTTTTACTTTCTCTCCCCCACCTCCCCTCTGTCCCCCATTTTGTCCTTTGACTCCAACCAGTTGAGACAGATGGCTGCACATCTTTGACTCTGTTTCATTCAGATTATTCCTGTTTCAGGGTGGGAGATTTTTTTTAACTGTATTGCTTAAAATCCTCTTCACACCCTGATTGTAACCAATTAATGAATGCATTGTGAAATGGACAGGCCTGTAAAAACACCATCCAATCATATTGAATGGCCCGAGTTAATTGATTGGATCGTGATGCATCAATCAAACTGCCATTTTTTTTCCTCCACTGATGCCTAATGTTTGCTCTTTGTGTGAACTGTTGGGTTTCTCTTCTCTCCACAATTATTGTAACTATAATTATAAAGGTTTCTGCCTTACTATGTACAGTACTTTGAGATAATGTGTGTTGTGATTTGTTAAATAAAATTTCATTGAAAAATACTTTTACGTTTTATTGTTCACTAGATGATAGACTGCATGGTCTGGCTGACTGTCAGTACCATTATTAGGGAACATCTACCCTCCTGAGGTTCGGGCATCATTACTCATCAATTACTTGTTGTTCTCCTAAGAAAAGACTAAGGGTTAATTTGTCCCACGGGTGTGTGTTAACATAATTATCCTTTAATGAAAGATATTTGTCTTTGTTGTCATGATAATGTGTGACTCTGCAGGAATCTAGTGTGGGTAAAATATGGCGTGTGGGTCTGCAGTCCTGCATTCTGGCTGAGCAGCATTCTGAATGGGAATCACTGACTCCATTTTGCGTCCTTTGCTGGTGTTTCAATATGACCAGAATCACTAATGTTGTTGTCAGCTGACTCCATCCATGATTTTCTTTCACCTCTCTTTTGAGCTTGCCTGATTTAGTGCGACGACTACACTTGCTCCTCCACCTTGTTGGGCTCCACGTCCACTGTAGGAGCCACCTGCATAGGCTTGCAGCAGTCGGCACAGACGTACTTGAGGAAGCAGAGGTAGGCACTGCCAGACATGACAACCGTGATAATGATGATAATGGTGGCGCCGAAGGCTGGAGACACGGCATCTTTGAGCACAGACTTGAGGCCTCCCATGCTGATACCACTAGAGCCACTGCTCAGCAGGCTGTCATCAGGCTCACTGACAGCTTGACCTGGAAGACACAAAATTAATTCTTTTTATGAATTACACTAAAGGGCTTTTATTTAATTGTTGTTTTGGTGTTTGTCAACATGTTGTTTTTGCTCTTGGTTTACAGGCATTTCCTTTGAGGTTACCATGAGGACATCACAGGCCTATCCACATAGACACAGAACAAAATATATACGATCTTTTTCACGAAATGTTTTATGGTGGACATATATTAATTAAACAAGATCTGCTGAGTATATCGAAATTGAGGATATGCTACCGATTTATAGGATGAGATGTGAAAGTGGTATCTGAATCAAACTTTAACCTCACCACTGCCCAGCTGGGTATCAGCAGGTATTTTGATGAAAATAACACAAAAGCATTGAAACACTTGATTCTGCACAAAGATTTGTATAACTTTTAAATACAAGTGATGAATCATGCATTGTTTTTATTTGTATGAACAGCAGACAAATAACTATTTACAAATAACTATTTACATAGTCTGAAAAAAGGAACAAACAGAACAAGGTCGGGACGGAAGATATTAAAGATGCCTTACACAGTAAAGTGTGAGGCTTTTTCTGAATTTGATAGCGAAGTTTGAGCCTTGCTTCCACACTTACGTGGCTTTGAAGCTCTTCTCCAAGCAGTCCTGACAACCCCCCCTTGTCACGGCTTAGCAAGAAACCCAGAACGAGACTCTGACTGACGAAAGAAAAAGTTTATTTGAGATGAGGGAATGCGGGGAAGGAAGGGTGCTGGTCCGGGGGGAGGGGGGATGACGGCTGGAGGGCTTGAGGTGATGGCTGGGCTGGCAGACGGGCAGGCAGGAAGGACTGAACAAAAGACAAACAGGTTCAAATTTTGCACCGACTGGCAACAGAGTACAGTATCTAAAGGTTAGCTCGAATAGTAGTCTTCTTCCAACAAACCGTGTACACTGAGTGACGATCCGGCAGAGACTGAAGGTAGGGACAGGAACTAAGTGCAGACTGGGTGATGAGCTGATGGAAACCAGGTGGCTTGATTGCAGCAGAAGGGCAGGTGTGGAGTGGGAGGTAGGCAGGTCCAGCAGAGGTGACAGAGTGCAAGGGGGGAGGGGAAGGTGACAGGCAGACAAAAACAAACACCAAAACTGTCATGAGGCTGGCCTCATGACAGTACCCCTCCCCCGACGGACGCCACTGGGCGGCCCACCAGGCCCGGGTTTCTCAGGGTTAGCTCGGTGGAAGTCCTGAACGAGAGCAGGGTCCAGGATGAGCCGGCGGGACACCCAGCATCGTTCCTCGGGCCCATAGCCCTCCCAGTCGACCAAGTATTGAACGCCACGGCCGCGGCGGCGACAGTCCAGGAGACGCCGAACAGTGAAGGCGGGATGGTCGTCAATGACCCTGGGGGGAGGAGGAGGGGGAGGAGGGGGAACCAGCGGACTGGAGACAACAGGCTTGACAGCAGACACGTTGAACACAGGGTGAACCCGAAGGGTCCGAGGTAGCTTCAGCCGAACAGCATTGGGGTTAACAATCCTCAGAATCACAAAAGGGCCAATAAATCTTGGGGACAGTTTCTTAGAGTCTGTCTTTAAAGGGAGATCCTTGGTGGAAAGCCATACCTTGTCTCCAGGAGCATAGCAGGGCGCAGGGGTGAGATGGCGGTTCGCTTGGCGCTTGTAGCGGTCAGAGGCTTGGAGTAAGGCAGAGCGTGCACGGTGCCAGGTCTTGTGGCACAGGCGGGCATGGGCTTGGACTGAGGGTACTGAAAGCTCCTTCTCCTGTGAGGGGAATAGGGGAGGCTGATACCCAAAAACACATTGGAATGGTGACATACCTGTGGCAGATGAAGGCAACGTGTTATGGGCATACTCCACCCACGGAATTAGCGTCGACCAGGTTGAGGGGTTGCAGGACAACATGCAGCGGAGTGAGGTCTCTAGATCCTGGTTTGCCCTTTCCGCTTGACCATTAGATTGTGGATGGTATCCTGAGGATAAACTGATGGTGGCTCCAACAGAGGAACAGAACGCCTTCCAGACAGCGGAGGTGAATTGAGGCCCACGATCTGAAACTATGTCTGAAGGAAGTCCATACACACAGAACACTTCTGACCAAGAGATCAGCTGTCTCCTTGGCCGAGGGCAGTTTAGGTAGAGGCAAGAAACGGGTAAACTTACTGAAACGGTCAACAACAGTAAGGACTACCGTGTTGCCAGCAGAGGCGGGCAGACCAGTCACAAAATCCAGGGCCAGGTGTGACCAGGGACGTCGGGGCACCGGCAGAGGATGCAATAATCCAGCACTGGGTCGAGTTGAAGACTTGTTTTGTGCACAAACAGGACAAGCAGACACAAAAGATTTGACATCTGCAACCATTGATGGCCACCAAAAACGACGTCTAAGGAAGGCAAGTGTTCGACTTAACCCTGGATGGCAGGTAAGTTTTGAAGAATGGGCCCATTGCAGTACTGCGGGCTTTACAGAGTCTGGGACATACAGCCGACCCGGAGGGCCATTACCTGGGTCTGGTTGTGTCTGTTGGGCCTCTTTTACCTCCTCTTCAATCCTTAGAGACACCGCAGCGACTAAACAGGACTCCGGGATGATGGGTTCTGGGGGCTCGATGGGGCCATCCTCCCTCCCAAACATACGGGACAGGGCATCAGGTTTCGTGTTTTTAGAACCGGGCCTGTAGGTCAGAGTAAAGTTAAATCTACCAAAAAATAGGGCCCACCTGGCTTGACGAGCATTGAGCCACTTAGCAGACTGGATGTACGCCAAGTTCTTGTGGTCCGTCCACACCGCAAAAGGCTGTTCCGATCCCTCTAACCAGTGCCGCCATTCCTCAAGAGCCAGCTTCACAGCCAAGAGCTCACGGTTGCCCACATCGTAGTTCCTCTCTGCTGGAGATAACCGGTGGGAGAAAAATGCACAAGGATGGAGCTTACCATCCATGGCGGCGCGCTGAGAGAGGACTGCTCCCACCCCAATGTCTGAAGCATCCACTTCCACAATAAACTGCTTCTCCCGGTCCGGCTGGATGAGAACTGGTGCAGAAGTAAAATAATCCTTGAGCTTGAGGAAAGCTGCTTCAGCGGCGGGCGTCCACTGGAAAGGCTTAGAGGTTAAGGTTAGTGCAGTTAGCGGGGCAGCCACACGACTATAATTTCGGATGAATCTTCTATAGAAATTAGAAAATCCAAGAAACCTCTCTAACGCCTTACGACTGCTAGGGCTGGGCCAAATCAGGACTGCCTCTACCTTGGCTGGGTCCATCCTCATCTGTCCTTCAGCGATGATGAAGCCCAGGAAGGAAGTTGACGGGGCATGGAACTTGCATTTATCGGCTTTCACAAAGAGCCGATTCTCCAACAGTCTTTGGAGAACCTGGCGGACCTGCTGGACGTGTTCTGACAAACTCCTAGAGAAAATGAGAATATCATCCAGGTAAACAAAGACAAAACGGTGCAACATGTCCCTGAGGACATCATTTACCAGGGCCTGGAAGACGGCTGGGACGTTGGTGAGCCCAAATGGCATAACCCGATACTCAAAATGGCCCAGAGAAGTGTTAAAGGCCGTCTTCCATTCGTCACCGTCCCGTATCCTCACCAGGTGGTATGCATTACGGAGGTCGAGTTTAGTGAACACCGTGGCCCCCTGGAGTGAGTCAAAGGCAGAATTCATTAACGGCAAAGGATACTTATTCTTTATGGTGATATTGTTTAACGGGCGAAAATCAATACATGGTCGGAGGGACCCATCCTTTTTACCAACAAAGAAAAACCCTGCTCCAAGGTGTGACGAGGAGGGACGAATGATGCCAGCAGCCAGGGAGTCCTTTATATACCTCTCCATGGCCTCCCGCTCAGGCTTGGAGAGACTGAATAGGCGGCTACTGGGAAGGGGAGCACCAGGCAGGAGATCAATGCCACAATCATAAGGACAATGAGGGGGCAGAGACAGAGCACGTTCCTTACTGAATACCGTCTGGAGGTCATGGTATTCGGGTGGAATGGAGGCTAGATTAGGGACTTCAGGCAGGGTTTCAGGACTGGGCACCGAAAAAGGAGGGGCTGATAGCAAACAACTCGCATGGCAATGAAGGCTCCAACTCTCCTGTCCTCCAATCAACTTGGGGATTGTGTTGTGCTAGCCAGGGGAGCCCGAGAACTAAAGGGACTGAAGGCGAGTCAATTAAGTAAAAGCTAAGGCTTTCCTGATGATTACCAGACAGAAGTATTTGCACTGGTACAGTCCTCCGAGTTATGCTGGCTAAGAGTCTACCATCTAGTGCGCTTGCTTCTAGTGGCTTATCCAGACAGATAGAAGGCAAGTTTAACTGCTTGGCAACAGTGGCATCAAGGAAACTCTCATCTGCACCAGAATCTAGAAGAGCAGAACAATCCAGGGACTGACCTTTCCACGACAAAGTCGCATGTGCTTGTGCTCGGGGTCGGGGAGAGAGAGGAAGGGAGGTGTGGCTCGACAGGATTCTCCCCCTCACTGACGAGCCTGGTTGTTTGACGAACGAAGAGGACAGGAGGCCAGGAAATGCCCAGGTTTCCCACAATACAAGCAGCTGTTACTCCTCATGCGACGCTGACGCTCCTCGGGTTCCAGATGGAAACGTCCCAGCTGCGTTGGCTCAGGTGAGGGATCCCTTCCTAGTAAACCAGGGACTGAGCCTTCCTCACCTTGGTGCGCGCGGGATCCTGAGGCTGATGGAGAGTGCCCTGGGGTGGCAGTGGGTGGGCGCCGCTGCCTCTCTCTTCTCCGCTCTCGCAGTCGATTGTCTATGCGGATAGCCAGGGAGACTAGACCCTCAAAATCAGAGGGCTCCGGGTAGGAAACAAGTTCAACCTTGATTGAATCATTTAATCCGTGACAAAAAACAGTTTGAAGAGATTCATTGTTCCAGCCACTTTCAAGGGACAGGGTACGAAATTCAACTGAAAATTCTGCCACACTACGCATACCTTGGCACAAGGAGAGTAACCTCTTGGAGGCCTCCTGGCCACGAACTGGATGGTCGAAAACCTTCCTCATCTCGGTGGTAAAGGCAGCATAGGAAGCGGTGACTGGAGACTGCTTCTCCCACAGAGCAGCCTGGGCCTGGGCTGCTGCTCTGTGGGAGAAGCCAAGCAACTCTCGACTGCTCCGTTGAGTAAGACTGGGGCTGTTGACTGAACACAAGATTGCATTGTAACAGAAATTAACGACATAATCCAAAATCACCCTCATATCGATCCGGGGGAGGAACCCAGGGCTCCTTAACGGGAACAGAAGTGGACACTGCTGGAGTTGGGACTGGTGGCCTTGTCTCGGAACTGGAGGGCTGATTCACCTGATCCCGGATCTCCATCACCCGGGTGGTGAGCTCTCTGAGGCTGTCCATTACCTCCTTCAGTGCCAGGGTGTGCTGTCCAAGCAATATGCCATGGTGGGAGACTGCCTGGCGGACTGGGTCAGTGTCTGCTGGGTTCTGCATGGCCGGATCGTTCTGTCACGGCTTAGCGAGAAACCCAGAACGAGACTCTGACTGACGAAAGAAAAAGTTTATTTGAGATGAGGGAATGCGGGGAAGGAAGGGTGCTGGTCCGTGGGAGGGGGGATGACGGCTGGAGGGCTTGAGGTGATGGCTGGGCTGGCAGACGGGCAGGCAGGAAGGACTGAACAAAAGACAAACAGGTTTAAATTTTGCACCGACTGGCAACAGAGTACAGTTTCTAAAGGTTAGCTCGAATAGTAGTCTTCTTCCAACAAACTGTGTACACTGAGTGACGATCCGGCAGAGACTGAAGGTAGGGACAGGAACTAAGTGCAGACTGGGTGATGAGCTGATGGAAACCAGGTGGCTTGATTGCAGCAGCAGGGCAGGTGTGGAGTGGGAGGTAGGCAGGTCCAGCAGAGGTGACAGAGTGCAAGGGGGGATGGGAAGGTGACAGGCAGACAAAAACAAACACCAAAACTGTCATGAGGCTGGCCTCATGACACCCCTCCCCTTTAATAAACACACAAAAAAATAGATGGTGACTTGCTGTTATGCCCGACATGTTTACTGTGTGTTAGCTTTGGAGCTATGGAGACGATTAATGTTGCATAGATAGAAATAAGCAGACCGGGTAATATTATTGATGTGAGAGTGGAATGACAATGAGCAATTGAGGATGACACCCAGACTCATCCAGACTGGATAATGTAGATTTGGGTTTTGAGTTACCATGTTTACAGGGACGCCCTGAAACTTTATAATGACGATCAATAAGAAGTTTTTGGTTAGTTTGACTGTACAAAATCATGAATGCTGCCTGATTGTAGCTCAATACAGAAATCTTGTATTATAACATACTGAACAAATGTAAAGCCTCAGAGCTTCTTTCATTGGTGGTGGTGCTACTACCCTTGGTGTCTCTTTTCTTAGGTGCAGGTACTGACTGCTGATTGGAGAAGGAAGATTGGGAGGAGTATAAAATGGCCGCCGCTTGAGCTGTTCTTCTCTTGGCCCTACTCCCAACAGCACCATGGCTTTGTTCTGTCTAGTTGGTATTTGTATTTATTGTTGAAGCTTTTGGGTCCATCAATCCAGGTAGAGGTAAGGGTGGGTAGCTCTTTTCTTTAAAGCTTTTTTTCTCCTGTTTATTTTATAGGGAGTCAGGTCACAAACCTGTATTTTCATTTTCTTTACTTTTGATAGGGAAGTTAGGTTGGGATATAGATTGTTTAGTTTGTTGTTTTGAGAAACGCTCACTCTGATGATAATTGCTACCATTGTCTTCTTGGAGTTTTATAATAAATGATTATTTGTGAGCTCCAGCTTTGTAGCCTTGGTCGTCCTTGGGAGTGGGGAAAGAGGGGAGCAACTTTTCATGTTAGGCACGGTTCCCCTAGGCCGGTCATAACAACAGTATGTTATTGATGACAGAAAGTGAATTTTTTTCCATATCACCCAGCCCCTAGCTTCAACACAATGAAACAAGTGAAACTGATTGGTGCTAACCTAATATATACCTAATATACTGTCAGATCTCCTTGTGGTCCAGCTTCCTTCTCCAGATCAGGGAGTTTGACCCCACACAAGCTGTAATGTTGTGGCGAGTAACGGTGTTTAAGTATAACAGCGTTAACGGCATTATTTTTTCAGTAACGGAGTAATCTAATTAATTACTTTTCCTATCGTTGCAACGCCGTTACCATTACTGAGAATGTAAAGTGGCGTGTTGAGTTACAATTCGGTTGAATGAAGCGCAGCGGTGTCGGGCTATCTGACAGCCACAGCGTTTTTTTAAGTGGAAATATCGACACTACTTCTCCTGAGGTAAAAGGAAAGAATGTATATGCAACGTGCACACTATGCCCTATGTTTATTTTCAATGCAATGATATACAGATACAGAGATTTGCACTACTGAAAGGCCACATTTTTCCTTTGTTTCTCTTTACCCAAGTTTACATTTGTGTGTCAATTGTGCCCTTCAATTCAAAGTTCAAATAAATACCAAATGTTCTAAAATAGTGTACATAGGGTTTTTATTCTTCATTCAGGTATTATAAACAATTTGTGCCTTGTATTGGATTTACGGCAATCTGCCACCTGGTTGTCACTCCTTGTCCTCTATCCATTTGGCTGCATTGATCAATAGCAATAATATCAAGGTCTATGGTTACGAAAAAGTGTTAGAGCCTTTGATTACTGATGTCATAACATTGGAACAACATTGGAAAAATTTGAAGGGGACATTGTTGTATGTTATTGCCGATATACCCTTGGTGCACACAGCATTGCTGCTTTTGTAGAGAGTTTTTCTGTCAGATATGCTTGCAGGTTTCATACAGCCGGTAAGTTAGAAATTCAAGACAAGGAAGTTGGAGCTGGTGGTTTCTCTCTGAGAACTGAAGAGATTCACACAAATTATCTAAAAATCCTTGAGGAAAATTCCTTGAACAACTGTTATGGTGTTAAGACTAAATGTGTTCTGTCAGAAAAACTTTCCACTTTCAATGTTATTTGTGGTTTCCCTCCAGGGAATAGTTCCGGTTGAAATAACACTTTAAACCAGGCAATAGAAGATTTTCCCTATAAATGGACAGTTTTTTTGAAACTCAGCCTCAGCCTCTGTTCCACTGACCCATGCGTCCAGGAGAACAATTGGTGGAAACGCACATTAAAACTGGACTCTAAGAAGATTTTTCCCCCTGCTACTTGGACAGAAAGTGCCCACTGATGAACCAGCCTGGAAATCCTTGCTGATTTGAAGGACACTGTAGAAGCGGTTGTTTCTCCAGGTCAGACTCAGGAATCAATTGCATATTTGAACTTTAAGATCTCTGAGCACAGTTAGATTTAAAAAGATTTTCTCTCTAAACACCATCTCTTGGAGCATTATCCTCACTTAAAAAAAAAGAGTTTGGACCGTTAGTTGCATTATGGACCATGTGCTTCGAAGCAAAGCACAGCTTCTTCAAAAGAGTTGTGAGGCATACAACCTGCTTCAAAAATGTGCTTCTGTCCTTAGCACAAAGACATCAGTTTCTCATGGCGCATCACCTTCATGTGGAGGTTGCAAATGTTTCAAATCTTCCCATTGATGTCTTATCATCATGTTTAACATAGCATTTGCTCTTAAGCAGAGGCATCCAGATGGTGGATGGTTGGATGGTGTATGCTTAGCTAAAAATGCAACGTACAATGGCCTGAACTATAGGAACGGAATGATCCTTGCTCATTGGCAGGGCTGCCTGAATTTGTGGAAATAATCCAGATGATTGTTGTCAAGGATAACTGTCAGAAAGCTGAGTGCGTGGTACTGGGAGCATTTCAGGGCGTATGAACTTAAACTGTGTCCAACGAAGGAATTGGAACTGTTTGACCAAAATCAACTGGCAGATCCATACCCATTGGCTGACTACACAATTGGAGGAATGCAGCTGATAACTCTCAAAAGATACATATATGTGTAAGGTCAGTCTTAAAGTGACACACAAAATATTAACAAATAAATATTTTGCTTCCCATATTAAGCATAATATTCATGTAACTTGTGTTCAACAGATTCCTTTATAACATTATGGTAGCCAAATATAATGCACACATTTATGGAGAGAGGGAGCAGGAGAAATATAAACGTGCATTGTAAATAATGTCACCTAAAGTTTAATTTTGAAAATATTAACTCATATTTCTCTCTCTCTCTCTTCTATCACTCTCACAGGGCATGGATACAGTGAATTCTTTGAAATCCAAGTCTCGAGAGGACGCCTACCCAGCAAAGAACGTGAAGAGCTTTGCAGGTAGACAGAGCTACTGTTGGTTGTTTTACAGTGTTCCAGTGTTCTTCAGTCGGATCATCAAAGTGTTGGGATAGTTTACTAACCACAAAACTTAAGTCTGGTCTGGTGCATGTGGACAAATATATCAAACTTCCCACTGCTTCCCTGTACTTCCTTGGGTTTGTCATTTTTTCAGCATTTTCTGTGTAATCAAGTTTTGCTTGACATGGGGTCTCTCTGGACCTGCAGTCTGTCATTTCAAATCTTTCTAGTATTTTGTTCACATAACTTTTCTGTGACATAACAACTTGACCTTCTGTTTGCTCAAAGTCTATGCCCAGAAAATGTTTCAACCTTCCCAAATCTTTCATTTTGAACTGTTCAGTTAGCATTGCTTTGACATTTTTCAGTACATGTTTGTTGCTGGCTGCAATGATTAGATCATCAACCCATATGATCAGGATTACCTTTTCATCATGTTTTTCTCTCGTATACACACAGTTTGCAACATAGAATTCCAGTTTCTACCGGATTGTTTTAGACCATAGAGTGACTTATGTAATCTACACACAAGCTTTTGATCTGCTTCTGACCTTATTTCATGTCCTTCTGGTTGTTCAATGTACAGTTCACAGTCAATTGGTGCATGCAAATACGCAGTCTTAACGTCCATTTGATGTAAGATCAGGTTTTCCTGTGCTGCCTTTTGTATGATCACTCTCACACTGGTCATATCAGCTGTGGGTGAGAATGTCTCTTCATAGTCAGATCCTGGTTTTTGACTGTAGCCTTTTGCTACAAATCTTGCTTTATATTTCTCTGATCCATCAATATCACTCTTGAGGGCATACACCCACCTGCCCCCCACTGCTTGTTTGCCTGGTGGCAGTCGAGTGAGGCTGAAGGTTTCATTTTCTTTGAGTGATTGCATCTCCTCGTTCATTGCAGTTATCCACTGACTTGCATTAGTTGATGCTATAGCATCCTTGTAGGTCTGAGGGATGTCACATACTGCTCTGTAACAGAAATCTATACATGTCTGCAGCTTATCTGCCGTTTCCTCAGTCTCAAAATCCTGTAAGTAAGTTGGCTTTTTCCTTGCCCTCTGTGGGTTCTTTCTTATTGCACACTCAGTATCTTTTTCTCGCTCTGTCACTTCAGGCTGTTCTGGCAAAATCTCAGACATCTTTTTCGTCACTCTCATGAACCACGGGATGTACCTCACTATCACAATATTCAATGAATGACTCACATGTTTGTGTTTCTTTTTCTTTAGCAGTTTTGGTTGTGAACTTCACCAACCTGTGTTTTTGGACTTTGTCTGTGTAGTACACCAAATAGGCTGGACTGTTTTTGTCATAACCTATGAAAATACCTTGCTCACACCTGGGATCTAACTTCCCCTTTTCCTGTTTGTAGGCAAAACACAGATCCAAATTTCTGCAGTTTGGAAACATCCAGTTTCATACCAGTGAACAACTCGTATGGTGTTTTCTTAGTGCGTCTGCTATAGCATCTGTTCCTTACATAGGCTGATGTCTGCAAAGCATAGTTCCATAGTTTATCTCGCCAACCTCTCTCAGCTGTGCCGTTTTGGTGAGGTGAATAGGGTGCAGACTTTTCATGTCTAATTCTATTCTTGGTTAGCAGTTCCTGGAAATCTCTGTTTGTGAACTCTGTACCATTGTCTGAACAAATGCACTTTACTTCTCCATATGGTGCTATATCTGCCAGGAATCTCTCTGTGGCTTGTACCTCATCACTTTTGTATTTTAGGAAATACACAAATGTGGTACCTGAATAGTCATCTGTGAAGACTGTACATATTTGTGCCCATCAATGCTTGGGGTTTTCATGGGGCCTGCCAAATCAGTATGAACCAGCTGTAAAGGTTTTGTAACTTTCTGTCTGGCTCTCGATTCCTAGTCTGTGTGAACTTGCCCTGCGTACACACTTCACATATCTGAGCTGGTCTGACTGTACTCCCCTTAATCACCAGCCCTTTCACAACATTTTGCAAATTTTGACCCAGTGACCCAAAATTTCATGCCATGTTTGCATGTCGTGACAGGCTTTGCATTTATCAACATTTTGCTCAACAGTCGGAGGTAATACAAATGACCACTTTCATAAATGTCAAACCTGCTACCGTCCTTCGTGATCATGTGACTGTCCTCTTTCTTGAAGGTGATCGTTGCTCCTCCATTTGCCGCCCTCCCCACTGAGAAGACGTTGTGTGGGTACGATGGCATGTACAGTGCATCACGTAGCTGTGCTCTGTGTTCTTGTCCAGTCTAGAAGATAAATCACCACTGTCCCTCTGCGTTGTGCTATTCCCTTGCACTTGGTTCCGTCTGCCAGTTCGACTGAATGTGACTCCGGTCGGAATGCATCATCGAAGCTGTTGAACTTGTCAATGTCGTTCAAAATGTGGGATGTAGCTCCTCCATCCACCATGATGCCTTTCATTTGTACATTGTTTGCTGACCTTTCACAACTCATATACTTCGCCATGAAGAGATGATCAACGTTGTTTCTCTGCTCTTCTTCTGCAACTTTTCTGACACCATCTTGTTCTCCCTTTTTTTTACACAGTGATTCTTTGTGTGTATTACTTTTACAATGACTACACCACACTTTTTGGGTACATTGTCTTGCCTTGTGTCCTTTTGTTCCACATCTGTAACATGTTATGATGACAACTTCATTCCTTTTATTAAAGTGTGTCTTGATGCTTTGTTTCACACTAGTTTTCATCACATTGTCCGTAGATTCAGCAGTTTTCATTTTTTCGGCTTCTTCATAGATTCTCAGTCTCCTCTTAAAGTCTGTGAATATAACTGTATCTTCATTTTCATTATTAATCAGAGTTCTTTTTGCAACAAGCAGAGTTGCCCCGAGTGGCCATTCAATGTATTCTCCTGGTTGGCTTCAGAACACGTCCATTTTTCATGTGGTTTCACAGTCATTCTCTTTCATTCTTTGAGTCACTATAGATTCTCTGCTCTTGTTACATAGTCAGTAACACTCTCGTTGTCAGCCATGCGTAACTTTGAAGTCAGTCAGTCATCATCTAACCGCTTTATCCTCCACCAGAGGGCCACGGGGGGTGCTGTGCCAATCTCAGCTACATCGGGCGATAGGCGGGGTACACCCTGGACAGTTCGCCAGTCCATCGCAGGGCCACACACAACTAGAGACAAACAACCATTCACTCTCACACTCACTCCTATGGTCAATTTAGAGTGTCCAATTTACCTAATCCCCACATTGCATGTTTTTGGACTGTGGGAGGAAGCCGGAGAACCCGGAGAGAACCCACGCACACACGGGGAGAACATGCAAACTCCATGCAGAAAGGCCCTTGTTCCAACCCGGGGCTCGAACCCGGGTCTTCTCGCTGCAAGGCGAGAGTGCTAAACACTACACCACTGTGTGGCCCGTAACTTTGAAGTGTACAAGTTAATTATTCGTGGCTTGCTTTTGCCAGAATAATGCTCTTTCAATATCTGAAGGGCTTTCCTACCATCATCTGCAGCATCTTGCCTTATTAGTGACAGGCTTTTATCTTCCAAAAGTCTTATTAACTCAGCATAGTAGTCGGCATTTTCCAGTGCATCCGCGACTCGCTGCTCCTCACTAACCTCTCCAGGTTCACGTAGGATGGTCCTAATAAAACAAAAAAAAGTGCTCCTGTGTTCGGCATTTTGGCGCTTGTTTTTAGCTAGCTCTTATCTGTTCGCTTTTACCTCTGGCTCAATTCTTTTTCACAAAATGAATGTTACTTATCTCCAAGCCTACATCGTCTGTAGAAGCTCCGTGTAATACTTCGCGGTAAACTTCTCTTCTCCACGCCGTGGTCGCCGTTAAACTTAAACTTGACCAACTCCGTCTGGGCCCATAACCTGTTAAGCATGGTGCGCAATCTTCATCTTGCGTGTAGGAATAGACAAGTTATCTTTAACCAACTGGCATATTTATTTATCTTTGTAAGTGTAACATTCAGGTGGAGTTAACATCCACTAGCCAGATGTCTCAATCGCGTCAACATAGGAGAACAACACATTTCCAAGCGAGTTTCACAATAAAAGCCCTGGAGTAAAGGCGTCATCATACAACAATATTTAACAATTCCAATAACTGTTGACCAGAAACTACTGTGTACAACAGATGTTCTTTATAGGGCCCACATTTTTGAACTGGTCCACTTTATAACTACTTTAAACATGGCCTAGACGCCTCATTGTTTCACTTGCTTGTCTGTGAAATGATCGAATTGTTGCCGGGAGACTATCATGTCTCATGTTTATTTGTTATTTTTACATTTCAGACACTGCCGGTAGATATTTGGTGGTACAAGGTACACTATTGTGTGAGACCATTAACTTAGTTAACGTGTATGGCCACAATGATTCCATTGTAAGTCGCTTTGGATAAAAGCGTCTGCTAAATGACATGTAATGTAATGATGACAATCCCTCATTTTTTGAGAATCTGTTTTTGTTAATTGCCACCCTTCCTGGTGCAGTTTTGATAGCAGGCGATTTTAATTGCACTCTTGACCCAAAATTCAATCGCTCCTCTGGGGTAGATTCCTCACACTCTCACAGTAGGAAGAAATTACAACACTTTATAGACAAACTGAATCTCTGTGATCCCTGGAGAGTGCAAAACCCAACAAAAAGAGAATTTTCATGCTTCTCATCATCATTTAAAGCCCAGTCTCGAATACATTATTTTTTAGTTTCCAGATTTCTGCTGCCCAATATATCTGGATTTCAGTAAGATAGCGCTGCTCTGTCAGACCACTCTCCCATCTCGTTGGTCCACAGTAGATCCCGGCTACCCAAAAGGGCCAATAAATGGCGATTGCATCCACGATGGCTGCAGAATTCTGAGTTTATTCAGTTTGTTGGTGAGCATAAAGATACATATTTTATTACTAACACAGACCAGACCTCCGCAACCATCAGGTGGGAGGCCTTTAAAGCATATATCCAAGACCAAATGATAAGTTTTACTGGTTCCAAATTAAATACATTTAAACAAAAAATGAACAAATTAGATACAGAAATAAGAGAGATGGAAAGAGTGGAGTGCCTTGACAATTTGGTGCTAACTAAACAAGAACTGTTGGCCCTTAAGGCTGAATATGAAGTAAAAAGCTGAAGATAGTATACAGTATTAAGACTTAAACAGACCTTTTACGAGCAAAGGGGAAACCCAGTAGGTTGCTTGCCTGGCAAATCAAAAAACTTGATTCAGAAAGACCTATAAATGCACTTTGGAATGAAAAGGGCACTATTACAACAGACCCATTGGAAATTAATCAAACTTTTGTTACATTTTACAAGTCTCTTTACCGACCGGAATATTTAGCAGAGTCTGTAGACCAAAATATTTTCCTAAATGGGTCAGAAATCCCATTTAGGAAAAGGCTATGCCTCTCTCGTTAATGGGTAGAATAAGTGTAATTAAAATGACAATTTTGCCATGGTTTTTATATTTGTTCCAATCGATCCCACTGGCGCCTCCACCCTCAAACTTTTTTTGAATTTTATTTGGAATAATAGAAAGCCAAGACTCAGGTTATCTCTTCTTTATCTGCCTTATGACCGGGGCGGATTACGATTTCCTAATATCCAGTGGTATTACTGGGCTGCCCAGTTGAGAGCCACTATGTTTTGGTTTATTGAAGGGAAAGATTTGCCCTGGTTTGTTGTCATCGGGTGATTTGTCTCTAGATAGCTATTTGTATTCTGCCCCCCTAAAAATATTGTTGAAAAAAACAACCAATCCCTTTGTGAAAAACATTATCATGGTCTAGTATGAGGTGCATAAATATTTAGGTGACTTGTCTGTTGTCTTGTTTTTCTCCGATCAGGATTCAGGATTTAAATGAAGAATGGGGCACAATATGCTCAAAGGCCCTATTCTGCCCCTTCTTAGATTTATGTTCCATTCACTTAGACTAACAGTGTCAGTTGTTGTGGTTATCGTCATCTAGTGGTTCAGTTGACTATAAAGTTTTTAAGTTTGATTGGACACCAACAGCCATTTTGAGGAACACGGCACATGATGAAGAGCGCACCATACAATCTGGCTGTTTCTCAATACTCCAGGAAGCAAGTACGTACTTGCTTACTTGGGAAGTATATATTTGAGAAGTACGCTGGGAGTATATACTTGCCAAGTACGGGAGTACACAAGTATGTGGCCGTGTCTCAATACTCAAGTAAGCAAGTATGTATGTATTGTTCTGCTGTTCGAATGGTGGCTGGCACCAAGTGCTGCAGCCTCATTACCGCCACCTAATGCATAGACTGTATATATGCTATGCACGTATAAACATATGTTATCATATAACATTAAATCACTTACAATAAACCTAAATTATATAAAAAAACAACCACAACTCATGTCGTTATTTATATTCAACACATTTTTAATGTTTTGTAGTCTTTTGTCTTCATATAACAGACCATTAGTGGGAGGTTGATGGTGTTGTACAATCTGGTCCTCAGGGACCACTGTCCTGCATGATTTAGATGTTACCCTGCTCTCACACACCTGGATTAAATGGTCAGCTTGTCTTCAATCTCTGCAGAAGCCATATGTTCATTTGAATCAGGTGTGTTGTAGCAGGGCAATGGCTATAAAATGCAGGGTTGGATTAAGAGGCACTGGAGTTGAGGAGGTTAATGAGTATAGGTGAGCTGGAGTACGAAAAAAAAATACTAACTAAAATGGATGCAAGATGTGTTGCTGTTCTCGCCGGGATGCTTTATCGGCAGGCCAAAGAGGAGGCTGCTGACCAGAGGTGTAGGATCTGGGAAAGAAGAGCCAGATTGCTGAGGAGGGAGAGGAGGCTTGCCCTTCTAGCATATCTTGTGAACAAGGTAAGAACTACTCATCACTTTAACTAATAATCACATCTATTGCCTCAAACAGCATATATATACAGCCATATGAAAAACTTGGGGAACCCCTCTCATGCTTCTTCAGAACTGAAGAAACCTCTTACTGAACCATTGCAAGCAATATATACATATTGCGTTCTGTGTTCCATCATGAATTGCCGAAATGTATTCTGGGATACATGGCCACCTCCGATGCATACTTGGTAAAAACGGGCAGAGCAAGAATACCTCCGGGTTTGAGAACTGTCCTCGCTGTTTGCTTACTTGACAATTGGAACAGAACTTGGACTGAGGCTGATGACGTTTTCACAAGTACGGGAGTACGCAAGTACGCACAAGTACGCACAAGTATGGATATTGAGAAACGGCCTCTGTCTCCATTCTTTTTTCGTTGGTTCTTCAAGAAGCACAATCTTGATATATCGCTAGTGTGTAATGTGTTATTGTGCATATTTCTTTACAGAATGTGTCATTTTTCTTTGATGTTTGAGAGTCGTTTGTGTGTCTATGTAGCCTGCCTTTGTTTGTGTTCATACAACTAAGTGTGTATTTTGTATTATTTTACAGTTTTACACAGCTTCCATTAAAGGACCTAAAGCCAACTCCTGTCTCTGGTACTTTGTGGGAGAGTGTTTAATTTGCTGCATATCTTTGTCAATGCACGCACAGTGAGGGCAGCAGAGACCCAATCACAGACCATTACCACCCGACTGTGCTTGATACAATACAAGTGGATAATGAGGTTATGCATTACCCCTGTAAAATTGAATAGGTTTGACCCTAATGTTGCTGACCTTTGTTATAAGTGCAGGGAATATCAAGGTACTTTATACCATTGTTTATGTGGATGTGAGGAAATTCTGAAATATTGGAGACAGGTGACACAGTATATCTCACAAATGACCTCTGCCTTGATTCCTCTAAATGTGTGTGTTCTGGGTATCTATCATGCCAGTTGCTCTCTGGATATTAGAGAAAAGAAGATGGTTGATTTGTCTTTACTACAGGCTAGACGCTCAATTGCCACTGTGCTGGAAAAATGTCAGTGGTCCAACCCTCTGCCTTCAAGTCTGGCTTTGGAAAGACTAAATTATATTATCAGGAAATAAACTCTGAATTCAATGACATTTGGGAAAGATTTTTAGATTTTGTTAAACATGGCGATGAAGATGCTCTGTGAAAAATGTGTGTGTATGATGTGATGTGATCATTTGATGTGCCGTGGGGTTAGAAGTGAATGTTATTTGCTGCCTGTTTGAATGGGGAATTATAAATGTTTTGTTATATGGTTTACTGTGATTTGTGTGTTTTAAGGTGACATTTAATAAAGACATGTTTCAAAAAAAAAGAGAGAATGGTGTGAGAAATTGTATCAAAGATCAAGGAGAATGAGAATAGAGAGTAAACCAGAGTCAGCAGCCATTAAAAGATTGTTCGTGATTTTAATGAGAGCCATTTCTGTACTATGGCAGTGGCGAAAAAAAGACTCTAATAGGTTATATAGGCACTTTTGAGTTAGATGGTAGTGAAATTGACCGCAACTATTCAAGCATTTTAGAAATGAAAGGTAGGTTAGAAATGGGGCACAGGTTATTGTGGTTGTGGGGATCTGAACCAGGTTTTTTCAGCATTGGGGTGACAGCTACAGTTTTGAAGAGTGAGGGAACACTCTCTTATGGCAGAAATCGGGGGGGCAAGATTTAACCTGAGCTGTGAGGAGGGGATCAAAGGCTTGGCATTACAGATGAGGTCTGAGTTTTCTAAGGCATCTGGAAGTTGGAAACTGCAGAAGGCTGACATTGAGGGAACGTGTCTGAGGAGGCAAGAGGTGAGGGATCAGAGATGAGGTGCTGATGGATATTGTGCATTTTTGCTGAAAAACAACAATAAGGTGTCAGATGAGGTCAGGTGAGGAGTAGGGAGTCTGGAGGTTGGAAGACTTGGTTAACCAGAGAAAACTTCATTGAAACAAATGAGACAGGAGTTGTAGGCAGCTTTGGTTGGAGTGATGAGGTCCTTGTAATGTAATATGTTGGTTATGTGCCTTTCGACCTTTGGCTTTCAGTGACCTGAGTTCAGGGGTAAACCAGGGGGCAGTTTGAGAGACGGTAACAGACCATGTTTTCAGTGGAGAATGTTGTTTAAAGCATTTTGTGTAAAGTAACCAGTTCATCTGAGGTGGCGAGATAGTCAGGAATCAGAATATTGTTAATGCTGGAGGAGAGTGTCCATATTAATGTCCTTCATATTCGGAAAGGAGATGTGGTTTCTTGATTATGGAGAGACAGAGAGTGACATTGAATGAGTCACCAGGGCGGGGTCAGATAGGTGTAGACAGAGCTGGAGAAGCTTGGCAGCTATGTATGGGAGCATTCCTGAAATGGGCCGTTGAACAAGTGACAGAAGAGTCCAGACTAGTTAAGACCTGATATGGATCGAACTGGCCCACATTGCAAGCCATGATGGCCAGCTGGGCTCGTAAAGCCAGGAACTGCATCAAACAGATGATGATGTTAGCTCTGTCACACACAAAAATGCAGCGGTGACAATAGTCTAGATCAAGGATGGGTAACTGGTGGCTCGCGGGCCTAGATACGGCCCGTGCCCTCACTCGAAGTGGCCCTTACGTTAATTTTTTAATTACAAAAATGTGTCCTCTGCGGCACTGAATCAGTTGTAATGACACAGTTGGCCACTAGATGGTGCCTCCAATGCAGACGCCGTCTTGTGCTTCTTCCACCAGTGAAGAAGAGATGCTGCACCATGGCAACGAGCGGGGGAAAGCGAAAAGTTGATCTTGAAAATCGTGTCTTTAAAGTGAAATGGGAATCAGACCATCTCAACATAATTTAAAGGAAAACCTTGTCCTGTGGGGTTTATTTTTATCCCTTTACAGCACCTGTTCCAAATCCGAACCTGAAAGAACTGCAAGAGAAATTAGCATAGCTTGTCAAGTTAACAACCTAGAGAGACAAATGAACACAATTTTCCACACAATTCTGGGCCAGGGAATTTAATTGAATGTTTAGTTTTGTTACACAATACAGTGGTGTATGAACTGCTAAAGAGGCCTGAGGCAGCAACAGAGGAGGTTGCCCAGCCATACACCATCAACACATTTGACCTGGGTGTGGCCATGAAAGCCTGTCCTATGGTCTGGAAGTATGAAAAGGAATTCAAAAAGCATATCATAATCCCTGGCAAGTTCCACACAGCCATGAGCTACATAGGCAAGCTCAATGGGTACACAAGTGTTGAGGTGCTGGCAGCAGCACTTTGTCTTCTCCAATGAGAAGTTCATCATTGGTGGCCCACACACCCAGAAACCCTGTGACTTCTAGTCCTTCCTTAGCAATGAGGTAAACAAGAAGCAACTGTGAGACCCGCTTCTCAAAGTCTGGGGGAGAAATGAGGCAGCATCTTGGCTGGAGAAGTGCAAGGGCAATTGTCTGTGTTGATGGGAGATCATATGACCTAACTTCAACAAATGGCCAATTAAGTTGCAAAAGCATAATGCTCATACCATAGTTTCAGTGCTTAACTGTAGCTGTCATCACATATCCAATGCTACAAAAATATTTTAATGGAACGTTACAATTGTTTAAGACATACACGAGTAACCAGGACGAGATAGACACCCGTGTTGTTCTGTACCTCCACCAAGCTGTTAAGTGGGGGTACAAGTCCAGGTTCAGTGTGGTGAGGACCCCTGACACTGACATAGTACTGATCCTCCTTTACCATACCAGCAGGATCAACCTCACCATATTTCATGACCACTGCACTGGCTTGCATCATAAGCTAGAGAATGTGTCTGAGCTGGCCGAGCCTCTGGGATCTGAGTACTGCAGCACCCTTCTGGGATACTATGTCTTTTCTGGGGAAGACTGCACCAGTGCTTTCAAGGGCATAGGCAAAGTAACTCCCTTGAAGAAGCTGCAGCAAAACCCGCAATTCCAGAAGGCTTTCAGCCAGCTTGGCACATTGTGGCAGGTCAGCAATGTGCTCCAACAGGAGATGGAGTCTCAACTCAACTCAACTTTATTTATAAAGCGCTTTAAGCAGCCGTAGCTGAAAAAAAGTGCTATACATGTAAAGCAATAAAAATACTAAAACAATAAAAACAATAAAACAACAAGAATGTTAAAACAATAAAACAATAAAGATATTAAGAGAATAAAAACAATAAAACACTAAAAACAAGAGCAGAGTCTCATGCTTAGTTGAAAGCCAAGGAATAAAAATGGGTTTTAAGATGAGTTTTAAAAATGGACAGTGAGGGGGCTTGTCTGATGTGGAGTGGGAGGACGTTCCAAAGTTTGGGACCGGCAATGGAAAAAGCTCTTTCCCCTCTGAGCTTCCGCTTAGACCTCGGTACCTCCAGGGGCAGCTGGTCAGCTGACCTGAGACACCGGGCAGGAGTGTAGGGATGGAGAAGCTCAGAGAGGTAAAGTGGGGCGAGACCATTTAAAGATTTAAAAACAAACAAAATAATCTTAAAATGGACTCTAAAATGCACAGGCAGCCAGTGGAGGGAGGCCAGAATAGGGGTAATGTGCTGACTCTTACGCGCCTGAACCAATTTAGGGCACTACCACTAATGCCCACAAGGTGCTGCAAGCGAGACAGTAGAATGTTGTGGTCTACAGTGTCAATCGCTGCAGTTAGGTCCAGCAGGACAAGGACCACGTGGTGACCAGAGTCAACCGCCACAAGGATGTCATTGAATACTCTTAGTAAAGCTGACTCCGTACTATGCACTGTTTTAAAACCAGACTGGAAAACCTCCAGGATATCATGCTCATCCAGGAACGACTTCAACTGAGTGTAGACAACTTTTTCCAGGATTTTAGAAATAAAAGGCAGCTTGGAGATAGGTCTATAATTGGCTAGCATACCACAATCAAGGCCAGATTTCTTAAGCAGGGGTTGCACCACCGCATGTTTAAAACTTTGGGGGACAACACCAGAAGACAGACTGCCAGAACTGACTGCCCTATACAGGGGAAAACCTCTTTAAAAAAGTGAGGTGGGACAGTGTCACAGGGAGAACCTGATGGCTTAATCTGGCCAACCACTTTTTCTAACGCAATCAAAGACACATGCTCAAAGGAATCAAGCACAGCTGAGCAAAGAACATGGTCAGAGGGGTCAGATGCCGGTGTGGTGATGAGAGTCCTTGCAGTAACAACTTTATCAATAAAGAAATTCAGGAAGCTATTACACATTTCAGGGGATTCCACTGGGCACGCAGGCGGAGGTGAGCCAAGAACAGATTCAATGGTTTTAAATAACACATGGGTTGTGAGAATTGGATTCAATAATGTCTGACAGGTGCACTCTTCTGGCCTCTTTTACAGTGTTCTGGTAGCAGCGCCAGCAGTCTTTTAGGATTTGGTGAGAAACCTGCAGCTTGTCCTTTTTCCGCCTGCTTTCAGCTTTACGGCAATCGTGCCTGGCTGCACGAGTTCTCGCATTGAACCATGGTTCAGGTTTAGCTCTGGGCTGCACAGTTTTAAATGGAGCCACAGAGTCCAGTATGGTTTGGCAGGAGGAGTGAAACCAGGAACTGAGCACCTCCGTGTTTGTGGAGGTTAAGTCAGAGCGCTGGTTGAAGGCAGCAGAGAACTGACTGGCAGTGACAGGGTTAAAAATCCGACGGCGGTGAGCAGGAGCGCCAGATTTAACTGCAGCGCAGGAGACAACAGCTTCAAACAGCACTGGCAAATGATCCGAGAACACATTGTCACAGATTTCCATGTTTGACACAGACAGACCATGACAGAGGACGAGGTCTAGTGTGTGTCCATGTTCGTGTGTGGGGGCCAGACACACACTGCTCCAAATTAAAAGAGTCAATAAGGCTTAAAAAGTCCTTCACCAACTGTTTATCAGGACAACACACGAATGTTAAAATCCCCTACAAGGAGGACACGATCATACTTGGGCATAATTTCAGCCAGAAGACCAGAAAAGTAATTTAAGAAGTCTTTATTGTATTTGGGCGGTCGGTAGATGACTGCACACAGCACCGGGTCGGAGCGACCCACCTCAAATACATTTGCTTCAAAGCTGGAAAAGGAGGGTGAGACAGAGCGCTGCTCGCAGTTAAAATCATTTTTATAAACAGTCGCCGTCCCTCCTCCACGACCGGACGACCGTGGGGAGTTAAAATAAGAACAGCCAGTCGGTAAAAGTTCCTGTCCGGGAAACGGACGAAGATTGTACCAGCCAGATTTTCAGTTTCACTGACCCATACAACTGATCTTTGCAATGATTTTCATTTCCCTATTTGTAATTGGTAATCGGGAAAGAGCTTGTTTTCAGTTTTTGGATTTATTTTCTTAAAACAAAACTCTGTTGGGGGGCCACACGGTGGTGTAGTGGTTAGCACTCTCGCCTTGCAGCGAGAAGACCCGGGTTCGAGCCCCGGTTGGAACAAGGGCCTTTCTGCATGGAGTTTGCATATTCTCCCCGTGTGTGCGTGGGTTCTCTCCGGGTTCTACGGCTTCCTCCCACAGTCCAAAAACATGCAATGTGGGGATTAGGTGAATTGGACACTCCAAATTGACCATAGGAGTGAGAGTGAGAGTGAATGGTTGTTTGTCTCTAGCTGTGTGTGGACTGGCGAACTGTCCAGGGTGTACCCCGCCTATCGCCCGATGTAGCTGAGATTGGCACAGCGACCCTCTGGTGGAGGATAAAGCGGTTAGATGATGACTGACTGACTGACTGAAACTCTGTTGGCCATGAAGGACCCTTTTACAATTATGGTCTTAGAACAAAGGGCCATGTGGTCGCCATCTAAGATGCATTTTGGCTCCATCTTGAATGAGCTGATTCCCTACAGAGTGAATGGATATTGTAAAGCAGCTTTGAAAAATCTAATGTAGAATAGAAAAGCGTTATATAAATACAGACAATTTACTGCACCATATCGTACAACCATGTTGAAAAACCTTTACTGTCCCTTTAGTATGAGGGAGTCTGATTCGTGATCCATCCATTGTCTAACTCCTTATACTCCACATGAGGGTCACAGGGCTGCTGGTGCCAATCCCAGCTCACATATATGTATATGTATATATATTTTTATAAATATATTTTTATATGTATATACGTATATATGTAATCCGTTACATTACTGGGAGAAAATATGTAATTAAATTACAGTTGCTTTTAGAAATTTCCATGATTATAAGTTTAGTTGTGTTATCAAATAGTGTTTTTCATGTCAACATCCTCCTTCTAAAGCCGACACTTGTGATTGGCTCTCTCTGGTCATGTGCCATTCTGCTGCTAGACTCAATCGACTTGTTAATGGTACGGCAGTCAGCAGCAACAATGTCAGAGGCGCACAAGACGTTCCTGGGTTGGAAATCTTCATACAGCAAGAAGATAAGGGCCCAAACGTTTTAGTACAATGCAAAGGTCCTGTCGACTAGCCTACAGCTGTAACTGCAAGCAACCACATACAATACAATGGGGAAGAAGTGCCAACCTTCTGTGTGTTTTCATGCCTAGCAGGTTAAATGATGTCAGCTTTAGTTTCATATCATTTCTGATGCAAGAACAGTGTACAATGAAGTAAGATGTAGCCTAACCATTAGTCATATTTCATCATGTTTTGTTATTTGTGTAAAGAACAAATATGTGGTTCATTCAAAAATAATGGTTGATGGTTTTAATCCACTTTTAAATTAAGAAAAGTAATCAAATGTAATTAGTTATATTACTTTGAGAAAGTAATTTAATAAAGTAAGTAATAATTACTTATTCAATAAGTAATTCTTGGGCCGGCATAACATCTATCATTGACTTTAACATGTGCGTACATAAACATTAGTAAGTGCAGGCAGGTATGTAGGGCAGCCTCCCTGCTGAAAATATGTCCCTGTGTGCATGTTGCAATAAGCATTTATCCTGTTTTATCTGAAACTTATTGTGCGCACCTCTCAGCCATAGTTCAATCTCTCTTTAGTATAATTATGTAGCTGTTGTGCTTTTACCTCGACTCAAATAGTCACTTCCTGTGCCCAGTGTTGAACTGTCTCCAGGGAAGATCTAAACTCTCCTTTGGTATTGTGTGGAGCTCATCACACCTACATCGAGCCCACTCGCATCTGGACAAGGGAAGTGGCACAGTCAGGATCCCCTTTTTGGACTTTTCGAGTGCCATCTAGCCCCTTGGACTCAAGGAAAAACTCACCAGAATGCGAGTGGACCCCTGCCTGGTTGCTTGGATTTCCAGCTACCTCACAGACAGACCACAGTATATCAGAAGGACATCACGTCTGACACTGTGGTCAGCAGCATCGGAGCTTCTCAGGGGACTGTGCTCACTGTTCACTCTGTACACTGCGGACTTCTGCTACAACTCTGAAACGTGTCACATCCAGTCCGAGACCAGTTCTAATAGGAGCAGAGGAGGTGGAGGTTGTGCAGACCTACAAATATCTTGGGCTGTGGCTGGACAACAAGCTGGACTGGACAAGCAACACAAGGCAACTGTACAAGAAGGCTGAGAGACGGTTGTACTTTCTGAGGAGGCTACAGTCTTTTAACATACACAAGAAGCTCCTGTGGATGTTCTACCAGTCTGTGGTCACCAGTGTTCTCTCCTCCACTGTGGTGTGCTGGGGCGGGAGCGCAACTAAGGCAGACTTCCACAGACTGGAAAAACTTGGGCCGGCTCAGTGGTCAGATTGAGGCTGGACCCTCTGGTGACAGTGGCAGAGAGAAAAACACTTGACAAACTGCTGAGCATCCTGGACAATGCCAGCCACCCTCTGCACACTGTCATCAGCTGCCAGAGGAGCCACAGAAGCCTCAGCAACAGGCTGCTCCTCCCAATGCACAGGACCAACAGACTGGGGGACTTGTTTGTCCCCCGGGCCATCAAACTGTACAACTCCTCATTGGGGGGGGGAGGGCAAATGAAACAAACAGTCATATTTTTGCAAGTGATTGTTATACATTAACAGAAGAAGTTAAATAGGCATTTTTAATATGCCCAAACCAAAACAAAAAAACGCTTCACAGACGAAGGAAAGGGCTCACACAGCCGAGGTGGAGTCCCCCGAGCACGATAGCCACCTTAGCACGAATGAGCTACAGGTGGATGTGGACATGGCCAACCTGCAAATTATATTACAAAAACTGAGAGAGTTTCAGCGTAAAGATGCAGAGACTCTCCGAGAAATACGTGAAGACATTAAAGCAACTAATAGCAGAGTTGACGAAGCCAAAATGCGAATTTCAGAAACTGAGGAAAGAGTGCAGGGGCTGGAGGAGGCTACTAGGGAACTGCTAAAGCTACAGGCTAAGATGGAAAATAAGCTAACTGATCAAGAGGGAAGAGCAAGACGGGAGAATATAAGAATTCACAGCATAAAAGAAGGGTCGGAGAGCGACTCCACATTGATGGTAACATTCGTGGACAAGCTACTGAGGGAAAAACTGCAGTTGCCTCACACAGACGACCTAAGGATCGAGCGTGCGCATCGCGCACTGGGACCAAAACCACCGGCTGATGCTTCCCTGAGATCCATAGTTGTCAGGTTCTCCAGCAGCATAACTAAAGAAGAAATCCTGAAACAGGTATAGCGAAAAAAAGGGTTTCTCTATTGGGGGAAAAAGGTCTTCGTGGACCATGATTACGACCCTCAGGAAGCGCCGGGAATACGCGGAGGCGAAGAAGGTATTGAGGGAGAATGATGTTCAGTTTCAAACTCCTTTTCCAGCCAAAATGAGGGTGTTTTATGAGGAGGAGATGTGTCTGTACAACTCGGCAAAGGAGGCTACGGGGGACATGGTGAAGAGAGGTTTTCCTATGACGATATTTAAACCACCGGTGAGCAGGGCTGATAGAGTTCAAAACCTGATGTGGCGCAAAACCCGGTCCTCGGGAGGAGGAGAGCAGCAGCAGCCAGAAGCTCCGCGGGATGGTTTTAGGAAGAAACTTGAAGCTTCAGACGGAATGACCGGTAATGTGTGTCTTGGCATGGACTCCTTATGGTAAGGGGACATATTAGCAGTGTCTGTGGAACAAACAATTTAAAAAAATAAAATAAGATTTAAAAATCCGCCATGTGAGGCGTTTGGGTTAGTTTAATGTCATTAATAATATAATATATAGGATTGGGGAAGATCTGAGCTAAAAAGCTAAAAGCATGGCTCATTATGAAGACTTAAAGGAGGGCCCTCCACTACTGGCATTGTATGGAGGCTTTTCCTCCGAGCCGGCAAAACATCTCGGCTCTTTCAGGGTCACACACAAGACCTCAACTTGGGACATTGGTTGAATGTGTTAAGTTCACGTTTTTTTTGGATCTGTTCAAATCATGTTCTTTTTGTTTTCATGTTCTTACAGAGTTTGAATGGAGGGGAGGTACTAAGATTGAAGACGGCACTTTTCTTATAATGGAAAGTCAAAAAATTCCACTTAGGTTGGCTTCTTACAATGTGAAGGGTGTACTTAATCCGGTAAAAAGAATTAAAATTCTGAGAAAAATGAAAAAGGACAAAGTAGATATAAAATTTCTGCAAGAAACCCATTTAACTGATTCCGAGCATGCCAAACTTAAAAGGCAGGGCTTCAATCAGGTTTACTCAGCCTCATATAAAACAGGTCACAGAAGGGGAGTGGCAACACTGTGAATTGTTTGAGGGTTGATTATTTTTTTATGTACAGTAAAGATATTGGATTTTTTAGGTCATGTAAAACTGGTTTAATGGACTTGTTGGACCACAGTCTGGTGTACCTAGATTTAAATCTGAAAAACAGAAAAAATACTTTATCTTAACGCACTTAAGGGGAAAATGAAGGAAGAACGTCAAGAGGAAATTAAGTTATATCTGTCAGAAAATGATACTGGGGAAGTTTCCCCCCTTATGGTATGGGATGCAGGTAAGGCAGTTTTGAGAGGAAAGATAATTGCAAAATTGGCACTACAAAAGAGGCTCAGATAGGAGAAATTGGATAAACTAGAAAAAGAGTTGGAAAACTTGGAAAACAAAGATACCCAATTGGACATTAGCCACAAAGAATTCTATGAGGCAGACAAACAAATGGAATCTGACCTTGTGACAAACATTCAACTCTCTAGTCTACCAGCTAACCATAGCGTTGTTGTCACTGGAAGGTTAAGTGTCATGTTGGCCTTATCAAGGACAGTGTCATGTAAGTACTTGCTGTGTTAACATTTCTGTGCAGACTAGTGTTTGATAAATCTAGTCTGAGTCCATGATTTAGCAAAAGCTAACCACAAAATCCGTGGCTTGTCGGTTCCCATAGGTTTCATAGCAGTGATTCACCTCCACCTTCTCTTTTGGATCTGTGAGGATCCATTAAAATGTTCTCTCCTTAGCCTTTTTCCAACTGTTTAAGCACATCTATCCACTTTTAAGATGAAAACAGCTGGCGAAGAGACAAGTTGTCTGAAATATTGCCTGTTTTATGAGTCGTAAATAGCAAATTGTGTTTTATATACTGCATTTCTCGTCTTGCTGCTTAGGGTTAGGGTCTCTCTCTACTCCCTCTTTCCTTTTCAATGACCCCTTGTTGTCCTCCACCTCTCCTCTGTCCCCCAATTTCTTCTCACTCCAACGAGTTGAGGCAGATGCCGCCGTCTTTGAGGGTGGTTCTAGTATATTTTCTCTCTATAATATTGCAAGGATTATGCCTTGCTAAATAAAAAATAAAAATTGATTTGATTTGTTTAGATTATCAGAGCAGAAGAGCGAACATAATTTTTTTGTAAGGCCATGCAAAATATTATCTCTTTTTTCATTTTATTGATTTATTTTTTTTACCTTCTATATCTAATCTGGGGCTGACATGGTAATTTTAATGGATGAATCTGTAATCTTCTCACAAAGCCACTGGCAGTGAGCTACTGACCCTCATCTGAGAAGCTCTGCACTGACAATCTGAGCACAGAAAAAGAGTGAGCACAGAAGAGGCTGAGAAGGAAAGGCATGTACTCACAGCACATAGCTGAGAAAGCCACACACACGAGGAGAGGAGCGTTGTGCATCTTCCACCGATCCTGCACCACACAACAAGACAAATACAGTCAATCCAACACGTCACTGGTTCACATGAAGACTAATCTGTGATGGATGATGTCTATGCAATGCAGTATGTGCAGGATATCACTATAATAAAGTGATGAAGAGCGCATGGAGAGCAAGCACCAGAACGCATTGTTAGGTCATCTCAAATATATATATGTACAAATGTTTTTTTCCATACAAGTATACGCGCTGCAAACCGAAACAGCTAATAACAGCTAATGTAACCGGACTTTACCATGTTTTCACGGTCCACCTGCGCTTAATTCAGCGGATTCATTCTGTCTCGGTACTACTGTTGTCGCTTCTCCTTAAGCGCGCACACACACGCACACACGCACAGAGTGTATCCTCTTCCCCTCCTCCTCTGTGACGTGTGAATTACAGCTGCTACGACACGGACACGACCTCAAAAAATAAAATATAAATGAAAAGGGGGTGTGGTTAGTATGAGCCATGCATGAAGTCCAATCTGTGAGAGGCTTAAAAACATACGTTCATACAATAAAATGGTACTCTGTGGTGCAAACATAATAATGCAGAACACATGAAATGAAGAAAAAGAGTTATTAATTATAAAATGTAGCACTGATAATAATAGTGTTTAGTGTGGTGATGCTCTGCTCTAAATCAGTGGGACAATAAATTGTGGTAATGACATCACATCACATTAAAAAATAATTAAACATTCAAGAAAATTTAAAATTCAGAATAATTCCAAGTAGAAACAGGGCTCTAATAATTGTATGGTCTAGACCTTACTATGTGAAATGCCTTGAGATAATATATGTTATGAATTGGCGCAATACAAATCAAATTGAATTGAATTGACTTATTCACACATAATTCAAGTTTTAGCAGTATTCATATAATGTCAATGCCTTTGCCACATATACTGTAAGTCACACATTCATATCATGTGATAACAACATGGTCCAACTAATTTTGGCTTCAGGTTTATACTGCACCCCCTAAAAGGGGAGTGGTAAAGATGGACGGACCTAAATTAGAATTGTGATTATTATCATGATGCAAAATGAACAAGGGCCTTTCTGCATGGAGTTTCTACATGTTCTAGTCGTGTGTGTGGGTTTTCTCCGGGTTCTGCGGTTTCCTCCCACAGTCCGAAAACATGCAATACGGGGATAAGGTAAATTGGACTAAATTGGATCTAAATTGACCATAGGTGTGAGAGTGAATGGTTGTTTGTCTTGTCAAGCATATATAAATAAGATCAAAACTTAAATATTCATGTCTGGACAAATGTAATTAAACAAAAGAAAACAATCTCAACAAGGCAATCAGAGATGGCACGGCAAACTCTGTGGCACAACGATAGAGCGTCTGACTACGGATCAGAAGGTTCTGTGTTCGAATCCACATCCACAAGTTATTCTAAATTCTAACAAGCCTCAGTCGGCCTTTGTTACTCATATTACATACATCACATAAGTAAGTGCGGAAGACACAGAGCCACCAAAAACAATCCTTACTACTAAGTAATAAAATACAATGAAATTCATTCACTACCACTTTGTCCCCCACATAAGGGTACCCATCCCAGCTAACGTAGGGCAAAAGGCAGGGTGCACCCTGGACAGGTCACAATGAAATTAAGAGTGTGTGGTTTTTTTCATTGATATTGTGAAAGTTAAATTCTGTGTTCTCATGAGTTAATGCTTGGATAAAAGAAAAAAAAAATCCTATTCATTTTCTACCACTTTATCCTCCACATGATTGTCAGGTGTAGCTGGAGCCGACAGAGGGCAAAAGACGCAGGTGAACAGGATGAGGCTCATCAAGAGAACTGAGAAGGGGGGGGGGGAGTGAGCAGAGACAGCAGGTAAGTGGGAGACAATGCATCACTGAGATGTTTCGAGGATCTGCTTCAACCTCTCCGGCTGGCCGTTGGACTGATGGTGGTAGCCAGAGGTGAGGCTGGGTTGGGCCCCCGAGGAACCAGCAGAATTCAGTCCAAAAGCGGGAGATGAATTGAGGACCCCGGTCTGAGACAGTGTCCATAGGCAGTCCGTGGAGGCGAAATATGTGGTTGAGAACTGCCTCAGAAGTCTGTTTGGCGGAAGGCAGTTTGGAGAGAGGAACGAAGTGGATCATCTTGGAGAACCGATCCACCACCATCAGGATCGCAGTCTTCCCCTCTGATGGCGGGAGACCAGTAACAAAGTCCAAGGAGATGTGGGACAAGGGACGGGACGTAGTTCCATTCGGTGCTGGATAGTTTCCTAGAGAGGAAAGCACAGGGGTGGAGTTCCTGGTCCGTACTTGATCTCTGCGAGAGCGCGGCACCCAATCCGCGAGTCTAAGGCGTCCCCCTCCACCACAAGCTGAGCCTGAGGGTCCGGTTGGCGAAGGAGGGGAGTGGAGTGATTGTATGTAAACTTCTGACTTTGAAGAAAGTAATAAAAAATTGGTTTCAACTGTAGTTACATTTAGTAGACACTGTTCCTTCAATCTTTGATGTCTTTTTAAAAAACGTTTCTAAACTCCTATCCTTTAATTCAAGGTAACTATTGATGTATCAATTATTAAGATAATTATTAATCATAATCTAAATTGGTAATCGGCTTAATTCATGAGACTGTTTTTGGACGTTATGAATAAACGGTTCATTCAGCTTCAACTACGGTAACTCACCCAGGCAGGCCTAGGGACATGTCCTGGGCCGGCCCACACGGGAGCGTTACCATAGTTACCGAGACAAGGCACAGGCGTCGCACTGCAAAACAAACAGCTGCCGTCTAACACGGCGCTCAGCTGCAGACACAACGCAACGGGGAGATGACGTAACGATTGATTGGCCCAGTGGCCTGTCTGTCAAGAATACCTGGCACAATGGCCCTATGAGAGGCTACAGAGGGCCCCGGAGTCCCAACCACGCACCCCTAGCCCCCCTCATCTAAACGTCTTGATGAGCAGGCGATAGTGAGACAGGGAGAGAAAAGGCGGAGCTGAGAAGCTCAGAGAAAATAAAAACAAAATCTCTAGCGGCACAGACGGCCTAAAGTAAGAAAAGAAAATTACATGATGTTTGCTGCAGGGGCCAGCCTGGCGAGGACCAGCAGCACTGATGCGGCTGCGTTAGCTAGCCCCCCCCAAACACTCTTGAATCTTAAATCCTTTCTCCAGTATCCTTCTTAAGAGCAAGTACAGTAAGCAACGCACTGTATATTTATTATTTATTTATTCAAGGCTCCAGAATATAAAGGGATATTGCTCAGAATAGTAGTGTTATTAAGGGATTGCGTGTTTGTATGTACATCAATGGGGCGAGTTGGCACAGTATCTACACACGGATTATAGTGGGCCAGTCTGGACCAAAAAGTCCAGTGCCAAATTTTTGTCCCAGTCCACCCCTGGGACATAGAATGCCTCAGAAGGCTGCATTGGTATATACATAATCTTGGGGATTTAACTGCATGCGTTTTTAAAATAATTAATAAACCACTGAAACATTGGAGTAAAGGGCAAAGTATAAATAGACACTGAGAAGAAACAATGCAGGTGCAAACATGTAAAGGCATAAGAACAATTAAATGATTTTGTTTAATATTATTATACATTTCTGTCTATTAGCCTGTACATCACTGATGCTTCCAATTTTGCGATTTTTCCGATTGATGGTGGGTGTTTCAGCTCCCTGCACCTCTCCGACGGTGGTCAGTATGACAGCCCCAGCTCCGTCAAGCCAGTTTGCTTTTCGCTATAGTCGGCCACCGTCTACTGCAAACATGGCTCAGCTGACTAGAGCAGTGAGCCCGCCTACAGTTATATTACTTTGAGTAACACTTGTTATGCACTAAATTATGTATATGTTTTGGACCTTATTGATTTCACACTTTGGTCTGTTGTCAGACAATTTAATCAGTGTTTCTCATTCCTCTACCGGAGTACCACTTGTTCTGCATATTTTCGATCTCTTCCTGTTCCGACACAGCTGTTTTAGATCTTCAACAAGCTGCTTCATAATAAGCTGATCATTTGAATCAGAGGAGAACAAGTGGTCCTCCAGGAGATGATTGAGAAACAATGGTGTAAATTACATGTTGCTGGCTTAGTTTGCTTACTATTCTGTATTCTGTATTATAGGTCAATCCATGTGTCAGACATAACGGAGGAAGAGGGTAGTTGTGGTGAGATTTTTGACGCAGAGGCAACTGTAACAATTATTGTTGAGAAAGTGAAGATGGCCATGGGAAACATTGAAGACTACATATCTCACAATTATTTATTAAATTTTCATTTGTGCCAAAAATATACTGCACGTATTAAAGTAGTGGCAGCACAACAATGTCCCTTGTTAAATTATCTTTGTGTCTTTACTTTGCATTTTTCTCATGAAGACGTGTCTTGCTTCCTGTTTTATACAGGTTTGTCAGACAGCCGGGCAATGTCATCCCCTGCTGTCTGACGTTCTGTTGAGGACAGAATCCCAGATGTGGGATAGATGTCGCTAACCTTAACCCAGACCCTACACACTGTATCTTGACCTTGAGTTTTATTTTAATTGCATAGCACAGTGAAGACATTACACATTATACACACACATTAGACATTATATTATTGCTAATTTTGAGTATACTCGACAACTCAACCAATCTGTATTGCTAATTTTGAGATTAATCAACAACTCAATCTGTATTGTATCTTCTCTTTAATAAAGCTGAGAGCTGCCTTGTCAAGAGACTAGTTGACATGTCCCCCGCACTTTGACACTTTAAGCACAACCAAACATTCTTCTGTTTTCATCTTAATTGATCCTGACTCTTTATTGCACCCTATATTGATGTTTCTATGTTTGGTAACGTGCAGAGGAGGGATATATATCGGACACAGGACGTTGCAGGTGGAGCTGCCTGGCAGGAAGAAAAGAGGAAGACCATTGAAAAGGTTCATGGATGTTGTGAAGGGATATGGAGGATAGGGCAAGATGGAGGCAGATGATACGTTGTGGTAGAAGCCGAAAGAAGAAGTTAATTCCTTGTGTGTTGAAACCTCCTCAGGGTCCTCCTGGTAGTCTGCTGAAATACAGAACTTATCTATCACTTAATTGGTGTGAATCTGCAGTGGCCATGTCATTACAATGAAATGTTATCCTGGGTGACAGTACAGGAGTTTGCACTTCAAGATTAGCAGCTCGGAAAGGCTTCATAATGGCTCTGGTCACAGCTGAGAAGAAGGTGGTGGTGGTTGTCTTTCTCGATGGCATGGTGAGGTGCTTCTTCAAGGCCTCAATAATAAAATTATCAGAGTCTTGTAGTTTTAGAAGCACTGTGGTATAGTCAAATGTCTGTGACAGCTCACTGAACACCACCTTGTAGATGTGTCTGTCTTTCTTTGTGCCCACAGCGATGTCACTAGGCTTGATCTGTTGCAATACCTTTTCTGACACCATGTGGACAGTCCTGTTGAAATGTTGCTGACTCACTGTCGCCTGGGCCTTCTTTATGGAATGCATCAGAAGCCCTGTAACCACGAAGACAACTGTATCATCCTGCTGCTGAGGATGTAGATGAGGCAAGTCTTCATTAAGATGGAGTGAATCTTCTGGTACAGCTTCATCTTCAGCTTCAGCTTCAGTGTAAGGACTGTCAGGCTGGCCATTCGAATCCTCATTGATCTGGTTATGAATTTCCTCTGTCATGATTAGCATCAGTGCTGTTTTGGAAGTACAGTAGAGAACTTCACTGTGGTTCTTCCTTACAACTTGGTACTGTGTCTTTTTTTCTTGCTCAGGGGTAGTGGTGCTCTCCTTCTCTGGTTGCTGGGGACACTTGCATTCAAAACGCCGCATGCAGTCTAGTGTTTTACCAGTGAGAGCAACTATCTGACTGCAAGTGCCAACACATCTGTTACTCTCATAATTCAAGTCTCCCAAATGATTTGTGTTTGAGTTCATTTCTGCAGCCACCTTGCAGTTGACTATTGCTGCAATCTCTTTTGCGAACATCTCGTTGAGTCGTTTCAAGGTCCCACAGTGAGCATGTGGGGCGGTGTTTCTGGTGAGAGCGAGAGTGCACGGAAGGACGTTGTTCATGTTAGACAAGATGTGTGCCTCATCGACACCGAAGAAACATTGCTTCCCTTGTACAAGCGAGTATATCTGTGGCCGTTTGCTGAGCCACTCTGTCATGATGGGACTCATCTTTTCTATGACATACTGTACAATCTCGCCAACCAGCACCTGGCAGAACCTTTCCAGGAAGTCATAATCAAGCCGAGAGTCAGGTTCAGCCTCAAGCATGTGATTGCGGATCAAAGAGTAGAGTTTAGGATTGAACAAAAGCTTGGTAAGAGATATAGGTGGGAACCTGACTTGAGCGATCAAACTGAGTCCTGGTGCATTCATGGTTCATGGATTCATGTGCTGCGTAAGAGAATATCTGGCGTTTTACAGAAGTTGGCCTCTGAAATGTTGTATGACTGTCTCCTTCATATTCCTTATTTGTCTTATTCCTTCTTCTATTTTCAAGTTGTGATCAGTCCCCATAGCATTCCTTTCTAGGTTGGTTGATAGTAGTGTTTTACAGCTTACATTATGTTGCATTACTGTCTCCTAGATTTGTCCAGAGATTACTTTTCTTCTTTGAGATCCCTCACGTCTTCTGTCACGTAAGGATAAAAGGACAAGATGGCTTCACATAGTGGCTTTTATCTAGCTCAAAGCCAGATGGTAGTGGCATCATGATGAGGTCACTGAGACATCATCTAAAATTTGTAGCAATGTAACAGTTTGTTTCTTGCTTTTTGGTCTTTTACAGCAGTTGGAATTTGTCATAACATATACAGACAGACATTATGACTGAGATATTATCCTTTTTTTTGGAAATGTATAGGTAGTTATTTGTCATTTGTGGAGCTTTCAAAAAGAAATGCCATTCTATTGATAATAATTAACAAAGAATTTTATTCTAAAGGAAAACTAGATCTGATAATAAAGTTTGCATCAGAAGCAGGTACAAGGTTCCTGGGACTGAAGAATTGTGCCTCTCAGGAGTTTCATGAGTATATGAAATTGAATCAGGCTATAGGTTCCTCTGTCAGGGGAGAGGGAGGAAGGTGAAAATGTGTATGAGGGAAATTTATTTGATGATGTTTAGTTTAAATTCATTTTATTTTATTGTGATGATTTGTATTTTCCAGTTAAAGTACCTCTTATTGATAAGGACCGGAGCTTAAGAAATCTTTTTGAGATTGTAATTCGTTTTGCCAAGTTCTATAATACGTAAGCCTTTAATTCTTGTAAACCTCGAATAATATTGTAAAAGTAGGTTCCTCTGTTGGGTAGGGAACTTTACTGCTTACAACCCCTTATGGGGAGATGTAAGTGGTGGTAGGAGTGAAGATTTGCTAGATAACAGTAGTCTACTTAGATTTTAAATTAATTTAAAATGTCATTTTTGTCAGATTTGATGCTTGTTTCTTCAGCCTTAGTAAGAACAGGAGAATTAAGTGTCCTGGATGGGAAGTGACATCAGTCAGATCAGATTGAAAGATCCTTGATGAAGGAATCAGGGTGTATAATAAGCAGATTTGATTTTGAGCTACAGTAAGTTTAGGAAAGGAACCTGTTGTTTAATCAGGCTTCTTCATAATATAATATATATAAAATAACAGGTGATGCTGACACAAGGCTTGTATTAACAAAGAAGATATTTATTGTTTTCAAGCCAGTATCAGGTCTAGCACTGCAGTTTGCTTGAGAGCGAGTGATTCAGCCGAAAGATGGAACAACTCTGGCTACACACTGCCTGACCAAAAAAAAAGTCGCCACCTGGATTTAACTACGCAAATAGGTAAGGGGTTGCTGCAGTTGGTCAGGTCTAGGTTCAGCACCATTATGTGCCCAAAGAATGAGGTCAGCTGACTACCTGAATATAATGAATGACCAGATTATTCCATCAATGCATTTTTTTTCTTCCCTGATGACATGGGCATATTCCAAGATGACAATGCCAGAATTCATCAGGCTCAAATTGTGAAAGAGTGGTTCAGGGAGCATGAGATGGGATCATTTTCACACATGGATTGGCCACCACAGAGTCCAGACCTTAAACCCATAGAGAATCTTTGGGATGTGCTGGAGACGGCTTTGCTCAGTGGCCCGACTCTCCCATCATCAATACAAGATCTTGGTGAAAAATGAATGCAACACTGGATGGAAATAAATCTTATGACATTGCAGTAGCTTATGGAAACAATGCCACAGTGAACGAGTGCTGTAATCAAAGCTAAAGGCGGTCCAACGATGTGACCCTTTTTTTTTAGGTGGCAACTTTTTTTTGGCCAGGCAGTGTATATGTGTGTATATATGTATATACATATACACACATATATATAAAATAAATGAATGAATGAAAAAATATAGGGATATAAAGTATATATATGTATTTATATATACATATGTACAGGTACCAGGTACTATTTTTAGTACCTGCTCCGGCGAGGTTCCAAGCATGCACGTAGTAGGTACTTTGCAATGATTGGTCAGACTTCCGGCCGCTGACTGGCCAGAGTCCCCGTCACAGGAAGAGACCTCCCACACAGAAATCAAGCCGAACAGAGCCGACCTGTAGATCACTTAAAACTACTTAACAATCCTAACAACATGGGTTAATCTCCAACAACTACCAGAGTCTTTTGTGTGGTGTATTTAGGGACAGCACCACTGATCGTGAGCCACAGACCGTTGCTGCTGTAGTCTGTGGAGTAGGAGGCTGTACTCCGGAGACGTGTGGACAGAAATCAAGCCGAACAGTGCCGAATTGTAGATAAATTAACTACTTAACAATCCTAAAAACGTGGGTTAATCTCCAACAACTACAGAAGTGTGGTGTAAAGTCACTAGTCACTTGTGTGTGTGTGTGTGTGTCGCGTACAAAATTACAAAATACGTACAAAATACAAAAAAGTTTTCACGCCGTGCAGTGATGACTCCGCCCACGTTAAGAAGGTAATTTTTTGTAGTGGAGATGCAACCTAATCGTGCCGAGGCGAGGTGAATAGAGCCGGTAGAAATGCGCCATTACTGAGGTTTCTGTGGCTCCTCTGGCTGCTGATGACAGTGTGCAGAGGGTGGCCAGCATTGTCCAGGATGCTTAGCAGTTGGTTGAGTGTTCCTCTCTCTGCCACTGTCACCACAGGGTCCAGCTTCATTCCGACCACCGAGCTGGCCCGTCTGATCAGTTTTTCTAATATGGAGAGGTCTGCCTTAGTTGTGCTCCCGCCCCAGCACACCACAGCGTAGGAGAGAACACTGCTTCTTACAGATGTTAACCTCCTGAGACCCCAACATTTTTTATGTCTCCTTACTATTTGGGATTAGTAGGACCTCATTTTAGTTGAAATTAAATTTGAGCTTTCTACGTGTTCTAGATATATGTCAAAACCAAAGTCCATGTATGAGGACAATGGGTCTGTCTTTGCATTTATTTTTTTTCCTTGCTATTTGGGATCAGAAGGACTCATTTAGCCTACAAATGACATTTTAGCATTCTACAATAAGCCTATCTTACCGTATGATAATAAAGACAATTCAATCAATGTTATTATTTACACCTGTGTAAATCAGTTTCACAGTATGTAGATTTACACTGTTTTCTGTCCAGACTTTTTGTATGACACAGTAAAGACAGCATTCTGTCTGATAAGTCTACCCCACCCATCTTAGCATTGTACTCCCGTACAATACCTGGTTGTCTGTCCGTCATGTAGTGTTTCTCTTTCTTGGACCAACGCTGGCAGATGTCTTCTGCCTGCTCTGCATGGACAGTAGAGAGCATCATCACTGGCTTGTTGTCAAACCATTTCACAACACACAGTTTCCCATCTCCTCTGACAACTGATGCGGTGGTACCTCTGCCTTGCTGCTTCATGATTTTTTCACTTGGAAGCTGTTGCATTGCTTTTGGGACCCTGTTCTTCATGACTGTACCTGATAGGTACACCTGCTTCTCCAGCATGCATTCCACAGCTGATATGGTCGCGAAGAAGCGATCGCAGTACACCTTTGTACCAGGATGCACTGTTTCCGTCAGGCGTCTGAGGACCAGGGCTCCCAAACCCAATCCTTCTATGTCCGGAACCTGTGAAGCCAGTGCCTTTGAACCTTGGTACACTTCAAAGTCCAGAACAATGCCATCTGTTGATGCCAGAACAAAGTTCTTCATGCCAACTGGTTTTGGCTTTAGCGGCACATACTGGCGGAATGGACAGGCTCCAGTGAACAGTATCAGCTGCTCATCAATTGAGACAGATTCTGGTCGAGCTGGTCGATGCGGCAGCCATCAAGTACACAATTCATGAAAGGCCTCACCTTCCAGAATTTGTCTGTTTTCCTGTCTTCTGGAACGTCGTTGTCAATTACTACCTTCAGATGGCTCCTCAGCTTGAAGAATCGATCGCGTCTCATTGAGTCACTAATGGCAGGGATCCTTATGGCATCGGACCAGAACATCCGTGTTTCTTCAACCGATGTGTTGAGATATCTCCCACTGTTAGCTAGCGACAAAATTTGTACAGTCAGAAACAACTTTCATTAGTTCTGCATCAATGTACTGCTCCATATAATCTGCTGGCCACCAATCAGCTCTGTCAAATAGTTGTTCATCCCCTCCCTGAAACGGGACTACAATCGGGTTGAATGGAGCAGACTTCTAGTACTCTCTGAATTCTTTTTTTGGTCCTGCCCCGTGTCCTTGCTCAACCTGGTCAGGTTCATCATTCTCAACATGCTTTTTTTTACGCTGTGGCTCATTCATATCACTGTCACTATCTTCACTGATGTGATCAGCATCAGATGGTGAATAATCAAAATCAGCATCTTCTGCTGCATTGGACAGTGAATCAGAGTCATCAGGTTGTTGTTCCACAGTTGCTCCACAACAGGATCATTCTCTTCACCATCTGATAGCTCAGTGTCAGTCGTTTGCAATTGCATTGAGCAATTCTTCAGCTCTTGAAAAGGAAATTTTTCCTGTGATATAAATGATTAAAAAAATATGACGATAGACCCAATGTCCTCAAACGAGTACTTCATGTTTACAGATGTTGTAGCTTGCTAATATTGCTCAAATGTATCAAATATGCATGCCATGTGAAGCTACAGATGTTATTGTGCATAAATATACAAGTTTCATTCATAAAATTCAATTAGGATTCTTACCATGTCCATATTTCGGTCGGGAGCTGCCATAAAAAGGTTTTGCTAGGTATTGCAGCCATCTTTTTTTATCACATGACTGTAATGTTGTTATGAGACCACTAGGTGGTGCAGGCAGTGTCCCCAGATGAGGTCGATGGGTGAACGTTCTTACAAATTAAGTATCACGGTGCAGAACAGCAAAAATGTAATGTCCTCATATGAGTTTGCAGGGTTTCAGGATCGTAGCCTCCTCAGAAAGTACAAGCGGCTCTGGGCCTTCTTGTACAGTTGCCTTGTGTTGTTTGTCCAGTCCAGCTTGTTGTCCAGCCACAGCCCAAGATGTTTGTAGGTCTGCACGACCTCCACCTCCTCTGCTGTTATCAGAACTGGTCTCCGACTGGGTCTGTCCCTCCTGAAGTCGATGACCAGTTCCTTGGTGTTTGAGGTGTTGAGCTGCAGGTTGTTAATGTGGCACCAGACAACAAAGTTCTTCACCAGGCTCCTATAATATTCCTCCTCTTCGTTTTCTCTGATACACCCCATGATGGCCATGTCATCTGCAAACTTCTGGATGTGACACGTTTCAGAGTTGTAGCAGAAGTCTTAGTGACTTTGCTTGTGTAGCCGAATATTGATTGAGCCGGCAGTGATTGACAGGCCGAGGGGCGTACAAATACACCTAGGATGAGATCGTGCGCCCTTTATGCTTCCGGCGAGTGATTTCCGGTTGGCGTTGGTGCAGTGAATTGTTTGGCGTGGCGTGTACGGCGTGCCTCTGTGTCCTGTCTCCGCTACTATCAGGTAGGTGCCTGTGCACTTCCCTTGCCTGTAGATGCCCGCACAGCCCAGCACACTTAGCGAGTATTGTTTTGCCCTCTTGTAGCGCAACTGGTGCGGCTGCGGGCTGGGAGAGCGGAGCGCTCCGCGTCGGGGGTTGCCTGGGTGACAGTCGGTACTCTCTGTGAGGTAAGCCGCTCGTTATCAATCAGCTGTTGGTTTGTTTACGATAACGTTACCTGAGACTTTTTCTGCTGTACAGAAAAGCGGTGGGCTTGGCGATCGTGTCTCCCGCTGCCTTAGAGGCTGCACTTCTGTTGGCCACCTCTGTGTCCAGGGTTTTGCCGGTCATCGGCCGCCACGTCCGGAACAGAACTGCTGTTTTTGGTTTGACCGTTTTAATTAGGACCGTGTCCGTAGGAGCAATTATTCGGCCGTCCTTGACTCCGTCCACTGTCGTCGGCCGGGCCTACTGTTTTTAATATAGCTCCAGCAGACACAGCCATTTAGTATTTAGAATTGATTATTGTTTTTTTGTGTTTATTTTTCTTGATTATAGTATGTGTTTTGTTTCTTTCTTTTTGTGGATTTCTTTGTTGAGTTGAGTTGATCTTTATTAGTTGGGTTTGTTTATGTTTGTTTAGTAGTTATGATTTTCCGTTATTAGATTAATTTGGATGTAATTTAAGATGTGTTATATTGGTCGTGTTGTGATTTAAGTGTTTGTATATTTTGGGTTTGGTTGTTGTTTGTTTGTTTGTTTGTTGTTGGTGTGTATTTTCTTAGTATTATTTTCGAGTAATTAAGTCTCTTTTTCTTCTTTTTGTTTAACAGGTGCTGTGGGTTGACACGTGCGGCAGCCCAACTCCCTGGTTGTGGTATCTTTTCACGAGTCTGTGTTTGGTGTGTTGTGTCACGGGTGGTGTTGTGTTGGATTTGCCCCTTTTAATTTTCTGCCGCCGTGGTAAGCCCCAGTCCTGTTCTTATATTTTATTGGTTTTGCCTTTGGAAGCATTGTTTTTATTGTTAGGAAACATTATATGTTAAATAAAATAAAATATATTTTGTAACATAGAACCCGCTCTCTGTCCTGTGTGTCAACGAACCTGTGTTGCCCTTTTAGAGGCTTTATTCTATATTTCCTGGGGGCGAAATTCCCCCAGGTGGCGTTGTCGCTGGTCTTCTCCCCTTGGTCCTGCCACACTTGTATTTGTTCTGTAGCGACAGTTTTCCTATAAAAGGTCGCTAAGAGGCTTAGGTGGGCTCCAGGCAGTTACGCGTCATTCAAATGAATCCAAGTCCAGTGATGTTTATTGTTTGACGATTTATTCTTGGTTATTTTGACGATTTGACGGTAAACAGAAAATATAAATCAGGAACGCCACTAACCCCCTTTCTCTCTTACCCCCCGCCCGTCCGAGTGCCCAGGTGTATAGATTAAACCACACCCATGTGTCAATCAAAACGGAAGTGACATGACCAAAAAAAACAGTATGAGTGACCTTTCAAAATAAACAATAAACAAACAGACCAAATATGCATTTTGGCCCCTACAATTCCGGCCCCTAATTATTATGTTTCAAATAATAATTACAATTTCGACATAATCAACATAGTATATAAATATATTTTCTTGATCTTCTTTCTTCATTATTTGTAATCCAATATACGTTCTCTAAGGAAAGAGTGATTAGTCAAAGTCAAGTGTTCAGGAACAAAGTCAAGGGGTCAAAAGTCAGTTTGGGTCAGTCAATGATCCTCTGCCTCCAATAGTAGGCAGACTTTGTTGATGGGCCTGGTCAGAAATCCGGTCTTTGACTTGATCCGAAGCTGACGTACAAGTCCCTTTTTGTCCATAATGGTCTCCACAATCCTTCCAGTCAACCAGGAGTTGCGAGGCGCAGAATCATCCACAATGACGACGATGTCTCCTGGTGTGAAGTTGCGTCTTATGTTGGACCATTTCTGTCGTTCTTGTAGTTGGGGAAGATATTCCTTAATCCACCTTTTCCAAAATAAGTCAGACATATATTGAACTTGCCTCCATCTGCGGCGAGCATATAGGTCTTCCTTCTGAAACTGTCCTGGTGGCAGGGATGGCGTAGTTTTGAGAAGCAGAAGGTGATTTGGTGTGAGTGCTTCAAGGTCGTTGGGATCTGTAGAAGCCTTTGTGATTGGACGACTGTTGAGAATAGCTTCAGCTTCACATAGGACTGTGTGGAGTCCCTCCTCATCTAGACTTTGCACATTTAGTGTTGAGTTGAGAACCTTCCGCACTGATCTGATTAATCTTTCCCACACACCTCCATGGTGTGAGCCAGCAGGGGGATTGAATATCCAGTTTATTCCCCTTTGAAGCAGTATGTTATGGATCTGACCTTGATTCCATCCTTCAATAGCTTCCTTCAACTCGCGCTGTGCTCCCACAAAATTGGTTCCATTGTCTGATCGTAGTTCTTTTACTTGGCCTCGTCTGGCTATGAAGCGCCGAAGGGCATGGATGAAAGAGTCTGTGTCAAGCGATGAGGCCATTTCAAGGTGAATTGCTCTTGTAGCCAAACAGGTGAAAATAACACCATATCGCTTCACGACACTTCTGCCACGCTTCACTCCAAAGGGTCCAAAGTAATCGACTCCAACGTTTGTGAATGGTGGTTCATCTGGAGAGACTCTATCCAGGGGTAGATCAGCCATATGCTGTTGTCCAGGAGTAGCAGTTATACGCCGACAAACAACACATTTAGACAGGCTTTTCCTGATCAATACTGTGGCACCAGGAATCCAATATTTCTGACGCAGTCTGGATAACATATGGTTGCGACCACCATGTCCCACCTCTCCAAGAATATGTCGTAGAATGAGGTCAGCAATGTGAAAGTCTTTGGCCAGAATGACAGGATGTTTCATTTCTTCTGGCATTGCTGCTCTGCTTAGGCGACCACCAACTCTTAACACATCTTTGTCCAGAATGGGGTTGAGTTTATGAATGTGGCTTGTCCTTTTAACATTCATTCCTTTTTTCAGATTTGAGATTTCATCTCCAAATCTCTTCTTTTGGCAGAAGCGGATTATCTCAATCTCTGCGTTCTCCAATTCACCGATTGTGAGACGGATTTCATGGGTGTCAAGATTTCCTTGCAACGAGAGAACACCACTTGCTGTTTTCCTCTTCCTGATTCGTTGCAGAAGCAGTCCTTTGATTCGGAGCATCCATGCTACTGCCCTTTTCAACTGATTCCAGGATGAGAAGTAATGGATGAAGTTGGTTGTTGGATCTCTCTGGAAACGCCTTTTTAAGTTTAGTGCCCTCTGTTCAGCGCAGTTTTTATTGTCAGGCAAGCAGATTTCCCTGTCCTTCAATGGTAAACCAAAGCAGTAATGTCCATTAACTAGCTTTGCAGATGTTGATACCAAATCCAAGAACTGCTGATCTTCTTTTGAAGGCTCTTGGTCATCTTTGACACACTCAGGAAAGTCAATCTTGAACTGCTGCTCCCACTGCTCATCAAGTGCAACAACTGATATCCTGTTAACCCTGATCTCTGACTGCTCCTGAGCATAATCATCTTTTCCTCCCAGAGGTCCGTTAACTGTCCAGCCGAGCATTGTTTCGACGGCATACGGTCCATCTCCCACACTCCGGATGACTTGAAGTGGTTCCAGAGCCTTTGGTACATCGGAGCCAATCAACAACTCAATCTCACAGTCCAGTTCAGGTAAGTGAATATTCTTCAAATGATGCCACTGATTGATGTCATTTTGATGTGGGATGTTTCCTTTATGCACAGGCATGGTCTTCTGAGTGTACACACATGGGAGATCACAGAAATCAGTGCCATGAAGTCCTGTAACCTCTAGGCCTGAAACAATGCTGGTTTCAACGACCTTCTTTTGACCCATTGTTCTCAGAAGAATATTAGATTTTCTTCCCTGGAGATTTAGCTTAGTCATTAGCCCCAATGTGCAAAATGACGCAGTGCTTCCCGGGTCAAGGAATGCATATGTATGCACTGTTGTGTTCCCCTTCTTGGCCTTTACTTTCACAGGCACTATTGAGAGTTTGCAATTGTCTTCACCGGCCCCAGTAAGACCACTTGTCTGTACCGAGGCTATGGCTCTGATGTCAGCTTCTTCTTTTGTTTGAGCTTGATGTTTGTCCATTTCAAATCTCCTTTGGTGGATATGCAGCATCTGAGGATGCTTCAAATTGCATATGTTGCAGCTGAGTCGCTTCCTGCAGTCCTTGCTCATGTGTCCTATCTGCAAACAACCAAAGCAGGCTCCATTTTCTTTAAGGAAAGTGATTTTCTCATGATGTGCTTTCTTTTCCAATAGGAAACACACCTCCAAAGCATGTCCACCTCCACAGAACAAACACCTTTTTACAGCCGGCCAACTCTCCATTTTCCTCGGTCCATTTCCATTTTTCTCATGTGCAACTGTCACAGTGGTTGCAAATGTACTTCCTTTGATTCTTGGATGAGGTGGTTTTGACATAAAACTTCTTCCATCCTTGCTTGGTGTTGGAGTGTCTCTGATGTCTCCAAATACTGGATCAGTTGCAATCCTCACCTGTTTTTCAAGGTAATTGACCAGATCCCTGAAGGTAGCCCTTTGTTTGTACCTTTCCTGAAAATCACATGCCACAGATCTCCATTTATCCCTCAGTCGATATGGCAGCTTCTTAATTATAATTAGCAGGTTAGCTGACATGTTGAGCTCTTGCATGTTGTTGAGATCTTCCATGGCATTGCAACATCCTCTTAGAAACAGAGTGTATGCTTGTAGTGTTTTTGTGTCATCTGGTTTAATTGACGCCCATGAAAGAGCCTTCTCCATGTAGGCTGTAGCAATTTTATGCTCGTTGCCAAAGTGCTCCTGCAGTAAAGATTTTGCCTTCCTGAATCCTCTGTCTGCTGTCATATGAAGGCAGCTCCTCACCATTTCTCTTGGTTGTGCTTCTGTATATTGTTCCAGATAATAAAGACAATCTGTGGGGTTTGGGTTCTTGCTTTCAATGTTGTGTTCAAAGGATTTTATGAATGTTTGAAATTGAAGTGGGTCACCATAAAAACGACAAATCTCCTTCTTGGGCATTAAAGAGAGAGACTGTTGTTGGACCATTAATGCAGTGATGTCATTTTGCTTTTCCATGATGCTAAGCATGTTGCTCTGTTCACCATTGTTAGGAGCAGGCAATGTGGCTGGTATTGTAACATGTGCATCCATAGTTAATGTATTTGACTGAACTGTCACTGGCACTGTGGGGAGAGATTGGGTTTGAGTACTGTCTCCGTCAGCAGTGGCAGTCATTTGTGTTTTCTTTTCATGTTGTTTTTTCTCCATATACGAGTTCATACCATCCGACACTCTTGATCTGTGGCTGCACACACCAGATCTACTTGAGGCTCCAAGAATCTTCATTTTTGCCATTGTAGCAGCAAGGTTTCCATCCAGCTCCAGTTGCTCTTTTTTCCTCCTTAGCTGCTCCTCTTGTGCTTCTATGGCATGTTTATCTTTTAGCATTTGTTGTTTTACAATAAGAGCAGCCATTTCAGCCTCAGCCTTGATGCATGCAGATGAGGTGGTGGAAAATCTTGAGCATGAAGAATGTGATTTGTGACTCCTGTTGGTAACATTTGACACACTGTCACTTGGTTTAATTTCATCCTGCATGTCAGATATTGCTTTATTCTGTTGAGAAGGAATGGCAGTTGGAACATCAGAGTGTGGTATATCTTCCTTTAATTCAACAGGTGCAACAGGTGCCTCTTCTTCAGGTGGAATGGGAGAGTTGACTGATTGTGCAGCAAACACATCTGCAGTCACATTTCTTGCTTGCTGAAAGTGTCTTTCAGTCTCAGAGAGCCATGTTTTTACATCATCAGTGAAGTTTTATTATGCGTCCAAACCACTCATTTTGTGTTACTTTTTCCTCTTTGGGAAATAAAACAATCACTGACTCATGTGCTGCCTTTGCATTTTCATCCAGTTGTTTGAGTTCATTCAGTTTGAATTGCACTTTCTTTGCATTTTCATCATTTTTCATGAGCTCTTTAATTTCGCGTGAGAGTGCTTTCATTTTTGTCACATTAGATTGACGTTGCTTTTGAAGAGTTTCCATTTTGCAAGCCAGCGCTTTGGCTGTAAGCTTGACCGTTCTCTTCTCCGTATTTTCCATTTCATTTGAGTCACTCATTATGTGAACTTTCAACGTGCACAATTCACCAAAGCACTGAGCAACAGCCACAATGCGATTTTCAACACAACAGCACAGCACGGCGGCCACTGCTCACCACACAGTCAAATCAGCCCAAACAATTGCCGATCGCGACAAACGAAGCACGCGCAACACAAGCCCAAACAAACAGTCCCCAATGGACAAAACGGCAGCCTCTCCAAACTGTGTTCAACTTCAAACAAATACACAGGAGGATCAACCAACATACCGTTTCCGATGGCTGTGATGCGCTGCTGTCACTTATGTCTCTGATCCAAGGCATCCGCGGAAAAGAGTCCAATGTGTTGCATAGTTCGTTCAGTGCAAAACATCGAGATCCAAGCGGTAAAAGCAACGTTGAATTCCGTCCATGCCGTGGTGTTTTATGGATTGAATTTTCTGTTTACTAATTGTAGCGACAGTTTTCCTATAAAAGGTCGCTAAGAGGCTTAGGTGGGCTCCAGGCAGTTACGCGTCATTCAAATGAATCCAAGTCCAGTGATGTTTATTGTTTGACGATTTATTCTTGGTTATTTTGACGATTTGACGGTAAACAGAAAATATAAATCAGGAACGCCACTAACCCCCTTTCTCTCTTACCCCCCGCCGATCCGAGTGCCCAGGTGTATAGATTAAACCACACCCATGTGTCAATCAAAAACGGAAGTGACATGACCAAAAAACAGTATGAGTGACCTTTCAAAATAAACAATAAACAAACAGACCAAATATGCATTTTGGCCCCTACATGTTCAGTACTTCTTCCATGACCGGAGCACACACTCCGTCTGACACAGTCACGGGACTGAAATACAGATGCAGGGTTTGTGATGCCATTCCAGTGATTGACCCGCGGCACGGCTAGTTATTCCTCCGTTTCTCTGGGGCGTCACTGTAGCTTGCGCAGTGAGGCCGTGGTAAATTGTTGGCCCGTATTCAGCCACTGTGCCCTGGATCTGCGCTGCTGTTTTGGCTCTATTTAATTTGTGGATGCTCTGGACTCACTGTCATGACTTCAGCTCGTGTGATATTTAGCCTTTGCTTACTCTATAGCCGTGGTGGCTGCTAATGAATATGTCCCGCCTGAGTGAACGTGACTAATAGTTATTTGAGCCACTTTTGGCCTGTCCCGCCTGACTCTCCAGTGCACATTCTCAATAAGGCTGTTTGCTTAAGGGGCATACACTGTGGTAAATTATTTCATGTGTTTTACATAATTCATTATTTTGTATTATTTTGTGGTTCTTGTATTTTTGTATTGTTAATCTATTTGGTTTTGGTTCTCCCTACCAGTCCTGTGTAGCACCTTTGGCATGTTTTTATTTATTTCTTGTTTTTTTTGGTTAGGTGCTGTGGCCCATAGACGGCAGTCCAGTCCTTGGTGGTGGTGGTGGTTCCCTTCACGATTCCCTTTTTTTTGATGTGTGAGTGCAGTGTCACGGGTGTTTCTTGTTCCTGTGTTCCCCCAGCTGCTTACCAAAGTACATGTTTTCTGTAATACAGAGTTCTGTCTGCGTCTGTGGTAACTTGCCCATTTTGAGTTACTTGCCCTTACTTCATGAGTCACCATAATGGTCCTTCAAAAAGCCTCAGCATGCCCCATTTTTACCTCAAATTTTCAAAAGCTCCGCACCGACCCGCCACTCGGTCGCTCCGCTCCCTCGCCATGCTGAGTTCCACATTGCTAAATTTTCCTAGAAAAACCCCTGAGCAGAGCAGGAAAATTAACCCTACATTGAAGATAATCAACTACAATTAAGTAGCTAATCCTAATTTGTCCCCTGGGGTCCCATTTTTATTAGCTCCCACTTTAGTTTCAGCATCAACACCTCCTTCTGTGGAAGACAGAAGACATAATGTAGCTATTTTGAGGCATGGTTTCTTCTTAGCCCATATAAAGGAGCTAAACCAGCTATTTAGCTGTTTGATGGTCTTATAGAGGAACATACGTGGAATCATTTGTATTGTGTAAAGTAGCCTGGGGAGGATGCTCATTTTCAGTAGTGCAACATGGCCCAACCAGGAAATTGGGAGAGTGTTCCATCTCTCAAGGTCCAGTCTTTACGCTACAATATGGGTGGGAAATTTACTTTGTATAATTGGTCAAAGGTGGGTGTTACATGTATTCCCAAATACACAAAGCCATCTGGTGACCATTTAAAAGGAAAGGGAGATGGAGTTTTGGGTATTTGTTTTAGATTACCTAGTGGCATTACTTCTGATTTAATGAAATTTATTCTGTAACCAGAGAAAGTACTAAACATATTGATGGTCTCGATAAGGGTAAGCTTTCTAGTCTTGTTGCTTATATTGAAAGAAAAGTTGCCTCTCTTAAAAAAACATATTTAGAAGAGGGTCAATCAATAAGTCATGAAATTCTTTTTAGAATTTGAGCTTTGTAACCCTTTAATAGCATTTAGTATAGTAAATTCAAAGTGCACCTAATTGCAAGCTTCTGTGCAGATGTGTTTTTAACATATTCTTTCTCAGCATGTTTCAATATGGACTCCAAGATGTTTCTTTGTTCATCCTACCTTCGCCTAGTGGACATACAGTTATGTTCATAATAATAGCAGCTGAGTAAACCTCAAAATTCTTCAAATAAATTGTATTTTAATGAACACAAATGCATTGCAAATGTACTGTATATGCTAAGAGATGCTTGAAGATTCAACTTTCCTGAGAATCATAAACTTATATTCAGTTGCATAACCACGGTTTCTGATAACGGCTTCACATCTGTGGTACATGGAGTCGACCAACGTCTGGCACCGGGACAATTGTACTATGTTCCACAATTCCTCTGCATTTCTTGGTTTTAGCATTTTTTTTTTTGCCAGCCCACAAGTTTTCTGTGGGATTAAGGTCCGAGGATTGTGCTGGCCGCTCCATTACTTGAATTCTGTTTGTCTGGAACCATGATTTTGCTCGCTTGCTGGTGTGTTTGGGGTCATTGTCTTGTTGAAACACCCATTTCAAGGGCATTACCTCTCCAGCATATGGCAACATGACTTCTTCCAGTATTCTGATGTACTCAAACTGAACCATGATCCCTGGTATGCAATAAATAGGACCAACACCAAAGTACGAGAAACATCCCCATATCATGATGCTCGCACCACCATGCTTCACTGTCTTCACTGTGTACTGTGGCTTGAATTCAGTGTTTGCAGGACATCTGACAAACTGTCTGTGGCCCTTAGACCCAAAAAGAACAATCTTACTCTCATCAGTCCACAAAATATTACGCCATTTCTTTTTAGGACAGTCAATGTGTTCTTTGGCAAATTGTAACCGCTTCAGCACAATGTGACTTTGCAGGGGCTTCTTGCTGGTAGCCTGGCTTCACATAGACGTCGCCTGATTGTTACAGTACTCACAGGCAATCTTAGATCTTCTTTGGCTGAACCTTTTTGGCTTTTTTGGTTATTCTCCGATCCGTTCGAATAGTCGTTTTTCTTTTATTAATTTCTTAATCAAAGAACGCTCTTCTTCTGAACAGTGTCTTGAACGACCCATTTTACTCTGTTTTTCAAGGACAAATGGACAACCAGCATATGCAGCGTCAGTTGCCTTGATCCTTAAATAAGGGCCACCTGTTTAACACCTAATTTTTTTCACATAATCAATGACCTCACTCGGCACTGCTATTTTTTTGAACACGCCCCTTCAGTAAATGATTCAGTTTCACAGAATCAGCCGAATGCACTTCATGCCTGTTGGGTCTGTTGGTTTTCTATACCTTTACTAAACCTTCTAGAAACTTACTTGCAGTGTAGAAGTTGAAATTCTAACAAAAACAGCGATTTATCTTGCTAGTGAAGTGGGACTGCTATTATTTTGAACACAACTGTATATGATGTAGCAAGACCTCTTGAGAAAGCTTTAGATGTTTCCCACAGCAACGAGGGGTCATTGGTGGAAGCTGAATTAATGGATAAAAAAAAGAGGGGAACTCCTCTATAATGTAAGATATGAATCTATGGTCTGTTAAAAGGATTGAACTTCCAGTGTCTAGTTTGGTTGACTGGGTTCCTTAAATTGTATTGTATGGACACAGCAGCTTTATCAAAAATAACTATATTTCCTATGGAGCTAGAGATAACTGACTGCAGTATAGTTCTTGGAAGTAATCAATCCTAGTGTTGGATTAGTGAAAATTTGAAAAAAAGTATATTATTTCTCCACCACATGCTGGGCTTTCCATACATCTATATAGTCTAGGTCCTCGCACAGTGCTGAGACGATTTTAGCTTAAGGTGAAAGAGATGGTTTACCAGGTGGAGTAATCCATTATTATCCATAATGGGAATCAAATGACAATATTAGAAACACGATTATTGGAGGAGATTTTCACCTTGGGGAAAGAAGTAGTCAGATTACTTTTCTCTTGATTAAGATGGCCACACCTCTGCTCCTTGAAGTAAAAGATGAAAAATAAATCCGTCATAAACCTTGTTGTAATTTCAAATGTTCAGTGTCACTTAAATGTGTTTCCTGCAGCAACACTACATCAACACATTCCATTTTAAGATAAATAGGACCTTTTCTGTTTGACAGGTGTGTTAACACCTCTCACATTCCAAGTGCACAGAGCTTCAAAGCTGACATGGTTACTAACTATGAAATAAAATAATGCCTGAACACAAATCGCCTAAAAAGTAATCTATTAGTGAGCCAAATGGAACCAGAACACACACACAATAACAGTTGTAACACAAAACAGTGCGCATCTAAGGCACATCTTGCCTAACATTGGCATGAAACTTATACAGTCCTTCTCCTGAGAGGAACTCAAGTGAAAGGGTTTTCTAGCAACTAAAGAAAGTCACTCTTCTTTCTCTCACAACAAGTTGTCACAATGTTATGTAATGTAATGTTATTGGAATAGAACACATTTCCTGAATCCTTTGAGTCCTGGGAGTTCCTTCTGAGTTTTGCCTCTGATATTCCTACATGTTACAGGGTTAAAGGAAAAAACATTTCAGGTGAAGAACGGGTTAGTGTGTCATTGACCTTTTGAAGTGCTAATGACCTTCAATGTTACCGACAAATAAAATTTTGGTTCATGGCCCATGGAGTATTTGAACAGAAACTATTGGGATATTGTAAAATGATTTTCTCTTCCTAACCTATTTTGACTATAATCCTTAATTGAATATGCCTCAGTTATAAAATGCAGATTACTTATTCACAGTCAAGGCTGTTGGGGAAAATAAAATTTGTTTACATACAAAAAAAAAAAATCACACGCATCTTATAAAATTGGAAAACAGCAACAAGTAACCTTATTCAAACATCAAGTCACGCAAAGCGCATTACTCATTACAGCTCAACACAAAAATACCTCTCTCCAAAACATGTTTGTGTTTTAATCAGACAATCATTAAAAAAAGTTCAGAGGATTACATCTGGATCTACAGTGTGTCAGCATCACTTAGAAGAAGTCTGCTGCCAAAGGTCGTCGCTTAGGTGTCACTTTTGCACTTTTCAAACTCATTTTTCTTGTCTTTTTAATTTTGGTGGACTTTGGCGTGGGCGGAGACTTTAAGACACCAAACTTGGGCTTCTGCTCTGGGTCAAAGGGCACTCGTGATGACCCGTCAGGACTCACCAGCAGGCTGCGATCACTCTTTCTAAACTCTGTACAATGACATAGAAAAACACAAGCTGTTAAAAAACCTTAAATAGAGGAATGTTAATCTTCAGAGGGGGAAGTAATGAATGACCAATATTGAACCTGACTAAAACTTAAACACTTTGTTTACTTGTGCCATTGACTGGTTTTCAAAGTATTTTTCTCCTTTGCTTAAAAGAAGTTTAGTTTGTTCGATTAGTTTTTTTTGGTATCTCCTGATAAGTCCTGATCCATTTGCAGAGATAATAGAGCTGCACAGGCTGCAGCTAAACCAGCTCTGTGTTGGTGTAGTGGTTTGATACTGCTGGTTTAATGTTTGTATCCTTTGCATCGTAAACGTACCAACAATGTTCACCTGCTTGTGTCAGTGTGTAACTGTATTATCCTCTGTAGGACATTATCTGACATATTATGTGACAGAACCTTATATCTGAGGAAATGGTCAAGTTAAGGGCTACTATTTGAATTAGGTTGCAGTTAGAGTCAGGAATTAAAGGTTACACAAAAGGTTAAAGGTTCTAACCTTAACACAAGGTTAAGGTTAGAGAGGGCTGTCCAAATAAGTCAACAGCTGCATAAAAGAGATACTGAAAGAAACAGACAGACATACAGTACAGTGCAAATATGCATGTGTGGAAAATAATGCAAAATAAGAAGGCTTTCACAAATAGGAATTATATATACACATTACAGGTTGGAATTTATTTTTTTGCTAGATGACTAAATAAATGAATAGACATGTATATGTTTTACAACTACAGTTTTTCTGTGCTCCGGTCATGGAGGAAGTATTGAACAAATATTATTATTAACTGATTCTAGTGATTTGATTCAGTTACACTGAAAACAACTGCTTTACAAGTCACTAGTCACTCGTTTGTATGTATGTGCGCGTGCGTGTGTGTGTGTGTGTGTCGCATGTAAAACAAAGTCACTGCGGTTTGACACAGCCGGTGGAGCTGGTGGAAATACGACAAAAGTCTTTGGTTTTTTTAATTGTGCTTATTTTGGCTCACATTTAACAAGAACCCAAAATTCAGTATCTCAAAAAATTAGAATACACCATAAGACCAATAAGGAGGTGATCAGTCTGTTGCACTGCTGAGGTGGTATGGAAGCCCAGGTTTCTTTGACAGTGGCCTTGAGCATCTGTATTTTTGGTCTCTTGTTTTTCATTTTCCTCTATGAGGTTCAGGTCTGGCAAGTTTGCTGGCCAGTCGAGCACACCAACACCATGGTCATTTAACCAACTTTTGGAGCTGTGGGCAGGTGCCAAAACCTGCTGGAAAATGAAATCTGCATCTTCAAAAAGCTTGTCAGCAGGAGGAAGTGCTCGAAAATGTCTTGGTTAACAGGTGCAGTGACTTTGGTTTTCAAAAAACACAGTGGACTAACACCAGCAGATTACACTGTGCCCTAAAGCATCACACACACACACACACACACACATATAGACAGGAAATAAATATCTTACCAGCTGTTTTGTTATTCTTGAGACCAAAGGTCACCTTCTTAGATTCCGATTTGGGGGTTTGACGTGTCTGTGAAATGCAAAGTAGCAAACACAATGAAATACTGTACATTATTACAACGTTACAAGGAGAAAATGCCAGAGCTCCACAAAATACAAGTACAATCAATTTGGAAATTTGCCGTAACGCTTGATACAGGGTTTACTTTTGAAAATAAACCATTTTCAATAAGCCTACGTAATCAACTAAACACCAGGGGCCTCATTTATAAAGCTTGCATACGAACAGGTGGCGTATGCCACTTACTATGCAAACCTTGGGATTAATATAAACAAATTTGCCCTAGCCCTAGATTTAAGTATAATTTTTCTGATACCAGTGCTTAAATGACACTTTCAAAATAACTTGCCTAGTCCGTCAATAACTTTAAAATTTAATAAAAACATTTCTGCACCTATAATTTTATCATGTTCATTTTATCCTTTGCTGTAAATAGTACCTTTTTAATTGATTTAGTGACTTAGTCACTGTTATGTACTCATTTACTCTTTAATTTCATCCGTCCCTATTTACGTTTTCATTTTTCTTATTGCCTCACTCTTTTAATGCTCTTTTAAACACCAGGTATATATGTCAGTTGAGCTGGGTGGACTGGTGGTTATCAAAGTCTGCACGGTCCCCAAGGGATAAACTATGCTGTTCTGAGCTATTGGAACATTCTTTATTTCAACGTGTAGTGAAGCTGTGGCACAGATTGTGTTTGGAGCTAAAGCAAATGTCCACGTATAAAACACTGCTCAAAAAGAGGTACAAACAGATGGTTTTTACCAGGTAAAGAGATTGAGTATTTATTTACTTGTTTATTCAATTTTTTTCTGTTTATTAATTTATATTCTTTATGTGCATTTTGTTTTTATGTTGTTGAGTGGGGGTTTGCACATGTGTAAATATGTAGGAAAAGGGGTAGGACTCATATTCCATTTCAAACATGTTTAGGGTTTTGTTTCACCATTTTGACTACATTTTTATTTTTTGTATTGTATTCTGTTCACATGTTCGAAATGTGTTTTTATCGTGTTCTTATGTACTGGCCTTCATTTGTCGATTTGTTTTCTCCCCATCTTATATGATATGCCATGTTTGTAGTCGAGCTGTGATATGCAAACTGTTGCTTGCATACTTTGCTTTCAACTTTTTTCCCACCATCTATTTTTGTAAAATGCTGCATTGACTGACTGTAGGCTAACATGACAAGCTCAAAATAAATAAAACCACCAGATGCTCTTTAATCTATGTCTCTGCTCTGAAAACACCCTCATTACCACATTGGGGGTACATTCCTCCCGATGAAATTAAATGACGTATCGACTCATAAATCGACCAGTAACCAGACTTTACTTTAGGAGCTACATATGATTATACGCTGCATTCAGTCAACAGCATCCTGAGAGTTCTTTTAATGGGCATAGAAAGTGTGCGTGTGGCTGAAGATCATTACAATGAGTGACAGCGCCAGAGAGAGAGCTGGGAATATGACGTCATCATTTCCTAAGGTAGCATATTCTGTCTACCTGGAAAAGCAAGATTTTCCCACTCGTTTTCAAAAAATACCGTTTCAGGTGAGGTCCCCTACAATGTCATCTCTTTGTGGAGGGACGCCTCTCTGGCAAAAAAGTATGCGTATTCACCTAAACGTGTTTCCGTGTGGATGGCCCCTTGGTGTGGTTCACAGGCACACCAAGGGGCTGCTCTGATGTGTTGACATGAGTGCCTAAAAGATCTGTAGGATGCTCTGCGACCCACATGCCCAGGCTTTCAATTTAAGAAATGACCTGGAATTTTGATGCTTAGACGTGACTGTCTCACCTTTTTGCTGGACAGTGGGGTGCTGGAGCTTCCCTTGGTCCTGCAGAAGAGTGGTGTTGGGGCCAACGTGTTGCTCTGAAAGGTGATGAAGTCATTCTTCACCTTTTTTTGCGACTTTTTGGTGCTCAGAGGCGTGGGTGGTTCTTCAACATCCTATGGTGTGAAAGATTTAAGGGGTCAGTGTGAGCAGAAAGACAGGCACTTTAATCATTGTCACCTCATCATAGAACCCGTTCATTACTATCTGATCATAGGCAGATCGTACTTCAGGACAGAACAGTCTCAATCAGTTCTGAATGCGTCCTCACATCCAATCAGAGACCACATTCAGAGGTGATTTGAGCACCAATGCGGTAACATTCCTGAGCATGCACAAATGCAATTCTACCAAAGCGAACGTGAACTGATACAGTTTATTATTACACTAAGTGCAGCCACTGCCACAATAACACTGGTCACCATAAGTTACAGCAGTGAGAAGAGCTTTTTTTTTTCCTCTCATGTGTGGTTCAAACTGCATGTGTAGCTCAGTGTAGTGCGGGTGATGTGCCTGTGTTGTCATTTGCGCCCATGTTAACAAATACTAGTCTATTTTTGAGCTCAGGAGTATCGCCAATCTTTCACGTATGACAGTCATGACGTAAGTGCCTATTTAAATAAGAGTGTGGACTACAGATACTATCATGTAGCCAAAGGAGAAACATACAAGATGCCAGATGTGATAGGATCACGGAAGAGGGATGTTAATACCAGGTCAGAATGGAGCCATAATCATTTTAACTCACTTACATTTCCAGGTTTTTCCTTCTTGGTAAGAGTTTCTTCTGCAAAGCCATTGACTGCTGCATTCTTCTGTGCAGATGCTACAACCTCATCTGCCTCAAACTCAAACACCACAGGAATCCTCCTCTTCTTTTTGTTTGGTTTCCTGGAGGAGCATACCTCGCTTTCAGTCTGGGGGATCTCAGTGTCCACACTGTCGACCATCTGCACATGGGTTTCACCTCTGATCTCCACTGCCTGCACAGGTGTCCTTTTCTTCTTGGCAGGTTTTGTCACGGTGATTTCTCCGTTAGCATTCACCTCCAGCGTGGCTTCTTCAGCTTCTTGTTGCTCTTCCAGTGTCAATTTTTTTTTTTTTGTACTCTTATTGCCTTTGTTTTTCACTGGTGTTACAGCGTCGCCATCTGCAACTGGGGAAACTACAATTATCTCATCAAGTTTTTGCTTGCTCTTTTTCTTTGTTTTCTTTTTTAACGGCCGTGCCGTTTCATGTGGTGAAGTTTCAGTTACGATGTTAGTCTCGGTTAGTTTTCCGTCTAACTTGACCTGTGCACCAGTCTTGAGGTTTGCAAGAGCAGTAGCCTCGGTTGGCTTTTTGGTGATTGTGTCATTTTCTGCTGAACCTTCATGGCGTACTGATGTAGTATCATTCTTCTTTTTCTTCTTCCGTGTGACAGGAGTGTCTGCTTCAGTGGAAATTTCTGAGGCTGTTGCAGCAGAAGGCTGCTGCTCTCTTGTCACAGCCTGAGGCTCAGAAGTGTGCCTCTTTTTTTTCTTTGAAAGTGTTTCAGATTGGTCCTCATCAGTGGTGCAGGGCTTTAATTCCTCATTTACTGTGACTGACGGCTGTTCGTTTGCCTCCGAGTACAGAGTTTCTGGCTCAGCCTGTGAAGTAGCTGCCTCTGTGTCTTTTCCACTTGAGATGGAGTTTTGTGTCACTGCGCCCTTTCCTAAATCGTCTGTTTGTGAACATTGTGGACTTCCTTCAGTCTTTTTAATCTCTTGAATTGGACTCTGAGCTTGAACCACTCTTGCTTTCTTCTTTTTCCTTTTCTTCTTTTTCCCCCCTTCATTAGCATTTTGGTCAATTTGTTCTCCATCATCTTCTTCCACGTCTTCATTTTGTTCAGTGAGGTTGGATGCCTCTGGTTTCTTCCCTGAAGTGGCAAAAGACACAGATCAATGTCTCAACACAACAGATAATTAAAGAAGGGAAACAATTCTCATTAAAGCAATACAGGGAATCAACCTTAACAAAAATTGATCATAATAATTTGACTGTTTTGACCATCAGAATTCAGCCTGGTTGATACAATGTCTGTTTTGGTTTAGGCAAGAAAATGTAACTTCTCTACACAAGTAGAGAAAAGCAGCTACTTTTGGTGATATTCATGGCTCCGAGTGAAAACACATTGTTGTTTTCAGTCTTGTGAGTGTGTATAACCACCCGTGATCATGGAGCAAACACCGGGTAAAACTGATGGATGAGCCGCTGTTGGAGGTGGAGTGCGATATATTTGTTGAATATCTAACTTGAAACTAATTTCACTGCGGTCTGCTGCTGCTGCTTTTGGTAAAATGAGAGACTTATGGTTTAGGTGGTGGATATTCTGATGGTCATTGTTATGTCATCAGGCTGTTATTCAGGTTGTTGTTTGTATTATTCAATGCATAACAACGTGACGTTAGCTGCTGGTTTTTAGTTAGTATGGTTGCTAACAATGCATAATTGTGTGTATATATATATATATATACACACACATATATATGTATATATATATATACACACATATATACATATATACACACATATATACACACACACATATATATACACACATATATACACACACACACACACATATATATGTATATATACACACACATTAAAAAATAACAAAATTCTGTTCAAGTTACAAAAGTTAGTTCAAGAGATTTGACAGTTCTCAAAGTCATTGAGAACTTCAGCTTCATCGTTTCAGATCATCGTGAGAGGATTTTCTCCATTTGGACTTCTCTGAACTTAATTTCTGTTTCGTGTCTGTCCGCCATAGTCTTGTGCCTTAGTCCTTGTAGATTTATGTGCAGCTCTTTTTGTTCGTACACGTATTCGATCACTCTTGTGACGGTTATTAGAGTTCACATGGGGCCACAACTATTTCAGCTGTAGCTGTGCACAAGCAGCACACAAACACAACTTATACTGTGCATTACTTTATTACTTATCTTTACTGCTTATTGGTGTGTTATCTAATGGTTTTATTACTGTTAGTATTGTTAGACAAATATTACTTCTTGTGCATCTTTACATTTCTTTGCTGATGGGGTTCCTTCCTGCTCGTTCATGTGATGGCGTCTTTTCTTCTTCATCCTCCTCCTGCTGCCAAACATGTCATCATCCTCATCTGTGGAGACCTCCTCTGGATACTCATTCCGAGGAAGGATGCCTAGGAGAGAGATTCCAGAAAGTTCCAGTCAAAGTTTTCTATTTTGATGTTTTTGTGACACAAATTTTGTTCTTCACATTGTTTCGACTTGTTGAAGAACACTTTTTTTTTATTAGTCTGAACATATCTTGACATCCAGCAGTCATTGTGTCCAAAAAGGATGTCTGAGAGTCAAGTCTGACTTGTATTCCATCTCACACTTTTGAGTGTGATGTTTTTAAATTATACTTCAGATGCACACATGTAAACAGTTCTAAAAACATATATCTATAGATTCCTGCAAGATACAGTGCCCTCGAAAAGTATTAGAACAGTGAGGCCAATTCCTTTCATTTTTTTAATACATTTGTGTTTGACATCAAAAGCTGAATATGAGACAAAAGATGAACATTTCAGCTTTTATTTCCAGGTGTTTACATCTGGATCTGTTACACAATTTAGAAGATAGTATTATTTGCTCACATGAAAATGGGCAGGTTAAAACAAAATGCTATTCTATGTTGTGTATCAGATCCAGATGTAAATACCTGGAAGTAAAATCTGAAATGTTCATCTTTCATCTTTCATCATATTTTGATGTAAAACCCAAATGTTTTCAGACTATGGCAAAAATAAAGGAATTGGCCTCACTGTTTCAATACTTTGAGGGTACTGTACATCTTCAGTAACATGTTAACCTATATTTATTTGAATTTTGAACACAACTATTGCAGTCTATAACATCTATATGCTGGCCCAATTAACTCAGCAAATCGTAAAATCCTGCTGGTGTTTGGCTGAGTCACATATGGCTGTTTTCTTGTCAGGTAACTCACTGGTGTTGTTACTTGACCTTATGGTCTGAGGTTGTATGTTCGATTTTTTTTTTTTTTTTAATTGGTATAGCACCAAATGACAACATGCATTGTGCATAGTAAGGCAAAAACCTTTGCAATATTATAGAGAGAAGAGAAACCTAACAGTTCACACAATGAGCAAGCGCTTTGCATTAGTGGAGAGAAAAAAAACTCCCTTTGAAGAGGAAGAAATCTCACAGAACAGAAACAAACTCAAATTTGCGGAAAAATGGGGGACAGACGAGAGGTAGGGGAGAGAAAGGGAAAGAGGGATGCGAGGTAGAGACAGAAGAGAGATACCAGGAGCAGATATATAACAGTTGTGTCAAGTTATAGGTTCATTTCTGAATCAGTTATGTCACGATTACTTGATTTCACAATTAATCGCGGTATTAAACACTACGGTATATTAATCATAACATTTCCTCAATACTGTCAGAAAAGATTATGCCGGAAGCTCAGCACCATATAGGTAGTTCAGTGCAAAGTTACACAACAACCGGGTGTTACCGCTGGTGTTGCTTTGCTTTTGTTCCGTGCGAGTTGCAGAATAGAGCTGTTCTCGAATGTTAATGATATGTTTCACCATTTGCGGGATAACCACCTAGCTCTGTACACCAGAGTAAAGGTAAATGCACATTAACTGGGTTAAATTACGTTAATGTTCAACTAAGGTAACATTGAATTGATAGGAAATGAAATGTTAGCATGTCATTTGCAACGGTCTACGATTAATATTAGATTAACACACCTTTTTTAGGATTTTTAAATCTTTTTAACTGATCTACAGTTTGATATTGTTTGGTTTGATTCTTGTGTCTGACTTCTTGCTCATGCCTCTTCCAGTGACGGCACTCTGACCAATCAGTGGCCAGCAGTCTGACAACGGCACATATAGCATCAGCTCAGCTTGCTTGGAACTAACCTAATCAAGGTACTAACGCTAATGTAAAAGCAAAACAACTGTGCTTTTCCTAGGGCCTGAGGAAGGTGGCGATAAATCTGGGCCCGACCCAGCCAGTCTGAGTTTGGGCTAGGGTAGAGATTCCAAACTCTTTTTGATTGTATGGTTACTTGTTCAGGATTCAACCTCATTTTCAAACATAATTTTTACATTTACATTAAATAATAGTAAGTTAATGCAAAAATGATGTGCAATGGTTAATTGTTAAAATGTTTTTGAATTAATTTGCAAAACCAAGAAAAAAAGGATTGATCAGGTCCTACCTTCACTCAGGTCCCGCAGTCTGAGATTAGACACATGGTGAGAGAGAGAGAAACAAAAATCATTTGTTAGTATCTGTTATAAATATAAGGATTTTTTTAATCCATGACAAAAATGATAGAATTTCTTTGGATGCATTATATTCATGCATTACTCTTCTTAGTGAATGCTGATTTACTGGTAAAAAAGAAGAAATGTCAGGTGTGCTGTGATCATTAGCAGATTTAATATCAATATTTTGACCTCCAAATATGATCTCCATAAAAAGAGGTCATGTGAGAGCACTTAACTCTGTCTGTGATTTTGACTTTGGTTTTCAAGGTTGTTTATCTTTTTCTTGTGCAGGTTGTTTTTCTCCCATACTGAAAATAATGGGACCAACACTGCTGACACACCTATGACCTTTTATTCAAAATTCTATATTATATTAGTAGGATGTATCTCACATTCAAACTGTAATCACTTGCTATCTCCTAAGTACCTATTTAAGTAGTACCCCTTAGCATCCAGCAGAGGGCACATGCAACCATATCAGATGATTGTGGCAGCATTTTAGAAATGCAAGTCTACATGAGGGAGTCTTCTCTCTCTCTCTGCAGATTGAAACCCCCTGCTTTGGTGGAGTGCACAAAGTAACCGTGCAATGAAACCTGAAATTATTCACATTTTAGCTGAAAAAACTGAATGCCTTTAGTTTAACTATGTGTTCTTAAGCTCTTTATTCTCACATCTGTGTAAACAAGTGTAAATCTATGAAAGACCTATCCCACAACACTCTTTTATATGGGACAAACAATTGGGCCAGACCTCCACAAAGAGGGGGTCCCGCTCATGAGGTAAGGCTTTTTGTCAGTGAGTAAATGCCCCCGCCCCCTCACCAAACATGTTCATGAGGTGACAGACAGGGAGTTATAGCCAGAAGTTAGCTTAAGACATCACAGAGCAGCTCTAAATCAGAAAAGGGAAACAAACTAACTACAATTTTAGTTTTATGACTGCTGCTTCCACAGACAGACAACTACTTACACTTTGATGATTTTGTAGAGTTTCTGTCTATTGTGGCTCGGTGTGCTGTTCCGACTGGCCAACTTCAACAACTTGTCTGCCAGACCTGAATAATCAAACTATAAAGCACAAAAGGTTCATCACATAACATCCAATCACAATATTCACATTAGATACAGCACTGTAAAAGTCTAAGGTCACCACTTGCTTTGTTGTTTCAGCAAAGTTTTAATTTAAAGTTGAATTAATGGATGTAGAGACAAAAGCTCTCTTAGGGAAGACATGGTTTTAAGTTGCATTACATTTGTTGATTACACATATATATATTTGACCCAAATTGTCTATAACAGAGTTGACTGATTTCTCTGTTAGGGCACTGATCTTCATAATAATCTAAATCTATAAAAATATTTAAGAGGATCTCATCGAACATATCATCAACAAGGCTGCATGCCCCCCCATCTGATGCAGACAGACTAGCCTTTTTTTTCTGCGCACCGGCACGTCTCCTGCGCAGCCTGGATCATTTCTCTACACGCTGCTTTATCCCCACATCCAAGTAATGATCTTTATGACGGGGATCGAGTGGGTCAATTGGTACCAGGCCACACAGAAAGAATACATAACTTTATTATTTGGGTTTTATTTATTGTCTGATTCTGAATGTTTTATTTTGAAAAATTACCAGATTCTCTCTGCCACATCTGTCTATGTCACGGTCAAAGAGGAAGATTAACTGCTGGAGATCGCAAATGACCGCAGCCTTAAAAGTATGTTTGAGACAATAACTCTGCTAGTGTTCTGGATTAAAGTCATTAAACCGGTCCGTGGTACAAAAAAGGTTTGGGCCTGCTGATCTATGATACATAATTTAGTCCAGGATTTGTTTTCTTATATTGGAAGCAGCATTACTTGGAAAGCAAGCTGCAGCTGCAGTGTTGTAACCAAAAAACAGGAACAATTAACAAAAGTGAATTAAAAACCTGCAGCTGACAGGTCAAAAACATACATCAGCATGGAACTTGATTGAAGGGTGTAGTTAAATGGTATATGGTGTCTTTATTTCTTGTCTTAATGACCAAAGTGCTCCTTTTTACAGTTTTCCACATGTTGCCAGCACAGAGCAATTTGGAGTTAGGTGTCTTGACTAGAAAAAGAAATACAAGCTTCACCTGTAGAACGGGACCAATATCATCGTCATAATGAAGCTCTGTGTCCGAGTCTTCCATGTGAAGAAGCTCATCCTCATCATCCTCATCATCCTCGTTAGATTTACAACCTGTAAACAAAGTAAAACTTCCATCACTCCAAAACAATTATCATACAATTTAAAGCTGCAGTTCACATCTTATGTTGTGTCCTTTATCTGAAAACAAGCGCCGTGTCGAGTAATACCATCAGAAGGGATGGAAACCAAAACTCTTTATTAAACAAAAGATAATAATTCATGACTGACTAATCATGTTGTTAAATGAAGGATTTTAAAACAAACTATTCAATAACTAAGTTTATTTGTACAAACAAATATTTTAGTGCCTTTCCAAAAGATCAGGTTTTGTGTAAGTTTTCCTTTCAGTTTTTTGAAATCACATTAATTTGAAATAATCCTTTCCAAAGTATATTGATCTTCTAATTAACCAAAATACACTTGTTTACCATTGAGCTGCTTCCCAGTTATTTTCTTAGAGAGTGGTTTGCTCGTCGTCTCTTGGACCTCCTCTTCACAATCATCAGAAGCCTGTCCAGAGTCCGAGTCCTCAGCTGCTTTCATCTCCTTCATCAACTCTTCAATGGCAAAGGGAGCCTGTTCAATAATAGTGCTGAAGATGTTGCTGCAGATGGCTCCAAAGAGAGTACGACTGGTGAATCACATCAAAACAAAGGGTCATACATTTACATAAAGATTAATGCTGCACTGTGTTGCAGTTTGTACAAGGTTTCTAATGTATCAAACCAAAAACTGTAGAGACCTTAAAATGTGTTTTGAAAAATTGGGCTGGCTCTGCTAATCTACAGAGAAGAGGGTGCCTGCAGTGCCGGAAGCAGTAGATTCAGGCACCAGTAGTTTTCTTCAAGTAATTTGAGTAATTAAAAATTGCATTAGTGTAGGGTAATACCGGGGTATTTTAGAAAATTTGATCAGTTACACAGTGGTATTTTTTATGCATGCGCGTGAGTGTGTCAGTAAGAAAAAGGGAGAAAGGGAATATGTTGCGGTAAAATGCTCATTGCTGCCATTCCTGCATGTGTGGTGTAGCAGTGAAAAGGGTCACCCCCCCCTTCAACAGTGTTTGGCTGTGCTACATGAATATCTTTGTGTACTGCAAGACTGGTATATAATAAATGGAATATCAAATAAATACCAGTTTTCGGTATGTACCGGTATATCGTATATGTACATGCATGTCCAGTACAAGTAACATTGCAATTAAAGCAACAGATAAACAACACTTACTCTTTGGTTTTGGCTGCTGTTTT